>NC_062214.1:128379585-128692821 GCF_902686445.1 Sciurus carolinensis | reverse complement strand
CCAACCCACTCCTGAAACAGTTAAATGTATCTATTTCTGTGGAAGTCATTTTCTCACTGAATGATCAGAAACAAAGATAAATTCTAACCTGTAACGGCTCATTTCGACTCATTGCTTACAATAGATCTAAGCTCTTTTTTCTGCTTATTCGACTCCTTCCAGCTTCCCATCACATCTGTAACAAACTTTTAAAATGATATTGCCACACCACCATGCACAAGCCTACCTGCACAGTAGAGATAGATTATTCCATCGCATTCAGATGGTTAACAGAGGTTAGCAAGTCCTGTATTATATATTTATATCGCTTTCTAAGAAAGTGCATATTAATGTTTACTTTAAGAATGTGTAAATGGTGCTATCAAGAATCTGATAAATTTTATCCCAGTTTTTTGTGTACCACTTCTAATGTATGAGATTTATTTTTTTATTGGAAAAATAAACAGTATGAAAGCATTAAATTGGTAGATTTTAGTAATTTAACAAATGAATGGAATCCTTACGATACAGGCCCTATCTTTCCTTGGAAATTTTAATGGTGGTAATAGATTTCAACAAAGGTACTGATAATCACATTCCTTTTAATCCATTCTTATATTGCATTCTTGATTCATGTGCTGATTCCTCACTAAGTCTTAAGTAAATTTTATTTACTGTAAGTCTTCTCCAAGAAAGGAATTCTTGCTTTCCAAGGCAGCAATTGAAAGGAGATGAAAATATAATTTAATATTCTTTATATCACAGACAAGATTTGAGAGCAGTTACTCTGTTAGTAGGAGAAATTCATCACTCACCAAATACAGGGCAAGCATGGCTATACATAATAATTTTGAGTGCAATGCAGTCTTATAAATTTAATGTACACACTTTATTTAAATGATGCAAACAGCCATATGAAATTGCATATGATTAGAAAACAGGATGAACTCATTTTGCCTCCTGCTTGGTTTCTCATAAACATGATTACATAATATTGTTATGCACTGTTGTTCATAGATGTCTTTTTACATAAAGGGTAAGTATCATATTACTTTAACAGATTATTTTTGGAGTCTGCATGTTATTTTTTGTTTCATCAGATATGTGCCCCAATTAAATAACGTTATTTCAAAAAAAATGAAAGCATCAGAACTTGTCATGTTAATTTTGAAAAAAAATTGAAGTGTAGTACATATTACTAGATAGGATGTCATTCCACTGGTCTATATAAACAAAAAAGCAACTGTTCTTGAAAATTGAAGCATTACCTTGTATAATTAATAAAGTACATCAAATCAGATTTGTAAATAAAATATTGTTTAAATCTAAAGTATTCAATATTTTGATTAGATTATTTTTTTAAGGAAAAATATTTAACGTGTATGTGCCGAATTTTTTTTTTAAATAGTTTTTTATAATTGCAATGGAAGGGCAATTGTCTCATTACAAGTGGTACAGAAGCCAATACTTGGGTTACCATAGATATATAAACAAGTGAAAACTGTGGAACAAGTTTTAAGCTCATTTTGGAAAAAAAAAAAACAGTTCTGTAGAAATGCATATTTGTATCTGTTTCTCTAATAAATCTGCAAATAGCTTTAAACACAAATTAGTTTTAATTATTTAAATTATGAGTTCTGTTAAATAATTTAACACCTGTTTTACCTGACGTTTTGTGAAAACATTGTCTCACGGAAATGAATAGAGGCATATTGTGGAAACCAAGGTAGGTCTGCATTTATTGGAAAAGGTCAGGTATTTAGCGTTTAGGTATGTTTACCTGTCTGAAATTAGTAAGTCATTTACATAAAATACAACACTCTGCACTCCCCCAAATTACATATTTAGCCCCTGCCCAAATCAAAAGACCAATTTACATCTGCTTTAACTCAGCATCAAATAGAAGAAGAGCAAATTAGTGAAGTCATATATCCAAATGCTTGATGACCTCAAGACTAATTGATACCAAAGATAAGCTTGTTTACATGAAGCAGTGAATGAATATAGATTCTTCTGAACAACAATGCCTCAGTATTCTTTAATGTGATTTACAAAATATGATTAACATTGTAATCCCCAAATACATATATTTTCCTTGAATTGTGAATTTATAATATTACATGTTGAAATGTTTAGGATAACATAGTTATCTCTTTTTTTGTTAATATAGAGTCTTAATTTAATTAAAAAATGCTTTGAAAAGAACAAGAAAAAATATTTATTTATTTGTTTGTCTTTCTGCTTGAGCAGAGATGCTAACCTTTTGTTGAAGGATTGAGTATTCCAATTCTATAGAATACAAAGCACATTCAAATTTTAATGCAGTCTTTGGATTTACCAAATTATTTTAATTAGTAAAATATTTGGGGGTATCCGGCATTTGAAACTTTAAGTACTTTCATTGACCAGTCCAATATTCCAACTTTTTGATCAATAACAAAAATACTGTTTCTTTTCTGTATTTTAGATGAGTAATTGTGTTTTTTTCTTTAAAGGAATTCTTATAACCTAAATTTCAAAATAATGACTTCTCAAAATTTCCACACCTTTAATGTTGTATCGTTTACATAATATATTAATGTAGATCAAGTCCTTGGTAGGATAATGTATTAAAATATTTCAATATACTTAAAGCTTTGAAAAGATAATAATTTTATGGTATTTCCTTATTTTATGTTACGTGTTTTGGAAGACATATGTTGAAAAAACTCTGATTAAAGGAAGACCATACACCTGTAGTGAGATGAATTTGTGCTGAAATTGTATTTATAAAATAAGCCTTTTAGGGTTTAAAGCTTAGGAATGAATTGTAATTTTAAAAAATATTGCTATAACAAAATATATTTTCATTTTTAAAAATGGAAAGAAAACCAAACGTTTGAATCTAATAAATCAAAGTCTAATCATAATATGTTCTAAATATCTTGAGAGAAACATTCTCCAGTCAATTCTGTGCTGAATATATTTTCTGAGTTTTAAGCCCCTAGTAAATGCATTCATTAATGAATTCACCACCTAGGAGATACACTGGTAGAGTTCTTTAAGGTTTGTGTGTGTGTGTGTGTGTGTGTGTGTGTGTGTGTGTGTGTTTTCATTTCTGTATTTTGTGGGAGGGGACTGTTTACACACATGTAGGCCAAAAAAAAAAAAAGTAGAAGCAATTATTAAGAATATTTTCATATAGACAACTAGTGGTTGTTTTAACAATTGATTTGAAAGGCCAAATTATTACAGGTTCTCATCACTTTGCCAGTAAGAGGGAAAAACTCAGATGTCATTTCCTGTGAACTTTGAGTCATGATTTTGAGAAAATGTTACTTTCTATATACACTACAAAACTTAATCTAAATTAGAGAACTTAAAATGCACTTTTTATCTTCAAACTCATAGAATTTATGTTCTGTTCAACAGTATAACAGAATCATTGTCCATTGTCCTAAGAGCATGCTTCTGATTTCAAAACTTTTAAGAATTGCTAATATTGTTATTTCTGAGAATAAAAATTCTTACTTTCAGCAAACTTTAAAAAAAATTTTTAAAAGAACTCCTTATAATCTGACCCATTTAGGGCCTATTTTATTTAAAATCATCTAATAAAATAGCTTAAAACATACTATTTCTTTTAGGTGGTATTTGTTTTTACTTTATACATCAGTTTCTGTATTTTTATTTATATATGAAATATATTTGAAGGTTTATAAAATTATACAAATGATGAATTTTCTGTCTTAGAATTTATGCAATGACTTCTGTGTACTGTTGGCTCCATCAGTATACTAAAAGTAAAGTACACATTTTTTAATCTGTTTAGCATTAGTTTTCATATAAATTTCTTCATTGTGAACAAATCAGATACTATTTTTGACAGAAAAAAAGGAAGAAAAATAAAGAGTCAGGTTTTTGAAGAGTTAGGTTTTTGAAGAAAAATGAAGAGACAGGTTTTTGAGAGGATAATAAAATCCAAGAGACATGAGCCAACCAAGATACCTCATATAAACCCTTAACATGTTTAAACATGCAGAAGTTGAAACCAGTATAACAATTGTCTCTGTTGTGCATTTTCATGTTTGTCATGTCCTCTTTTATTTTCAAGTGAATGCTATCATTCATGATCCTATAGCAGTAACCAAGTATGTACACTAGGCAACATATTGATGGAGTGACGAAAAATGTCATGATAATGCAAACCTTATTACAATATGTTCTTAACTTTGCCCTTCCTGATATCTTTGTTACACCAAATACAGATTAACACACTTTTTGGTTGTGTTCTTCATTTTCATTAATAGCTGCATCACTTTTAATCCTGACATGAAGAAGTGAGAGAAGGACTTTCATCAATTTTTAATACTTAATGCACATTACACACGAGGGCACAATATATTAAAAAGTACAGATACAGAATCTTTAATCTCTGAACAGTAGATCTTAATGCTCAGTCGAGATCCTATATTCTATGTGTATACTGATTCTAATTTTGAACTGAGTAGATTTTTCTTCACCAGCAACATGGATGTCATCACTTGTATATGGTAAAACAGTTAAGACTAGTATAATTAAGCTTATCACATCTCTTTTTATATCACATGAAGTGTTTGGGAAAAGCAAATTACACTGACAGTGTTATGATACTTAGTATATTATTTTCTTTCTCATTGCCATAAACTTTATTGCCATTAATGTTAAATACTTTTAATAAGTCAAAGTTCTAAAAGTAAATTTGCAGGAATATTTCCTAATACAAAAATAGATGAATTTTTTCTCAAGTATTTTTAGAAGTGTATTTTCATAAATGATTTCCTAATGTGATAAGATTAAAATAATTATACCTTATTTCCTGCCATATGCAGAATGCACTTTTATTCTTTAATTCTCATTATATTATATAATAATGTTCAGGCACTAGTTTTATTCTTTTTTACAGAAAATGAAACAATATGGGTCTACTGATTCTGCAGCCACTGAAATAATAATAATGCTAGATTTATTAAATTTTACTGAGTATAAAAATTTCTAATTCATAAAGTAACCATGCATTAGAATTTTTTTAAAATAGTAAGCAACTATAATGCAAGTTAAGTGGCTTTGTTTCCAAAATGTTGAAATACTCTGAAGTTTTCAGAATCACAGCTGTCACATAAAACAAAATATACTCAGCATGTTACCATTTACATTGTAACTTTAGACCTGTTGCAGTGCATGTTGCCTCTGGAGAAATACCTTGCAAAGTGGAAAAAAAACATGATCTTTATGATAACTAAAGATTTTTATAGGAATTAATATGTTCAGGCAATCACAACAACATGGTAAGGATATATTAAATTACTTGAAATAAGTGTACATCTCCCTTATCTTTTGAATGCCTTGGGTGGTCCTTGAGGAAATTCATTACATTTCATTTTAGTGCTCACATGATGCAATGTTCTACCTGATTTCTGTTACTAAGTGTTATTTTGCCTTTAGAAGGTAACAAGGAAAGTTTTGATAACTTTAATTTTAAAAATATGCATGTTAAACTATCAAAGAATGTGCATGATATGAAGGAATTAATTGATGGGAAGACTGATAATATTTACATTAGATAATTTTCCAAACCTATATAAAAATGAATCAATAGTGCATGTAAAAAGTGTTTAAAGTTTTATTTAAGAAGCATATATTATAAAATCAAAAAAGAGTCAAGTAAGCCACATTAATTTTGAATGAATAGACTAAATGCTGTCATATTATATACAGTGGAAAACTAAATGCTGTCATATTATATACAGTACTAATAAACATTCCTTCTTAACAATGCTATTGGGGAATCTAAATTTTAAAGCATTCACAAAAGGTGTATATTTCTTAATATGATAAATCCTTAAGAACTAAATTACAAAGATTATTATATAAAATTCATAAAATACAATGTTTTCTTATAAATGTGTTACAAAAATTTGGAAATGGCATTTTTAGGGATCTTTCAAAATCTAAGATCTAAAGGAATATTTTTAAAATTCTGCAATAATTATTAATTGTCTATTATGTCTTCTCTTAGACAAAGGAAAAGATGTGAATAGTTTCTGTAACTGACATTTACCAATTGTGTCTTTTTTCATCTCCTTAGTGATAAAGTGCACCCTTCATATATTTCATCTTTATTATCAAAATAGTTGAGTATCGCTTTGACATTGCTATATCTAATTCATCAAATTTGACATATTCAGAGATTATTTCTTTGTAGAGTAATTATAAAGTGTAAGTCTTAGAAGTGACTCAGCTGTTTTTAAGAAATTATTTCAATAGCCCATTCCCTATTATGTTTTTGTTTGTTTGTTACCAGGGATTAAACCCAGAGGCACTTACCCACTGAGCCAAATCTGTACCCATTTTTATTTTGTATTTTGAGACAGGGTCTTACTAATTTGCTTAATGCCTCATTAAGTTGCTTAGGGCCTTGCTAAATTGCTGAGACTGACTTTGAATTTATGATCCTCCTGCCTCAGCCTCCCGAGTTGCTGGGATTACAACCATACACCACTGTCAGGGCCCTGTAATGTTTTAATGTTCAGAGATATAGTGAGAGAAAAAATGTTTCCTAATTTTTTCATCAAATTATGCTATTTTTTTCTAACTGGAAATAGCCTTAACATGTTCACTGTTAATAATATATTCATCTCCGTTACTATGGTTTTTCAGAAAAAAAGTATATAACCACTGAAAATAATATTAATCAAATATGCTATTTGCTTTACTCTTAAGAAAGTAAAAAGTTTAAGATTTGTGTGGTCATTTCATAAAGGACAATTATTCTTTTCTCTAAAATAATTACCAATCAGAATTTTCAAGCAGGAAAAATGCAATTGTTTTAATTTCAAGTGTTTTACAATAATTGCCTGTTCTTCAGAGGACAAAATATAAATCATTTGATTATATTAGATTTTCTGATTTTATCCCACAGTAAGGCAGAGCCTAGGCTGTCCTATGCAAGAAATATGTTTTATCTAGCCTAAAATGGATTAAAATCAATGCTCTAAAATGAATAATATCCAAAATGACACAAGATAAAAAGTTAAAAGTTTTAGATAGGATTTCTATAATCTCAAAGAGTAATAAGTATCAAGGACCTAATTCTCAGAAAAGAGAACTTGTGACTCCTTTTAGAAGTTATGCTTTGTATTAGAAATTTTAACTAAAGAATATCAAAAAATATAAATCCCACAGATCTAGCATGATGCAGAGGAAAAGTGGTTTCTGAGGTATATTAATACACTCAGGAATCTATCTTGCTCTTCCTTTTTACCATTTTGGTCAACGGAAGTATCTTGTATAGACTAGGCATCACAATCACCTCAGCCTATAAAGATTAAATAATTTATTTGTTTTAATTATACCTACATTTTACTGTCTAAATTCAACGTCAAGTAGGAAGAAATTTTAAATATTGATTGCCTCTGGAAGGGGAAAGAAATTTATAAACTACTGATCAAAACCCTAGTAAAGTTTGTGAACAAATTTACAAAATATGTGAACCTAATAGAACCTAAGATAAAGCCCTAAATTTAGAAAAAAAAATTGATCCCATACAGAAAAGCCTAATTATAAGCACAAAATAAACATTAAACATTTCATCCTTCCCTTTTACTGATTATAATTCTATATGGTTGATTCCATAAAGTAATAACAATAAGTTGTTTTTTATATAGTCAATAGAATTCCTCATGCTAACTAGTAACAAATGGAAAAAAATTCCCTAAAGTAAAAAAAAAAAAAAAGATTTTATAAAGTTATGTGATTACTTGAATCATGATTTATTAATTAAAGAAATGAAAATTTTAATTACAATGCAAGAAGTTTGTGAACACTTAAGGGAAACATTTCAAATATATTTTCCTCTGTCCATAAACTTCAATGATAAATGGGAAAAAGTGAAAACTTGTAATATTCTGAAGATCAATGATAAAAACTTGCAATTAATTAAAGGAGCTGCTGAAATTAAGTGAACATCTGGCAATTAATTACTTTTATTCGAGAAAATAAGTTCAGTGAACCAATAAGTTCACTGAGTTGCCCGTTAACTAGTCATCTTTCAATTTAAATCTTAAGAAAAACAATACTGCTTCTTTTACATACAAAAGAGTAAAAAAGTGCTTACATTTAATGAATTATTGTACTGTACTGAATATTAATAAAAACTAAGCAGTTTTTGTTTTAAGTTCTTAATGTTTTATATGCCAATTTCCCTATAAACTCACTATTAATAAAGTTAGTATATAATAAAATAAAAACCATATAATTTTATATTTTAAAATCCTAATGTACATGCTTCATTAAAAATAGAAAGTTTTTTGATTTGAGAAATTTCAAGGTAATAAGTACTTTCTTCAAAGAAAGTACTCTTGACAGCTAATGAAAAGATTTTGAGGTAAATCAATTTTTCTTAATGGAAGAATTGAATGGCATATAAATATTCATGTTGGTTAAGTGTGGTAAGCAATCAAAGTTCATACAAAAGAAACTGAGAGGAAATAGTGGTAATCTTCATAGGGTACATCTTATGAAATAATTTTGGCCGTACCACATGCCCCAGAGTATATTTGCTACTCACATAGATAATATAGGGTTTAAAGAATTCTGTAAATTCCAACACTTTTACAATATGATCAGAATTGTAACTTGAAGTTTTCAAACTCCTTTCACACAGCATCCATTTTTATTGTTATCCTCACAACAACTTCTTGAAAATGACAAAACTAGTATCAAGTTTAATTTTCTTATCTTAAACCTTATTGATGATTTCTTCAATATTAATATTATGATAAAGGGCAAGGTAGACATAACAGTTCACTCCTCTTGAGCATTTTATTATATTGTTGATGTATTCAGAAGGTAGCTATGGAACATTTAAAGGCCTCTTGGTAGAATTTCAAAGTTATCCTCAAGTTGTCTTCAGGGTTTCTTCACCAGAATAAGAACAGAAAATTCTACAGGGAAAATTGACACTTTGATTCATATTAACTGGGCCTATGAATCTTCAAACTATCTGCCATTTTAGTGAGTTACTGATTGTGGCATATTTAAAACTCTACCAAGAATGTATTTTTTAAATTCCCATTCCATTCTATTTGAACAATCAATACTTTGCTAAATTTGACTGTCAAACTTAGCTCCCATATTTGGCTAAGAAGTAATCATCATCATGCATATGATTTAATGTACAAGGCAAAAATTTAAAACACAGTTAAGAGCATTTGTCTACTAAAATATGTTTGACTTTATTATGGGCATAATGTACTACCATTTTCAAAGAAATCTGATTACAAAATATTACATAGACTGAAAATGTTTATTGAAAGACATACAAAATGGATACTCAAGGACACAGAATTGCCTTTTCACTCTGGATAAGAGTTACTCTGTAAAAAATATATTTATGCACTCTATGGAGGATAAAGGAAATAAGAGTGTATTATGTTCAAGAGCCTAGTTCTTTGAGATTAAAGTATATTTGTTGCCACTGAAACAGTAAGGCCAGCCATAATAGAAAAGCAAATATTAGAAATTGGAGGAAAGGACAAAATGAATGTCTAAAGTAAGATGTTGTTAATAACTATTGATATTTTAAAATAATAGGATTTTAACAAGTTATTTTCATCCTCATTAAATTGAAATATTAATAATAGTAATTCCAGAAAATTTTGTTTGCTATGGCCTTGAAATTGAATAGTTATTAATATTCAACATATACTATTTTTCAAATGACAGGAAAAGTTCTCTGAATAAAAAACAAATGAAGATGCCATTAATAGGAGGAAAAAAGAAATTGAATCATTCTCAGATTGAACTTTGAAGCCTAGTTTACTTGTGCTTATTACTATTTCTGGTGTGCAATAAGCAGTGGTACTCATCTCAGTTATTTTTGGTAGATAATTATGTTCATTAAGAGAATAGGATAGGAAAATAAGGATTGTCCCACCCAGAAAGCATCTGCTATTTCCACACTTTAAAATTATTTCTTAATGGCATGAATTTTAATATAATGAACAACTCTTGTTATACTTGCCAACAAATAGTTCTAAAACAATAGTTTCAAATATGAATTATACAATAGAATATGTAGATCTAAACAGTCTACAAGTGCACTAAAGATGAATTACAGGTAATGATTCAAATAATGAAATGCTTAAAAGTCTATAGTCTTCTCTGAGTTTCATAAGATTATCATATCAAATATTTTAAGAACTGACTCTGAAGCATTTATATATATATACTGAAGTTTTGACCATGATTTTAAAAGTGGAAGGGAGCAATTGTGATATTTTTGAAGGAATACTTGTGATTCAAAACCCTTTCTCCTTCCTTGGGTGTTTAAAATAGAAATTCTCAATATATAGTTTAGAAACACTTTCTTTGATTAATCAAAAATGTATTTTTATATCTAAGGCTTGGGAGGTTAATATCACTTTAATCCAAAGATCTGTATTTCCTTGTCCTCTTAGGAAGCTTATTTTATTTGTCAAATATTTTTAAATTGCATTTCAAATTTATTACCCAAACAACATAAGGAAACACCTTTATTTAATAAAAGACAAAAGTCATAGCATAGTCATGTTCATGAAAAAAAAAAGACTCAGCTTTATTTATCTTGCTGTGTAATTTCTCTCACTTCTCTATCTGAAAATGATGTGAACATTCATTAGGAAAAAAAAAGTACACGTTTAAAATTGAAATATGAACCAGGC
Source organism: Sciurus carolinensis (assembly GCF_902686445.1). NCBI lineage: Eukaryota > Metazoa > Chordata > Mammalia > Rodentia > Sciuridae > Sciurus > Sciurus carolinensis. Next base: position 128,682,121 of record NC_062214.1, on the reverse strand, counting down.
CTATTGAGAGAAATAGCAGCTCTTAACTGGACAGTGAAAAGACTGAAAATTGTTCTACAGAATGCAGAGAACAAAGATGAAGATGATAATATCAACTTACATTATTTGCAACATGCTATAGAAAGTTCAAAACATACTCAAGCATTTAATTCATTTCATTTTTCATAGTACCCCTTTAAGGTAGCAAAATGTACTTCAACAATCTGCCATTTTAAAATATGCATCACAAATCAGATTTTTATGCATTAAATAAAAAATAATATACTATTATATATTATTAAAATCTAGCCCTAAATTTGGTTCTCTGAAGAATGCATTGCTATTCATTTTATGCTCTTTTTAGAAAAGCCTACGCATTAAAATATCTGGAATTAGAAATGAATACAATTTCTTTTAACACACTATGCTTTGATTTATAGTATTGAATGTATAAGAAACAAAATTGACAGATAAAAATGCATTATATAGCTAGAAGACTTAGTATAGAGATAAAATAAATTGTCTGAAAATACATACACATAATCTTATACATCTTACCCTTTCACCAACATGTAAGTTAGAAGAATGGTGCATGTTGATGTATTCAGAATTTAGAACAAAAGTTATTCTCCTTATTTATTTACAAATTACATTTTAACTTGAGAAATTTATCTCAATTTTTAAAATTTTGGATCAGTGCATTGTGGTTTTAAGCTTAACCAAGGAAGATAATGACAACTAAGGAAAAAATGTTGCCACTCTCATTTTTATAAAATATCTAAAATTTTATTTTGATTGAAATAAAAAATAAAAATTTACATTTTGTATGTTCATAATGTGAATATCAACCAATTTGAAATACATACCCTGTTATTCTATTACATTCTTCAAGATTAATTTACCCTCGACTGTTTTAAATGTCAAAAAATTTAATTTTAAATATGAATCTGTGTGTATGTGTGCACGTGTGCATGTGCACATGTGCGTGTGTGTGTGTGCTTTACTGGCAGTTGAACCCAGAGGTGCTCTACCACTTTGTTACATCCGCAGTCCTTTATATTTTTTGAGATGTCCCACTAAATTTCTTAGGCCGGCCTGAAATTTGGGATACTCCTGCCTGGGTCTCCTGAGTAGCTGTGATTATAGACATGTGCCACTGTGCCTGGCTAAATCTTCATACTGTACCTAATTTTCTGCAACATATATGCTGAATACCTAACAAGGACAAATCTATGTCACTTAGTGTTTAGTAGATATGAAGAATGTGCCATACAAGTCATCGAAAACGGCAGTGAAATTTAAATGTTGTAATGTATTAAATTTTAACTTGTTTGATGCCTACCCAGATCAGCAACTCTCAGAATCTGAGAAGGTAAGTTAAGATGTGGTTGGATTACATCCTTTATGTTCTGTGAGATAATTGATTTGATCTTATCTTTAAGCAATTAATAAATACCCACCATAGGCATAATAAAAATTTAAATTACTATTTGTCATTATATCTTTCACATGACTTAAAGTAAAATTAAGACATAGACAATGGAAAATTTGTACTATGTAGCACACAATGTAGAATCTTATGTTAAATATCTATTTAAGATCATTTTCCTTTTTTTATTATTATTAAACAAGTCCACATTTGAGAACACTTTGTCTGACCAGAAAATGACTGGTGGAGGCCTCACTCCATGCCTTTTCCCTCCCCGACTTTGTCCTAAATTATTTCCACTGAAAGATATAGTTAAGCATAGTAGGATAAAATTCCCTAGTTGAACTTAAACAACTGGATCATGATCAAATCCACAGTTAAGAGATACCAGAGTGCACTATTAATAATCTGCAAAGTAACCTATTAAAGTTAAATAATACCCAAAATTATAAAACTCCTGCCTCCTGTGACATTGCTTACAGTCCTCATTACTCATAAGCCAATTTGGTGGTTCTATTTCTAGGTGAAAACATGTACAAATACCTTATGATATTTTGTGTATGTAATTGTGACACTCAGGTTTGTAAATTTCTCAACAAAAACTTCATTGATCAGGAATGAAAATAAACTTGGGAATTGACTGGGTCAAACACTACTTACTTAATGGCAGTATCAAACTAGCACACACCTGTGATGGTAAGTTTTTACACTAATGTCCTTAAAACACAAAAGGAACAAAAGTTCCATTATTAAAAATCTTGTTTTAGGAGCAAACTATAAAATTCTGATGTTAAAAATATGGGCATCCACATCAGATTCATAAATTATCAACCCTAAGAAACATGAATTCACATACATCTGAGTGTTATTTCCTAAACTAATTTCATGCTATAATTTGATGTAAGTTAAGTATCAAGTTTAGATCCTCATACTGAATAAAAATAATGTTTATTTCCTGAAATAGAGTTCTGTATTTTCTAATAGATGCTGTCTTCCAACTTTGAAAAACTTAATTTTTTCTAATTCAAGACAAATCCCTCAGTCTCTTAAGAAATAATCTGAGAAATTTCAGGAAAATAAGAAATTGCATCTTAAAAGGCATATATATTTATAATCCTTCTAAAGAAAGGATTGTAAAAAAAGTAAATATCAGCCAATAATACCCTTTTTACTTAGCATATTCTCTTGTTATTAAACAAAGGAAAATTCTCAGGGTAGTTTTTCTGATGATAAAAGTACCTTGCATTTTCGTAGCATTGTATCACATGAAAATATTTGCATTTATTGAGCTGGAGTGCCACCTATGGAAGTCCATTATTCACTCAAGTATTTATTAAGCATCTACTATGTGTGTGTGTGTCTCTCTCTGAAGGACACAACAGATCCTAGATTGAAAGAGATAGAGTACCTACCTGATAGAGCTAACATTGCAGTTGAGAAGCCAAACATTAGACTATAAAGAAATAAAAAAGTGTAAAGGAATAGAAAGTGACACAGGACAAAGGCAGATAGGACTAACTTTAGACAGGGCAGTTAGGGAAGATAACTTGAAGAAGTCAAGACCTTTACAAAGTCACTCAGTCTTCCACATAAGTTAAGAGCCAGAGGTGGTTAGTCATTCCATATCTGTAGATGAGTATAGAAGTACACAGCAAAGAGTGGTCATTTTGTCCGTGATGCTCATTTTTTAACTTGATAAACATTACATGCCTGCAGTATATTAGATCTTTGTGTTAATTTTTCATAACTGTGACCAAAATACCCAACAAGAACAACTTAGAGGAGAAAAAGTGTTTTGTTTCTTTGCCTCACAGTTTCAGTCCATGGTTGGCGTGCTCTATTGCTCCGAGCTCAAAGTGAGGCAGAATATCATGGTGGAAGGGTGCTTTGGAGGAAAGCAGCTCATCTTGTGGCATCCAGAAGCAGGGGTGAGGGAAGGACCATGGGGAAGATTCATTCTTTCAGGGCACCCCCAGTGACCCACTCCCTCTGCCATGCCACACCTGTCTACAGTTACCACCCAGTACATTCAAACTAGGATGAACTGATTAGGTTACAGTTTTAATTATCCTTTTACCTCTGAATAGTCCTACTTTAACACAGGAGCTTGGGGCACGCCTCACATCCAAACTATAACAACCTTACATTTATTAAGGTAAAAATAAACCTTGTCCTGACTTTGGAGGAAATGTAAAAGAACACCAAGGATTATAGTATATTATAGCACTTTATATAAGAGATGTTCCTTATAGGAAAATTACATCATGCTTAGAAGACTCAAAGAAGGTAGATGGGAAAATGATCATGTGAAGTGGGCTGGTGACTTTTTTCCCCTGCAGGTCTGTCAGTTATCACATGGCAAAGACATGACAGAGTTGTGATTGGAAATCATACCTCCTGATCATTGGCCAAATTTGCTTTCCAGTAATCTCTACCAATTCATAAATCTTATTGAGAAAAAACTTCATTTTGATATAATACTCCTATGAAAGCAACCATATTTTAATGTTCATTACAGTAAATTATGATCAAAAAAGAACTTATTTAAGAAGAATCTGGAAAGGAAAATCTGCCTTTAGTGATCTTATGTTCAGATACTAGAATTTTAAAAACATGATAGAAAGTTCTTGAATATTGATATATAAACCCCTACATTAAAATAACCTCACTATTATCCTTAAATGGTAAAAACAGTTTACTCTTTTCCAATAAACATGAAACCCAGGTACACATTGAGAAGATTAGCTGTGTTTCCTAAAGCTAGATAGTATTGTTGGTACTTTCGAAAGGAGGTAGGAATAATTTGAATGATGCATACTTTAGGAAGTAATGTCCTTCTTTCAATATCCAAGGATGGCATAAAACATCAGTTAAAACACTGTGGACAATTGCACATACACTGAGGGCTAGTGGGACCTTATATAAAAACTTATGTTATTAGTATATGGAGTAGGCAGAGACCCTTGGGTGTGAATTAGAGTTGACAACCCATTGACCCAAAATATGTTTTCTTTTATGGCTTGCTGCCATAGCCCCCCACATAACCTACACTCTTGGGTAAGTTCTATAACAATGCAAGTGTATTGGAAAAGGGGCATTATACCATTCTCATCTTTGTGCAAATTAATTCATCTTAGTAAACCTAATGAAGACAGAGATTTGAGTAATTAGAATCTGAAGAGAATACTAAATCAAGAGAAAGGACCAAAAGTAAATAATGACAGTAGCTCCAGAACAAAGACCTCGTAAAGAATTACAAAATTTTGGGAGATTGAGACCTGCGTATACCTGGCTGGGAAAGTATGAAGAGGGACATCATTACAGAAATGACGGTGACAGAAATTCTGGAAAAGCAACAGTGCAGTTCACCTTCATATGTTTCTTCTCATATATTTTTTCATGTTCTATTCTTGCTTCATTTCCTTTCTTTCCATCATCTGCCTCTTTCATACTTCCTGTTTATTTTCTGTTTACCATACTTCCTGTTTATTTTTACCAGACTTTCTGTATTTTCATTCTGACTCCCTCTTTCTCTTTCTTCAGTCTTTAGTCAAGATTTTTGCCAGTTTCCAATCCCAAGTGTCAGAACTCATTTCAGCACAATGACTGGAATAAAGGGGGAAAGGCGGGTTGCCATAAGCAAACCAATCAGAAGTACCTTCACCTCAGGTTTCAGTAAGAAATCTGGCCTCACAAAGGAAGCCCCCGTGGGGTAGGGGAGTGGAAGGGAGAGAAAAAATACAGTGCAAAACAGTAGTAGAGTGACTATAATTTATTGTCTAATCTAAGGCCATTTTCACAAGTCAAAGAATGCACTATGAGTAGCTAACAATGGTATAAAACATCTACCCAGGATTTCCCAAGCAATCCAGAAAGTAGGATCACACTTGCTACTACTGGCTGGAAGCTGCCAAAAATCACCTTTGAATCACCCTGTCAATGGCCATATATATAACTCCTCTAGGCACAAAATTAAGGCAGAGTTTATGAAACAGACAACTAGGGAAAGGAAAGAAACTGAGGGGTCATATCTGCCTGGTCTTCATTGTGGTGACAAGAGACTGCCTTTCTGAAACAGTGTTTTGTAATAATAAAGATTTTAACCTGTAAGTCTTGGAAATATCACTAAGAAGATATAACTACTTCATTAAAACAATCCCAACTATAAGAACTATCAGCCTCTGGGTTTTAAAAGTTATGTTTATTGTTTTGCTAGGTAGGTCCAGAATTAAGGAACTCCCTTTTACTGTCTATTTGGTTCATATTGCAATGTGCATTCTTGTTTAGGAGTAAAAGGAAATTGGGTCAGAATTCCACCATGCTTCATTTTACTGCTTTCCTGCTGCTTTTGTAACAACTGATGAGGAAACTCTTTTCAACACTCCACTGCCCCCAGTTACTATTGTGGTGGTGATATGTCCCCAAGGAATTTACACATCTCCGTTCACAAATCCATTCTTTGTAACACAGCCTCTAGAGTCCAGGCCATAGTTCCAGCACATGTGGACCCAATGGTTCTAGTTGCCTTCTTGAACAACTTAAGGCCAGGCCTTTCCAGTGACATACCTAACTGCTTTTCTAGCTCTGATATCCAGAAAATCTTGCAATTAAATTGTCTTTTTCTGTCCTGCTCCTGCCACTACCTTTTTTATTTACTTACTTGTCTTTCTATGATATTTTTAAAAGAGCTTTATCAGCATTAAAATGTGATGTGAAAACTTCCAAAGAACTTTTTCATCAAGACTAGATAATAATTCAGAACTAAAGTCCTGGTAGGAAAGAAGAAGGGACTTCACCTGGAGAAGAGATGACTGACAATAGCTTGGTAAACACTTCCAATTCTAGAGAGCAATGACAGGTGAGCTACTAAGCACTTGAATTCTATTTCTGGTAGAATGGGAAAAGTTGGAACAGTCTTAAATTTTAAAACAAGTTTCCTGGTGGAGGGAGCTTATTTTCTGTCAGAAATATATAATGCCCTAATATTTTATCACAAGTGACTTCTCAGAATATTTTAAGAACATAGCAGTCATATTTTCTTTTGAGTTTTTAAAAGAAGGCATTTGCCATGGCAGTAAAATGTAGTAGTTTTCTAAATTTGATTCTCAAGCAGAATTTTTGGCACCGTGATCAGTTTTTAAAGTCTCCCAATGTTGAATTCATTACAGAATTAAGAAATTAAATTATTTGCAAGAGGTCACATCCAAACTGTTTTTTTTCTAAAGGGTTGTTTCCAACCATCACTCTATTGGTCAACAAAATCCAATATGCACCTCATATATATCAAACATTTCTCCTTAGGAACAACATCCCTGTCTCTCAGCCTTGAACACAGTAAGTATTCTATTAATTTTTGATGGGTAGAGTTATGAACAAGGTGAAAATCTGTGTAGGAAACAGAAGAGAGAATGTTCATCACAGGAGAGATTAGAAGCCATTGTACATTTTATAATCTTAGATTAAATTGATATTGATGATGCTTCTTATCAGTTTATACCTCTTGTTTAACTCATGTAAATTTTTAACAAATCCTCTGCTTAAAGCACAAATAATCCTGAAGTTAGGTAAGACTGTGGTTTCCTAAAGAAGTCAGAGCTAAAAGAGGTTGTTTTTAATGTTCTATTTATATGATTTTAAGATTCTTGGCAAACACCAATGAAGAGTTTCAGACTTACTCTTCTAGTATTGCTAATATGTACATTCTCACTCTGTCCCATAAACGTGATTAAATTGCCAATTTTTGTATTAAAGAACTTTGCGATTAAGAAAATTATATAATGACATAAATCCCCAGAACTTTAGAATTAGAAAAGAACATTTTAGAACATGGTGTTAGAAGAACAGCTGTTGGAGGAGTGAATGACTTTGTAGATGAGGAAACTGATAGCAGATTGAGATTATATAATTTTCCCAAGGTAACTTGGCTTCTTCTCAAAGCAGAATAAAGGCAAGTTTCCTTTCAAACAGGGGCTGGCACAGAGTCTAATGGGTCTTCCTATCATAGAACTTTGTCCGAATCTGAGATGCAGTTTCTATTTTGTGTCGTGGGTTAGAGAACTGAGAAAAGCTTCAAGAGTGTCCCTTCCTAAATGTTACTGGAAGAAGTCATCTATTATTTTTTAAGTAAAAAAGGAAATAATATACACAATTTAGCTACCTCTTAGAGATATGATTAAAATAAGTGAGAAAGAATTCAAAGCATTTAACCCATGATAACGTAAGGGGAGACAAAGCAATCATCCATCCCATGTGGTAGAGTGCCATGTTCACCCTTCGTAATCTGATTCTCCTCATAACATGTCTAGGCAGAACATGTTTTCTTGTAACATGATCTGATAGTAACAGAAGGCAAGAAACCAGGCAGCAATTAAAGTGCTGCTACAAACAATTCAGAGTGGCCCATGCACAGATTTTCAAAAGGACAAAGTGACTGGTTCTACAGGTGATTTTCAATGAACTCCAAGGCACTGATACTATGAGTAGTAATTACACATACCTGTGTGACCTATGCACAAAGGTGAAGCAAAGTTAGGTTCTCTTAGGGAACTCCCTGGCATTTAAATTGGATTTAATGGTTCACCAAATGTGATCGATTTTTTGTCAACCTAATGAAGTATAAGCTTTCATTTTCCTTATTCATTAGCCTATGCAAACTCCTGCCAAAGACCACTTAGAGGCTTTCCTTTGTTAAAGCATAAAGCTAAGTGTTCCCTGATGCATTTTTGCTTCCCAAGAGAGAGTCTACTCCTTGGTAATTTATATCATTTTCTCTTTAGTAATATTGCCCTGTCTGGAATGCATGGTTCATAGTGCAGGATCCAAGTTTTGTTGCAGAATTTGAGGAGAAAGACAGAGGGACAGGGAGTGATTGTTGAGGAATGATACATTGCAATCATATGTTCAAACTTCTTTCATAGTTGTTGAATTTCAAACTAAAATCTCTATTTTCCATAAAGAAATATATATCTTTCACTTTACTCCCCGTCCCTTAGAATTATATAAGATCCCTTACAAGATTCCCTTAAACCATTATTTGCAATACCCCCCAATCTTATTTAGAACATAAATGTTTCAATATTCCCATTAATGTTTTGTTCTTCATCTGCTTTAATCCTTTGGATTCTGAATTTAATTGGAAAATTTCTCCCTAACAAATATATGTATAATTTTCTTTCTTTTATGTTTAAATGCTAAAAAAAGAAATGCTGGACTCATTGTGGATAGCACCTGGTTTATCTGATTGACTACCTGTTTGGAAATGGTGTGTGTCCACTGCAGTTCCATCAGTTGAAAACTCCCTCTTCTTACTCTACATGCGTTGCGGGGACCACACACGTCACACTGTAGAACCTGGCCAGGTAGTAGCACTGATAATGAGTTCATTTGTTCCTTTTCCTGCCCTCATTCCCTTGGTTCTGTCAGAATTGTGTCATACAGAATGACATTTATAAGAAATTATTTTTAAATCCCCCTTTTCAGTCAAAGGAATATCTTAACCAGTATATGTCATGAGCAGAAGGAAAACAAGGAGCCTCTCCAGATGAGAATTTCACAATGCAATCAGATCAGCACCATGTATTTTCATTTGTGCTCTAAAGAACTGGAACCAATGCTCTTTGGACCTGGGATCCTGTCCTAAGGGAAACATAGATCTATTTTTCTAGAGTAAGTATGTTAAGGAGATAGCAAACTCATGGTCAAGTTGGAGTTGAAGTGTTACAGGTTAGGAGTAAAAATAAAAGAAAAAGATGATCGAAAAATCCTAAAAACAGAGCATACTAAGGGAGTGCTTATAATAGAGGTCAAAGTTTATGACAAATCATAGAGCAATTTAACATATCCTTGAAATGAATTTTGGTGCCAATGCCCATTGGAACCTCCTCAGGTAGAACTCTTATTTGCCTTCACAGTCCCCCCAAAAATAATACTTGTCCTAACATAGCCAATATTGAAATTACTAATAAAAAGAAGGAAAGAAAGAAAGAGGGAAGGAAAGATAAAACCTAGTCACTGAAGTTTAAAGAAAGAATAGAAATAGTTTACAGCATCTAGTCTAGAAGGAGAATTAGTCTGACAATAGTGGCAGTTATTTTGTTCTGTTTTATTAGAAACTTAAAAAATCAAAACCCACACGTTTATAGGCAATAAAACCAATTATGCCATATTAAAATAAAAACCGATATGTTAATATTCACACATGTGAGTGTCTTCCAGTTGGGGCAGGAGAGAGAGACCAGATCCCAGACTCGCACTGTAATAACATCATCCAAACAAAGTCACCATGGGGTTTGGAGACTTTTTCTATCCCAGTATGGATCTGGTAGAAGGCAAGTCACTGAAAGAGAGAAAATAATTTGCTGTGAAAATAAAGTTTAACTGCAGTTTTTTTTGTTTTTGTTTTTTTAACTCCAGTTAGTGGTTTTTCTTGGTTATATAACCTTTTGAGAAAATAAATTGTATTGTTTACAAAATGTTTAGGTTTCTTCAAGGACCACAATAAACAGCGAGTAAAAAAATAGATGTTGACAAGTAAATGTTAAACCCTAGTACCGTGTTACATCCCAATAATTGTACATATTGATGGGAGCCGTAATAAACACAGTCCATCTGTCACATTCCGCTTAATCTGTTCAGAGTTGAAGCCTCTGTGAAAACCCACTTTCCTCTCAATGCTGTCAGAAGGGAATTAGGATGCATGTATTCCTGCCCCAACTCTGCCGCTAACCAGCTGCATGGATGTCTTTAAATTATTTAACTTCTCTGAGCTTGAAAACTTGGTCTCTATAAAATAAGAGAGCTTAAACGATCTCTAAGAGAAATTTGCACTCTGGATAGTATGTTCTACTTAGAGAAATAAAGGACATGATGCCTACCTGCAGATTTATAAATAAACCAAAAATTATTAGTCTTTTTTATTCTAGATTTCAACATGTAAATTTATCATTAGTTCATCTATTGTCCCAATTCATCATTCCCTCTCTCTTTTTGGCTTTTCATTCTTTAGATGAAGTAAGCTATTATTTCTTTAATTTATCCTTAATTTTTTTCCCTCATTTGCTGATTGCAAGCATAATATCTCAAGAGGAAGTTTTTTAAAAATCTGAATTTCTGCTAGCAAATGTGTATTAAACATGCCCTAATATTTATCAGGACTTTGCTGACAGGGTCATCGTTGCTTTCATCAACAGTACATCTCGGAGAGGCAGACTAGTTAGGATTGGTATGGTAGAGGTGATAGCTGCAGCAGTTCCATTTCACTGACGTTGACTTTGATGTATGAGGCACCATTGTCATCATGGTCCTGTCATCCCTGCCATCACTATAATCATGACTCTGCACATCCCACATAAGTTTCTAAGATGTTTAGAAAGATATTCTGCAGCTTCAGTAAAAGTCAGGACTCCTTTTCTGGCAACACAATTACCTTCTTGGCGTCTAAGTGTCCACTGAAGACTAAGTAAGAAATCAAGCGATCATTTGCCTTTGTTTTTGGCCTGTAACTACCTTTAAACTGTTATGAGATGAATGTGGAAAAATGGCCTCATCTCAAATAAGTCAGGAGACTAAACCCAGATGTTTTCATAGTATCTGAAAAGACTGTATAGAACTGTTCTCTTTCCACTAAGGAAAGAGCAATAAGAAATGGGTGTGTTCTGTATTAGATTTCAAGTAGTGCTTCCTGATTTAAAAGAATGGGAGAATTTAGAAATAAGAAGAAAAATAACAAAAAGGCTTATGAATCTATGTCATTCTCTCCCTGCACATTCCAATTCTCCTGGCTGTATTTTAGGGTAGGACTGTTTTGGAACACATAAAATTTAAACCAATTTTACATTCTGATTCAGAATTTCATCAAGGCCACTGTTTTTTGAGCTTTTCTAAAATTAAATGGCCTTAGTTACTCATGCCCCAAGCTGCTGATATGACTTTTTCTTTCAGTTATTTTATAAAGGCTTCAATGGAAGCCTTTATTGATGTGACAAGTAAAAACCCAGTCATAGTATGAGAACTAGCCACAAGGTGCCATATAAACCTGGAAAAGTGGCAGGCAGAGACAGGATTGCACATAGTGCAGTTTATTGGGGACTTACAGACAGAAACATGGCCCTGGGTGATAGCACCACAAGTGGATTGGGTGGGAAGGTAAGGGTGTATATAATCATCAGGACAAAAGTGACTTCGTCCAAGCCAGAATGCACTGGGTTTGCATCAGATATGTTGAAGAGGTCAGGCACATTCCCAGGGCCAGGGTCTGATTATAAAGCTCCCCACAGGAACTCTAATGGTTTTGCTGATTACAGCATGATATGAAACTATGCAGGAGAATCTGACCAAGGTTCCCAAGGGGCAGTGCAGGCACTACAACTCCAGATGACTGCAGTCAAGTCCGGTGGAATTCCTAAGACAACTTCAGGGTCCAGGTATATCTTCACCCCAGCTGACCTAGGCATCATATTGTACAGTTACACTTTCTAATAAGATTTTTATCCTTATAAAAACATAGTTTTCCATCCAGTACATTAGGGTAATAAAAAGAAGAAATAAAAGGCATAATGTATTGTTTTCATGAGTCCCCCAAGGGTTAATGCTTCCAAATGCTACTGGTTATTTCATCTTCAGGGCAGACGGGTTTCCCCAATTATGTAGTAAGATCCATAGGAATAGAGAATATGTCTTCACTGTTCTAACCCTGGACTTTTCACTTTCTAACCCTTATTTCTCCCATTGACTCAGAAGTGTACTTGACATGTACTAGGGGCTCTATAAGGTACATAATCAGTTCAAAGTAAGGGAGATTTAGCCCTGATTCTATTCAGTTCTGATTATTACCTACTATATCAATAAGGAAGAATGTGAAATGGCCTAAAGCTTGCTCTGGAAATCCGAAGTGAAAGGCAGAGGCTGGTACACCTTGTTATTACTAAAGAACTCTTGGTACCAGCTCTGAAACTTCTCCTCTGTAGCTCTTCTCTCCAATGCTAGTTCATGCTAGTGAGAGCTCTATTCTTTAAACTATTAAACTACTGATTTTTCCCTGAGTCATAATCTATCCTAAGAAGTTCCAAATACTTTTAAGTTCATCAAGTTTTCCTGAATACTGTTTTTAGAATTTCACTGATGGAGGACATCAGACTGTCTATCTTCTGAGTGTGCTTACAGCTACCCTATCCATACAGCCAGAATAGCACAACCCCAATGTCACATGTGATCATTTTGGCAAATATAAGTTGCCTTTAAATATAGGTTTGAGCATTATTCCTTCCAAGAAAAAAAGCACTGGTAAAAAACGGAGAATAGTATGGTTTTTAAAAATAAGTATAGATATTAGTCTGTCACTCCCTTTAGGATAAATGTGAGCATAGTATTTTCAAACTAATACTATTTGAATCTGGGAAATTTAAAACCAAATAGAGCTGAATCTTTGTCTTTTCTGGTCATACCTTTTTGTGCCTTTTATTTTCAGCATCTATTTCCACAATGCCCACTTAACATTGATTGAAATATCTGATCATCTCTTTTCAAGTAATAAAGAAGTCTTAAAATAAACAACTTCACTCTTGCTGTTAGAGTGAAGTTCACACTAATCGGGATCATCTAAACTTTAAAAAAATCTACTTGGGGAAAATTTAATCGATAAGTAAGAGCTTTCAGATCATCACCCTGAAGGACTTTAAAAAAAATACATGAAAAGCAAAGTATGACTCTTAGCTCAAATTCAAAGAAAGAGAAAGAAAAAATTTAAATTAAGTACACAATTAGGTAGAAAAAAAATCTTTGTTGCCTAAATCAAAGTTCTCTGTGTTACTGAGATGAATGAAACCTATCACACGAAAGTCTCTTTCATGGCTAAATTAGCTTTTACACATTAATACTGGTCATCTCACCTACAGGATCAAGATTACACGTGATTATTATTTTCCATTCAAAGACATTATGCAAATACCAAAGACTAACCCCTTGGAGGAAGACTGGATGGATCCCTCTTGCTTTTGAACAGTAAATATACAATACATAACTAGAAGATCCAATAGGCAAATAATTTGTATAAGCTCAACTCACTTTTTAAAAGCATAAATTACATATAAAATATTATGTATATGTGTCTTTGCTCATTTTCTTGAAAGAAGGTTCAAAACTTTCCCCAGATTTCCTTAAGAGCTAACTATAAATGTCAAAGAAACACTTGCCTCTGAACCTATGTACCCAGACAGATCTGGGCCTAGGAGGGCTAGCCTTATATACTGAGGGCCAGAATTCAGTGCCAGTGGCCCACTTAAGTTCATCTCACCTAAATTATTGCTTGACAAACCTTAAAAATCACTTTCAAAACCTTATACAATTGGGGAGTCAAGGATAAGACCTAAGGTTCTGCATTTCTAACAAGTTTCCATGGAATATTGCTCCTGTTGGCCATGAACCACACTTTGAATAGTGAAGTCTATGCTTCATGTAACAGAAGCCCCTATTCAATCACAGACTAATCAAAAGAAAACAGTTTGGGTATCTATTTTGGCACCATCATGCTGGATATTATGGGAATAAAGAAGACATTTAATCCTTGCATGGAAATTTTCACAATCTAAGTGCAATTTTAGTTAGATGAACATAAATCAGTAAGTTATATCACATTGAATATAATTAAGTATGGAATTTTGTGATATAAATTTTATGTTCAAGGAAAGAAAGGCATAAATTCTGAAGAAAATAATTACTGGCAGAGGGTAGGATTTGAGCTTGAACTCAAAGATACGTAGGGCTTAGGGTTAGGAAAAGAGGGACAGTTTAAAGATAACCACACGCCCAGATCTTAGCACCAGAAATCAGTCTGGAACAGTGAGTAGAGTAGCACAGAGTCGGTTGGGGATACAGTAAAACATAAACATAGCTAATAGGAATGTCTTAAGCTTTTAGGACTAACTATAATTATGTGCATTATTTCTCCCATAAAAGTTGAGCTGCTTTGCATAGTGTCCAGTTAGTTTTAATATTCAGGTTATGTTGGAAAGATTAAGGCAGTTTTTCACTTTTATGCATGTTCTAGCCATGGCACATTTGAAAGTTCAAGGAAAAACATTACAATCAATTCGTGAAGGGCATGATTGCACCTCTCGTCAACTGTAGTTAACTGATGCCATTGCTTTGTTTAATTTTCCTCACACTATCTTCCAGTATGTTTCACAAACCTTCAGGGGAAATAAATTAGTGAGTTACACAACATTAAATTGCACAGAACTTTCTTATCACCACATTAAAAATAATGGAGGGGGGTGATTATAAAAATTCTAATGAAACTGGGTTGCAATAATGACTTCCCTAAAATAAGTGAGTGTGGTTCAGGGAATGAACATATTTTGGTTCTAGACTCAGATTTTTCTACTAACTGAGGTTTAGCTGTCTCTCTGCTGCAAAATAAACAGGCTAAAAAAGTGATGCTTGAGACCCTAAAAACCTAAAACCCTGTAATGATATTGCTTATATTGCTTAAAGGCCTTTTTCTGTGTTTTAAAGCATTATTGGTAGGGGCCTGTTCATACCGGGAAATAGACACCAGAGGGTTCACTCAGTAAAGAGGTCACATTTCTATTTCAAGGTCAAGTCATCTTGACAGCGTAGTCTAGGGGAAGGTCTATGATGGGAAGATTCTCAGCAGAGTTTCCAGGAATAGCAAGCTCCCTGCTTCTACTTGAAATATGAAAACACATTAAGGTCATGTCTATCCTCAGATAAATGTCTGATTGCTCTTTCAAGGAGTCAAAATCCTGCCAGGGTCTAGGTGACCTTGTTTGCTATGTGTGCTTGTACATTCACGGACTACATCAGGACCAAATGTGATCTTCCTGTCTATGTGTGTTTGAATGTCTATGTGTGTTTGAGCACCCTACCCCAAATCAGGAACCAGAAGTATCTCTGTCCACAAACTGCCTCATGTATATTTCTTAAGTAGCTCTCTAAAGACAATCTCATCACTAATAATGATCCATCAATTGGTAAGGGTTTGCAGGAATGAGAAGCAGAAATATTTTGATATTATAAACAGATGTTATTAAAAGCACAGAGATTTATTGTTTCTCACTGGTAAACCAGGGGAAAGCACAGCTCAATAGGTTCCAGAGCAATGTAAGGGAAATGCATCCAAATGTGAGGAAATTCTGGACAGAAAATTCAAAATATTTCGGTTTTGCTCTCCTCAGACTTGCATGTTGCTATATGGAAAGTGTGAGAATCATCAGGAGTCTTTGCACAGTTGTGAAGAAAAGTTACAAATAAATTTGTGGTGAAGGAATACAGGACCACCAAGAGCCTAGTTCTGCAGCCTGTGGGAAGAAACATTTTCTTAAATCAGAATCTGTTGTGCTATTAATTAACCTTTGTAGGTATTGGCATTGTGTTCATTTGGGTTCAAGGGAAAGGAATGTATGCATGGGTGGCTTGTATTTTGCAATCTGTTTACAGTTTTTGTTGCTATTTGAAAGAACATCATGCAAAACGGAACTATAAAAAAAAATCAAGATCCAAGGGGGATGAATCTGTTGCCCTGAGATTGTGCCCAGCATAGTCCAGCACCTGGCCACAAGCCGATTGACGTCAGCTGCAATATTTGACTTCACTAGAAGCCTGGCCAGTGTGGGGAAAGAAACAGATAAGCCCCAGAATTGACTTAGAACTCTGTCAGAGAAGTGTTCTCTGGGAAAGAGCTATTTCTCCTCTTCCTCCGCATCCCACTGAGATGATCTGAGCCTGGAGGCTGCTTTGATGTCAGTAAGAACTTGGCAACCTGATCGGTTTCATGGGGGCAGAATAAGACAAGCAAGAAGCATAGAGCGGAGCCCCTGCCAACTGTGAAAATCTCTAAAACGTAACCAAAACACACACAGAGATGCAGAACACAGTACTCATAGACACGTTTTACAGATGAGAAATGAGATCGATGTGATATCAAGATTTGCCTCTCACAATGCACAGAATCCATCGGAAAACACAGCAGAATGCATGGTTGGAAATGGATCCATTCTGCTTAACCAGAAAAGAAAATGATTTTGGTTTTAGACCAAAGTGAAGAAGAAGTAAGGATGAGAGATGTTGTAAACCCATTAGGAATGCATTGCTTGCCTCTGTTCTTGTTTAATATTTCTTAAAGCTATAAAATTGTATTATGTTAATGTAATGTGCAGGCCAGTTATAACAGCAGCTAATGTGGTTACCTCTCACTGTGCAAGAAAGCATTCGAAAAAGCTGCTGACTGATCACGTGCCGTTCAGCCCTGTTTTCATGACCTGGCGTGGTTTAGGAGCAGTGTATATGTCACAGTGGTGACCATGACCGCAGATTTCCTGGATTCCATAGGAGTGACCCAGCCCCAGGTGTCAACATTAATGTACCCAGGCCTTACTTAGAAAACCTCAGAGCCCTGATTTACAGAGAAGGAATTGGGACTGTCCATACTGTTCCTCTTTGTTTTAGCCAGTTCCCTTCTCCCTCCAACACACACACACACACACACACACACACACACACACACACACACAAAAGCCACTTCGTACGGTGAAATGAAAAAAGGAATAGTTGTAAATTGTAAATGTTAGTTGATAATAAGGAAGTGGGAATTTGTACAAAATCTTAAATGTCAGGTGAAAAAGAGCAAACTTTATCCTGGAAAAAAATGATTTTCGATGGAAAGCAGTAGAAAATGGTATTTTAGAAGAATTATCAAGGAATCCATGTGGAGAATTGATTCAAATGCAGGAGAAACATAGTGAACAGTCTGGAGGCAATTTTCATAGACTGGTGGGTAAGTTGATAAGGACCTGCAGGAGACAGAAGCAATGAGAACAGGAACAAGGTCAAAGGACATTTATGTGAAGACTTACTAGTGACAGAAACAGTGACATACATGTGGTACTTATTGTACTTCCAAAAATGTATATTATACGTATTCTTATGTCTCTGGGAGGTTGGTTCTGCTAGGAGGAAACAGGCACAGGGGGCTTATGAAATGAGCCAAGATACATGGTGAGCAGAACTAAGATGTGAACACAGGTAGTCTGTGTCTCTAGTCCCCTCACTTATCCAGTATACTATATATACCAATTGTCTTCATGGTAAATAGCTATCCCAACACCACATTAAGCTTTTATATGGTGGCATAAAAGAAGGCATTATCAATTATTTCACAAAGGGAAGCATGGGGAGACAATGCTTTGTCTTACTGCTCTGAAGCATATAGAACCAGTTGTTATGATCCTACAGCATCCCCTGGGAGAGGACACAGCCTACATGTTAGTGGGACCGGTACCCCCTGATTTTCCCATGCAGAGAAGCCAGTGCTCAAGAGACTCACTGATCTTCCAGAAGATCCAACTCCCTCTAAATTGATGATAATTATAGCCCACTTCAAACATGCTTTTCTGATCATACACCATATAGATGATAGGCAATATCCACTAAAACCAAAATGAGCATTTTATTTGTGGTGTGATACTACGAGGGTCAGATTATAATAATTTGCCCTTAAAGAATCTATCATAATTCTACCAACTATCTGCATCCCAAAAGTTCTGCTATTGACTCCATTCATTAACTTCTGTATTATTCCTCATACAAACAAGCAAACAAAACAAAATGACACAAAATCTCCTCTCTTCCTTTGGTAAGTGGCTTGGTCCTATTGATACTTGCTGACTACTTGGTAAGTTTATAAGAAAGGCAGAAGAGTACCAGAATGGAGTCACTGAAAACCTATATTCCTTTATTTCAGGTGTTCTATTGTATGGGTGGACTTACAGTTTTTCCATTTTTTTCTTACCCTGATTGGGATTTACTTGCAACTAGGTGTACTAATTCATTCAGACTTTTTAAACTTATATTACTCTTTTGACCTTTCCCAGATGTGGAAATGCAGCATGCACCATTCTCCAACAGGTTAACAAGAATCACACTCCATGACCCTGTGCATTATTGGGTCCAAAACCCCATGTCTGGGTAAAAGTTCAGAATCTGAAAATGGAGCTGCTAATGGGCATCCCCCACATGGTTAGTTGACCAATGAGTGTGGTCCAAGAGCAAAGCAGGGTTCATTATATAAAAAATGAAGTCATTCTTGGTTAATGGAGAGGCACATCAGGAACATGAAAATTGTCTAGCTCTGTGACTCATGGAAAGCTCAGGGACAAGTCAGATAAGAGCAGTTCAGGCTTATTATTGCCCAAATCTCATTTGTATAGTCTCTATTCTCAAAGAGATTTTAACCCAGTTGAATTGAGCAGAAAGAACTTTTATCTATCATCTAACCCTACCCCAAGACTGCCAGCTGAACTACCTATTCCATTATATAGAGAAATTTTTTTTTTTTTTTTTTTTTTTTTTGCCTAAGCACTGAACAAGGCCATTTCTACATGGGGTGAGATGAAAATGTCAAATAAGTGTATGTAAATGTAGGTACATGGGTACTTAGATATGAACACCCCCAGGATTCCTGGATGAATTTCAGGTGGTTCAGGAAAATTGTAAAACTACTAACAGGATAATGCCATGTTTATCCTCCTGGAGTCTGGAGGTAGGTTTCCTGGGTTTACATCCTAGCTGTACACTGAATTTTTAAATCTTGAAGTAAGATTTAACTTCTTTTTTTTTTTTTTTAACAATTTCCTCACTAGTATAATAAGGATAATAATTGTCCTTTTCATTAATGGGTAGTACTGATACTTAATAGAATTTAGCTATGATTTTCTTGATTTTAATGACTGTTTTAGTCAGCTTTTTAGCTGCTGTAACCAAAAGACCTGATGAGAACAATTTTAGAGGAGGATAAATTTACTTGAAGTCTCAGTCCATAGATGATGGACTCTGTTGCTCTGGGCATAAGTTGAGGAAGAACACCAAGGTGGAAAGGTGTGGAGGAGGAATGCAACTCAGAACATGACAATCAGGAAACAGAGAGAGACTAAGCTTGGCTCACCAGGGACAAAATATATACCACAAAGGCGGTGACCCATCTTTTCCAGTCATAATCCATTCAAGTGGATTAACACACTGATTAGGTAAAGACTTTCATAACCCAATCATTTCACCTCTAAGCCTTCTTGCATTGCCTCTCACATGAGTTTTTGGGAGACGCCTCACATCTAAACCGTAACAGTAACCCACCCACTGTGGGTTAAACATAACAGATAACCTACAGGAGGTATTTAGTACAGTGATTTGTACCCATAATGCTCCCTACATGTTCACCATCATTGAGAGCACATCTTTAAAGAAATCTTCAGGGACTGGGGAGATAGCTCAGTTGGTAGAGTGTTTGCTTTGCAAGCACAAGGCCCTGGGTTCCATCCCCAGCACCCCCCCCCCAAAAAAAAAAAAAAAAAAGAAATCTTCATTCCCCAACCAACAGAGTACAAAGTGCTGACATTTTGTGTCTTTGTACACAAAATGTAGAACTAATGTCACTAGTTCTTCATAAGAATGAAATTATGTGCTATACATTTTGCTCTTAGTATAGATTCTTAGAAACAGCAAGCACACAATGAATGAAGTTGCTATTATTGTTTGTATTATTATTAGAACAAAATGGTACAATTTAAAAGCAGGAGCAGTTGGAGACAATAAAACAAGCTGGAAAATTTGCAAAAATATATTTACAAAACATACACACAGGTGCACCACAAAGTGAGATCTAAGTTTTCTAGATATTGCCTGGCCTGTCACTGTGGCATGAGCCTGTAATCCTAAGTACTCTGGAGGCTGAGGCAAGAGAATCATTAGTTCAAGTCCAGTTTGGGAAATTTAATGAGATCTCATTTCAAATTTAACCGAAGAAAAAAAAGGTGTCACTGTAAAATAGGAAAACTTGCAGATACAGAACAACTATGTCTAGTCGATAAATATCAATCTCTATAGAAGAAATACCCTGTTTATCAAGAACCTGGAGTCATTTCTCTGAATCCCTCAAAAAGATTAAACTGTGTGGAGCAGAAAACAATCTCGGTAGCACCCTTGCAGTAGACTTATCTGTAAGACCAATTTCTTATGTCATGTGACAGCACCATATCAAAGTGTAATTTAGTCAAACAGTTCTACAAGGGTTAAGAGTACTGACAATTAAACATGCCCCAAGTACCTGCTCCTTCCAGATCTGACTGGATCCCAAGGAAACTAGATAATTTGAAGGAATGGATGATTTCTTCAAAATGAATTTCATATTCTACAAGCAATGCTTCCTATCTTTCTCAACTGAACTTGATACTGACAATAAGATTAAATAGGAAGATGACATAGGTAGATAGATAGATAATGATAGATCATAGGAGAGGAAGAGTGAACAGCATTTTGTAACCTATTTTGAAAATCATGTAATTAGTTTCCCTCATCAACTAATTCTAATATGCATCAACTCTTTATCAAGGATAGTCTAACTTGAATTCCTTTACTGGAGTATAAGCCCATTGCATGCTACACTATCCACAGAGAAGACAGATAATATCTGGTCAATATTATCTTTAGAATGACATATTATGTACTTGAAGATAACTCAGTTACCTCTGGTTATTTTGATACTTTTGGTGAATATAAGTTATTGTTACTTGGATGTATCCATTAAGCTGTAATTTTTCATAAATATTAATAATAGATTTTGAAAGCTGAATTCGTAATTGTGGTTCACACAGATTATTGGGGTAAAATATTTGACCAGTTTTCTTGACCAGCTTCCTCCCTCACCTAGATAGACGAATGAACACTTTATATTACGGCATAGGAATTGCATTGAGAAACTTAACTCTAAAGCATTGTACCAAATATACATATGTAAGAAGAGCTAGAAATAATACTTCCTAAACAAATATTATAACTGAACATGGTAAACTCTGCTAAGCTTAGTTCAAGCTTGCTTAACAGTGTTTACCTTGGGACTGGATGTATTAAATCTGAGATGCAGTTCAAGTCAACAATTCATATTCTAAAATATCATGCTTGAAATTGATGTTCTCTTTTTATATTGTAATTTAAAATTATTTTTGTCCTGTATACTTCTAATAATTTTCTAGCAGAAAATGTGATGAACTTTGGGTTTTCACTTCACTGAAACAAAATATGATCTCAATCTGTCTATCAATTTGCTATGTAATAAGGCAAGACTGGGTGGATTTTTTCAATTTTAGAAAAATGAGTCTAGTTTTCATGAAACAGTCTGAGGTGCTACTTAATAGGCTTTGACTTGTCAGAAAAAAAGTGTAGGGGGAAAAAACTGCTATTTTTGGTTCCCCCCTGGGCAAATGCTAAGGACATACTTAGCACATACCTCACTATGTGTGGCTCTCAGGTATGTGTGCTTGTCCTGTTCTCCTTTACATGGTAGAGCAGAAGGCTGTGATAATTCTGTTTATCTGAACAAAAAAAGGAGCCACGTTGCAATCAGTAAAGAAGTATCCAATATTTTGCCTACAGAAAGCAAAATGTTCCTTCTTCCAGAATGGAAAAGAGTGATTCTGATGCTTTCCTCTGCTCACACCTACACTACCAAGTGATCCAGGATATACACAGATTCACTTCAGGTGCAAACTTGGGTAGGAAAGGGGATGGAGATGCTGTCTCAGAAGCCAGCTTTCTTTTGGTGAGTTGAAGTCAGGGACAGACTTATTGGGTTTTCCTAAGCATAAGCATATATTTATATATTTATACATATTTGAAGGTATATATGTATAAAGTATTTTTGTTTCTGTTTTAATCTTTCTTTAGTGTTTATAAGCTTGTGGTCTTAATGCAAATCATTAGCAGGTCCTAAAACTTCTTTGTTAAACCTTTTGATTTTTATTAAAATCTGAGTTCTTTTTGGTATTTGTGATTTTGTTGGACAAGAAATACACATGGAATACACAAATAGTCTTACATTGTTAGAAGCAGAGCCTGACAGAGATCCACAAGTGTTCTTTCCTAAGCTGTGTGTAAAGTTACAGTCACATCATCCAGAGGTCTTATACAAATCCTTTTATGCCTATGTCCCTCCTTCCTTGGAATTATGACTCTAAATAATTGTAGAAAAAGAACATGTAATCTTTTCTCTTAATCTCTGTAATTGTTACTATGTAGAAATCCATGATTGTTTTCCAAGAACATGGGCAAATACACAAAGAGAAAACGGAAGTATTTCCAGTATGATCCTTGGTGGAAATATTTGATATTATCAGGTAAGTAAATCCTACCCACTTTGAGGAAATGACCAATTATAGATTACTATGAAGAAATTGGGCCTCGTTAGAGAAGCTGAAAAAAGAATGGTAAATATAGTGGTAATAGGTATTTAATAACTACTTCTTGTTCCAATTATTGCTGCTTAACAAACCATTCATATATACTTCACTTAAAGCAACAATATTATAGTATTTTTCACAGTCCTGAGGACTGGGTGGCTGGGAATCATACATGTAATGGTCATCAGACCAAGGGAAGGTGGAGCTGGGAGGCCTGAGATGGCGCCCCTCTCGAATCTGGTGGTTGGTGCTGCCGTCTGCCATCACCTCCATTGTTCTTTCATTCTCTAGTAGACTAAAATGAGTTTCTCTGTCTCCACCTATCCTCTCAGGATTACAAGATAATGAAAGTGGAATCAGCAAGACCTATTAAGGCCTGGGTTCCAGAATCCACACATCATCATTTCTGTGACTTTACAGCCACCAAAAATCATGTTTGGCCCAGATTTGGTGGGCAGGGAAAGATTTCACTCTTGATTCCGCTGGAGAACAGTACCGTTGCAAAGGGTATGATTCATTAGGAGTCACTGTTCTGACAGCCTACCACACTTCCACATTGATCATTTAATTGAATTAAAATGACATTTTATAAAAGGAAATTTTAGATTGTTAGAAAAATTCCTGCATTGTAGACATTTTAAAAAGGTTAAAGTTTTGATAGATGAGATTCTACCAAAGCTATGTTAGCAATGACTTCTAGGGGAGCAATGGTCTCTATTTCCTGAAAGTGGTCAATGATAGGGGCTCATTCTGCATGTTCCTCAGCACATATATGACTCTCAAATTTTTGTTAAATGAATGAAAGAAAAAATAATGATGCATAGTCCAATTACAAGTACAAAAAATGAAATCAGGTACACATTTGAAAAATGATGGATGCAGAATTTTTCTTTGTGTATGAAGAAGGAGTTTAAGACAAAATTGTAGATTCCCATTAACTAATAATCCACAGAAAGTTTACTTACTCCCTCTGTTTTGAAAATAATGGCTTAAAGTTTAAAGTTTATACTAAACACCTCACCTTTTGCTACATTGACAAAAAAAAAAAAGCTTGCTGAACTGACTGCCATGAAAAAAATAATGTTTTAGTTACAGACAGAAGATCTAGAAAGAAACATTCTTTTGAAAATTATCTTATTAAAAGGGAAAATTAGAGATAATTAGTAAGTGTGATATTCTTGCAGGTGATATCTCTATCTGTATAGATATAATGTATATGTGTATCTATAAGTTTATGTGTGGGTGTGTGTGTTAGGTACTCAGTGGCTGAGCAATTCTGATCTCTTTTTACATATCCTTAGTGAAACTTGGTGATAGGAAGTCAGATTCTCTTGATCCTTGCCCCACAGAAACTAAGAAATAAAATCGTCACCCTTCTAGATCTTTAAATCCTTGTAGTGATACAACACCACATGGGCAATTGAGAGAATATTTACTTCAAATAGCTAAAGTCCTCTGAGTGTGTCAGGGAGATGGAAAGTGGCCAGGAGTAGAAGAATCTGAGTGGTGCTCCCTAGCTAGACAGCTATTATGTCCTGAGATTAGCTCACCCATTGAAACACAGATTCCAGCTCACTATCACATCTTGGTTCTTCAGGGGTCAAGTCTATGAATCCGTTATATCCTTCCAGGAAGTTTTTTCCTTCCTAATTTTGTTGCTTTCTGTTGCTTGCAAAACTGAGAACTGACTGATGTAGGAAATCAAGTATTTTAGTGTTTTCTTCATTTAATTAAACCCTTCACGCTGATTTGAAAGTGAATGAAGTAGATAAGTTGAATTGAGCATCTAAAATTCTACCTATCTAATTTTGAAATCCTCATCTCAGGAATTACTAAGAATGAATTTCCTGAAGGATTACATTTTTTTCCAGAGGATTTTGTTTCCTCAAAATTGACCATATTTTTTAAAAAAGCTGTTGCAGCCGCTTTTGGAGATTTGGGGTTCCTACACACTAACATTGGATGGGGCATTTGCAATGAGAGGAATCAAACGAAGCAAGGTGAGAGCAAAGCATCTCTTTCATTGCTCAGTCATTTAAAAGCAATGCATCTTACACACAATTCAGGGCAGCAGAGCACATGCCATAAAGCCATCTTCTGAGGCTAGACTGCTAGGCAGGGTCAAAGTTAAACAGTTAGCACCTGTGTGACCTGACTCACTTCCCATCTCTGTGCTTCCCTTTTCTCATTTAAAACTCTATATAGAGTAGAGTTTCCTAAGGATTAAATGAATTAATATTTGCAAAGTAAACATGCTTATCATGTTGTTGTTTTCACAAATTGTGTTTGCTAAATAACCAGTATATAAAAGTAAATCCTGCTGACCTGAATAGTCTTTTATATAATAGTATCTAACCTCAAAACTATTATCAAAAACAACAAAAAATTCTCCCTATTTCATAAGTTAGGCATTAAAAGAATATGAAGTACTTGCTCAACATCTGTGGAGCAGATTATTCATTTATTCATTCACTGAATCACAACACAGTGACTGCTTGTTGTGTGCCAAGCACTGTGTTTGGCACTGTGCTGGGCAGGAAAGCCAAATTTAGAGTCATAGTCTTCAAGGAAGTTTCAGTGAGAGTGAGCATCACCCAAATATCCTTATCCTCAAATAGTCAAGATAATGAAAAAACATTAAAGTGAGAAATCTAATCTCCTATATCCATCTAAAGCAAGAGGTGACAATATTTTTGCTGTAGAGGATCAGATATAGTAAATACTTTTGCTTTTGTGGACCATACAGTTTCTCTGTGTAGCAACAATTCTACTCTGGTAGTATCAACTAAGCAGCCATGGACATCACACAAGTGACAAAGACAGATGGCAAGTCACATTTGACTCCTGGGCCACAGCACACCAACTCCAGCCTAAAGGCTTCTGACTCCTTTCTTTACCAAGGAGTTACCCTTGGATCCTAGGAGAAGGAAAATAACCACCCACTTTCATTTTCCTAAACACTTCTGTTTTGTACTTTTCAGATACTCTGTCCACAGGTCTGTCAGTGACTTAGAACAGCAACAAAAACAGAAGAAAAGATGAAGAAGTTGAAACTTATAATACCCTTTCAAGGCTTCTACAGAACATTTCAAGCAAGGGAAACCTCAAATTCTGAGCTGCACATTTCAATATGTTGCTAATCATGATTAATTCCTTTTGTATTCATTGTAGGAACATTAATCATGATTAATTAATTTGGTATGAATGTGGATATAACATTTAATTTCTCCCAAATTTCAGGGGAGCCTATTTCAATGAATAATTGAACAAAAATGAGTTGCAGAAGGAAGGCAAAGGAAAGTTTGCAATGCCATCTATAAAGTGAAAGATGAAACAGTATAATCTGGTACTGTATGAATGCTATATTAATAAGTGATGGGTTCAGTAGGATATAAATACAGTATATGGGTCTCTTAGTAATACCTTACACAGTGAATGAATATTTGTAAGAATACAAAAAATTCCAGAGCTAGAGAATGACACTTCTCAGATTCAGGCAAAATTATTTCTGGTTCTCTACCCCTCAACTCTGATCCACTTTCTAGAATCTCTGACAGGGTGACATCACTCAGTCACAGTAGAGAAAAATTCTTAGCTGAAGCCACTGATGTCTGAAAGTGCTTCTTTACAATAATGCTTTATTTTGTAAGGTCAAAACAACAGTTTATTATCCTCCCATTCCCTGTCTAATACGCATACATTAGTGTCTTGGAAGAGTTCCAATTAGTGAAAAAATATTATTATTAATTGATCTGTACCTTCCATCTCCCTAGTGCCAAATCAGTGTTTCAGTTATTAAAAAGTATCCCATTTCTCTGAGTAGTAACACAAATTATATAAGAAATTACCATATAGCACAGATTGAGGATGAAAAGATAAGAAATGTGCAAACATTAAATTCCATTGTATTACCCCAAACCAACCATATTCTTTTGCTAAATTTTACTGGAAATGTTAGTTCATTTCTTCCAATTTTTGGCTAGTTTTGGTGACATTTTAAGGTCAGGTCTACTGAAAAGTTTGAAAAGGAAAAAGAGAGAGACCCAGACTATTAAACTACAGAAAAAAAAAAAAAAAAGGCAAGTAAGAATTCTGTTATCCTCCCTCCCTCCATTTGCCTTCCCTAAGATTTAGCTAAACTAGGAAATGTCATTTACATTTCAGGACAATTGTGGTGATTTAGGCTTGCTCCATGTGACCCAGCTCCAGCAGGGTTGGGGGGACTCCTTATATTTCTCTAGATTGGGGAGTCATTCACATATACCCCATGGACTTTTTCTCTTATCCCAGTACACTATCTGTCATGTTGGACTATGGTTGATATGCATATTTAGACCATGACCTCCTTAAGAACAGATTCTATATCTAATTCTAATTCATCTTTATGTCTCCTCTCCTAGTATTGTGTCTAGCCCATAGCTTGACACATGTTATAATGCATGTTAATCTGTTTTATTGCTATGATACCAAAATACCAGAGGCAGTAAACTCTTTATAAATAAAAGAGGTTTATTTAGATCACAGTTCTGAATGCTTGAAGTCCAGGCATCTTGGCCACCTTGTGGTCGATGGCAGTGGCAGGGGTACAAGTGGGAGGAAGAGATCATATTGCCCAACAGGAAGCCAGAAAGCCATTTGGGAGTCAGGGTCACACTTATAGTAACTCTCTCACTTAAGAGCTTAGGGGTGCCGTGAGTGCTACCTTAATTCCTTCAGAAGGCAGCACCTCCAATGACCTAAGGTCTTTCCACTAGACCCCACCTCTTACAGGTTCTACCACCTCCCATCTCACCACAGTGGAGATCACCCTTCCAATACCTTTGGGGGACACACTCAAAGCCACCCCCCAACAATGGCAAGCATGTGCTTAGCTCAGGTTTTTACCATTGATAACCTCGCTTCCCGGGTACTGGTTTGCCTTTCTTCTCCTCACATGGATCACCTCTCCTCTCTAGCCCAGGCATAGACGTAGAACAGTATAGAAAACCTTCCTCAAGTAGTATTTTAGCATAGTAATGCTCAGCTCAAACCTGAAGTAATTTGATATCTCATATTATAGAATGCCTGGATTTTCAGGTTTTGCTATCTGTTACTCAGCCTCATGAAAATCATTTCACCTATTGTTCTAGTTCAAAAAAGATGCATCTGGTTCTTTCTCTCCTTCAGGTGATTGATTTCTCCACCTTTGATTTCAGCTTTTCTCTTACAACTCTTAGTTATTTCCTGATAAAACAAAACAAAACAATAGCAGTAGCAGCAGCAATAAAACTACTCAGACTTTCTGTTCTGGAGATCTCTCCTTTTTATTTCCGATCTAAAACAATACTTTTGTCTTTTTCAACTCTGGTTTAGTATGTACACTTGAATGTTGCTTTATGTTTGTTCTTATGCTCATTGCATAAATGTTTTTTACTTTATTATCTCTATTAAACATTTTAAAATAGAAGAGTGAATAGAAAACACTTGTCTTTTGTATTTTTGTTGTTGTTATGGACCAGCTTTGGGGACAATATTTCGACTCTCCTTTCTTAATCATGTGGTTTGAGAAGGATTGATCCCAACCTTGACTACAGATGTAAGCCCTGATTGGCACATTTCCCCTGGATAAAGGATGGGTTCAAGGATGGGAATGTAATTGTAACAGACTATGTAGATTTGTGCAAAATATTTGTTGGGGTTATAGGAAAGAGAAATTTCCTTTTTCTGAGAGATAAAAAAATCACCCTTTCTTTTCTGGGTGGCATGTTAAAGATGTACCATCTAGTACCAAGGGGGAGGCATGCAGATAACCCAAGAAGAGAGGCAGAGTTGCTATACCACCATGTGGAGCATTAGCGAAAACTTCCTGTGTAACACAGAAGATTGCAGAAACTGCAAAAAAGTGTGCCTTTGGCGATATCATTTAAACCTCTGGAGCAAGCTTCCACTGAAGCCAACCTCTGTCTTTTTTGGTTATGTGAGACAATAAATTCCCTTTACTGTTTTAGCCAGCTTGCTTTGAGTTTACTGCCACTGGAAATTACAAGGTTCCTTATTGATGTGTATAGCATGGACAGTGAGCCAGTACAGACTTGTATTTGAATCCTGACTGCATTATATTGTGACCCAAACAGTCACATAAACTTAGTTTTCACATCTGAAAAATGGAGATAACATCTATTCTGCACAATTAATCTAAGCAATAAAAAATATCTGCAAATCTCCTGGCTCAAAAAGGGGCTCAGCAAATCTTAGTTGCTATGGTTAGAAGCTATTAATTCAAATTAACCTACAAGGCCTAGTGCTTTACACACTTATAGATGTAATTATCTTAACACAATTGACACCCAGTATAATTGTCAGGGAAAATTATTTAAAAATACACATATACAATATGGATAACTGTGTGTACATATATATATATATATATGAATATATATGATGTATGTATATGAGCACACATACACACACACACACACACACCACATGCCTAGAGGAGCCATGATTCACTAGAGGTAGGTGGCGAGTAGCTATTTGCAAAGCTGAATTATAAATCACTGATTTAATAAACCTTTCTAGAGTCACAGAGTTTTATTCCCATTTGACAAAGATCTGTGGAGCTCTTTCCAAGTTATGACAAGCAGCCATTTTTCCCCACTTTGATGAGCTCATACTTTTGCTGGGCTATATCTTGTAAATCAGGAGAAATCATCATACAAATTCTTCTGGAGGAATTGGAGATGTCAGTTTATCTTTGCCCCATTAATTTCCATTGCTCATTTTACTCAAATTACAATAGTTCCTTCCTGGGGTGGGAACTGGGGCCTGAGTGGAGGGAGGGAGGAGAGGTTAATAAAAAGCTGTATATGTTTTCTTGACTTTCACAGCTACAGTAGGAAGGAAACTTCTTGCCATGATATGTAGTTCAGAAATAATTGAATCGTGGACACTCTAAAGACTTTTATGTAAAACTAAGATACACAACCTTGACTTTTAGATCTTCCTGGTAATGCAGCAAACACAAATCTAATTCTATTTTCAGAGAGGGAAACGTAGTCACTGTTTTCCTGGTGATGGACTAACACCAATGAGTAGAAAGCAGAAGTGCCAAGGGGCAGATGGTTGATTGCACAATCATCTAGAACCAGGACCTGCTAAGTATTTACCATCCTGAGCTGTGAATGAGGACAAGGTGCTGGGGACGTAACTCTGGGTTTATCTGATGGCTTGTCAGCAAATGCTGTAACATTTTCATCACCCAGGCTGACAAGTTTTTGCAGAATCAGGAAATAACTTGTTTTGAGGCGTGCAGATGTCTCTGTGTGTCTTGTAAACAATCTGGGGGGTGGGGGGAATCGAACAACAAAGGGCAGCTTTGCAGATCACAGCCCAGGATGATTGCTTGACAGGTTTGTGCCAACTCTACTGGCAAACAAATAGAAACCAGTCATTCTCCTTCTCTGAGGACTCTGTATTTTTAAAGGGGGATAATAAATGCAAAGCTGTGCAAAGCCTGGCTGGGGGAAATGTGAAATCCATCTCCTATCATTTGCATAACATAATCAGCAGTGCTCTGTTAATCAGGCTGGAGGAGGCAGTTGGAACATGTGTTCCATGGAGAGGTCCTGGAGCGGGCCCCAAAGTGCATGTGGCACCTTCCTGAGCTTTACCCCCAGGTGACTGGCACCCGTCTTGACACATTTCCTCCCCCCAGGATTACAGACCACAAAAGTTGGCACCCCATTCTCATTGCTTCTCCCACAAGAAGAAAGGATCAGGCCAGAGTAATATCTGCCTGCATTACCTGTTCCTGTCTTTTCAAAGAAACTGGAATTTGTCCAACTCATAACAATGTGACATGACCAAGTAGGAACATTCCACACCATTTCTTGCTTTGTGCATGAATGACTCATTTTTCAGGGATTCAGCTCTGGCCATTTCCAAAGGTGTCTTGAGAACAAGGTAATTCATATCATTGTAATTCTACAGCACAAAGTGCTACTGGGTCCACTTTGTATTAAAGTTTCCATGGCAATCAAATACTTGACATTTTATTTAAACTACTAATCT
The DNA here is from genome assembly GCF_902686445.1 of Sciurus carolinensis. Taxonomy (NCBI): domain Eukaryota; kingdom Metazoa; phylum Chordata; class Mammalia; order Rodentia; family Sciuridae; genus Sciurus; species Sciurus carolinensis. The sequence goes on along the minus strand of NC_062214.1, from coordinate 128,651,422 downwards.
AGTATGGCTCAGCAGTCTATGAGAGGAAAGTTGGACCCTAAGATTTCACTTCTGGAACCAACACTAAACCAATAGATAGGGTGCATAATTAACTTTTACCATTTTAAAATTCCAGTTACAACGGGTGCTAAACACATCACAAAACATAAGCTCACTCCAATTGCTCCCTTTGGGACCTCCTTTTGTTACTCACATTCAAAAGAGATTTCAAGGGCTGGGTTTCTGAAGGTCTGCCTCCCTCCCCTTGCCAGTGCCCTCCACACCAGCACTGCCATGCACACAGCAACTCTAGAGTCAATTCAAACCGCATATGATTAAAAGATGGAAATATTCCCCACGGACACTGGGCAATTTATTTGTGAAAAAGATTTAATGAAGAATTTCAAAGCAGACAGTGCCCTACAAAGAAAGCTCATTTGTGAATCTCTATGTTCTCTCTGCTGCCCTGAGCGCATCTGAGGGGAGGAGGAGGGACCAGTGCCCTACAGCTATTGCCAAGTGTATCACATGTGAGTTTCTCGAGATATAAATATTCTCAGGCAGCTAAAGGCATTAGAACAGGCTGTTTTTAGATGGTCAGCCTATAGTCAGAGCTTTGCCTGGCCAAATCGGGAGAAAGGCTGTTTGCCCTCCATCTCCACGTTGTCCCAATCATTCCAGGTTCCCAGCCCTCATGGCATCCTCGGGCCCTGGGTATCTCAAGACAAAGTCACTCAGGCTAACTCTCTTTGATGGTCTTTGCTTCTTTCATCATCACAAAATGACCTTGTCTCATCTTCTTGTCCTTCACCATTTGGATCCCAGCTGATACAACCCCTGACATACACTTACACAATAATGAGTAATAAAGGCTAATAAAATCCAGTTTCCTGGGACATATAAGCTTCAGAGTAAGAGGCATCTGAATTCAAATTTTCCCTTTCTAACTGTCTGACCTTGAGCAAATTATTTAAATTCTTTGGACCTCAGGCATCTTATGTGTAATTTGGAAAAAATAATATCTTACTCATGGGGTTTGTTTTTTGTGCCTGCACTAAATAAGATTATGGATATAAAGCTGTTAAGTGCATTTGAAAACACTGGTTATTATTTGTAACAGGGGAAGCCCAATGATGCAACATCTTAATTCAAAGAAACCTCCAACAAAAAAAGGGCAGGAGCCTCCAATTTATAAGAACTGGTTAGAGAAGCCTGTTAGGGATTATACACTTGTATCAAAAAAGTTCTACCCCAAATTGAACATAATCTCAATTAAAATCTCTGCAGGATTTTTGGGGAAATTGACAAATTGACTCTAAAATTGATATGGAAGTATAAACAACCTAGAATGATCAAATCATTGTGGGAGCCAAAGTCAGAGGACTTCAATTGTCTCATTTTCAAATGAGACTTACCATAATGCTACAATAATCAAGTACAGTACTGACATAAGGATCAACATATAAATTAATGAGGTAGAATAGAAAGCCCAGAAGTCAACCCAAACTTGGAGAGCACCTTGATTTTTGACAAAGATAACAAAGAAAGGCATTTGGTAAAGGAAAGTTGTTTTAACAAATGTTGCTGCAACAGTTGAATATCCACACAAAAATAAAACAAAGCAAAAATCAAGAACTCTATGCCCTCATAACATCAGATACAAAAATTAATTCAAGATGGACCATGACTGAAGGTAAAATCTAGAGAAAATTGTAGGAGACTATTCTCAGGAATTGGAGATAGGCAAACTTTTCTTTCTGGTACTAGAGATTGAACCCTGGATGCTTAGCTATAGAGCCACATCTTCAGCCCATTTTATTTATTTATTTTTTTTATTTTGAGACAGAGTCTTGCTTAATTGCTTAGGACCTTGCTTGGTTGCCTCAAACTTGCAATCCTCCTACCTCAGCCTCTCAAGTCAAAGTTTTCTGAGGTCACAGAAAGCAATAACCATAAGAGCTGATAGATCTGGCTACAAAAAAATAAAAATGCTTCTTTACTGTTCATCAAAAAACTCAATAAAATGAAAGTAAGCTACAGACCGGGAGAAAACGTTTGCAAAATGTGTCTGACAGAGGACTTCATATTGCATATCCGGGTTACATAAAGAAATCATTTAACTTAATGCTTTAGTCAACTTTTTCAGTGCTGTGAATAAAATACCTGAAAACTTAGAAGAGGAAAGGTTTATTGGGGGGGCTCATGGTTTCAGAGGTCTCAGTTCATAAACAACTAGCTCCATTCCTTGGGGCTCAAGGTGAAGCAGAACATCATGGCAGAAGAGTGTGGTGGAGGAAAGCAGCTCAAGAAATCACACCAGGAAGGACAGAGAAAGAGAGAGAGAGACAGAGAGAGAGAGAGAGAGAGAGAGAGAGAGAGAGAGAAACAGACTCCAATTGCCACATATAAAATATAAACCCAAAGCCATGCCCTGCAATGACCCACCTCCTCAAGCCACACCCTATCTGCCTTCAGTTACCACTCAGTTAATCCCTATTAGGGGATTAATTCACTGATAGGGTTAAGATTCTCATAACCCAATTATTTTATTTCTAAGTCTTCTTGTATTGTCTCACATGTGAGGGGGACACCTCACATCCAAACCATAACATTTGATAATAAAAACATCAGCAACCAATATAAAATGAACAAAATATTTAAACATTTTTCAAAAGAAGGATAAACAAAAGGTCCCAAGAACATGAAAAAGTACTCAGTCTCATTAATTATCAGGGAAATGCAAATGAAAGCCCCAGTGTGATACAACTAAATATTCCTATGAATGACTAAAATGCAAGAGACTCATGACATCACATGTTTTTAAGGTTGTAATGGAACTCATACATTGTTGGTGGGGAAATAAAATTGTACATCCACTTTGAAGGACCTTTTGGAAGTTTCCAATAACACTAAACATGTAACCTATAATCCAACATTATCTGTAGGCATTTATTTAAAAGAAATGAAAATTACGCCCATAAAAATACTTCCAATATGAATGATCATGGGTGCTGTATTCATAATAGCTCCAAATTAGGAATTCACTGGGTATCTATCATTAGGGAATTTGTCAGACAAGCTATGGTATAGTCATACAAAGGGCCACATAGAAATAAGAAGAGATCCATAACTCATATGCAGCAGCTTTAATGATTCTCAAAAACATATTTAACTGAAAGGAGCCATATACAAGGAACATATCACAATTCTATTTATATGAAATTCTAGAATAGGTAGAACTAATCTAAGGTAGAAAAAAATTATGCCATTGCAGTTTAAGAGGCACAGATACTCTTCTTATCTGGATAGTAATTTGGGTTAGATAGATGTATGCACTTATTTAGTGAACATTTTCTTGATTTATGCATTTCATTATATGTAAACTTTACACCAAATGAAAAACTTTAAACAAATATTGAACTGTAGTTAATAAAATGCATGCTGAAGTATTTAGGAGGGTGTATATTGCTGTCTGCAGTTTTCTTTGAAAGTCACAAAAAACAAGATGGATTAAATTGTAGATAGAAGGACAGATAGAGAGCTATCTGTGATGAAGTAAGCATAATGAAATATTAATGTTCCAATCTATTGGATGCTTATTACAAAATTCTTTCCTATGTGTTTAAAAATTTTCAAAATAAAATGTAGGGAGAAAATCTTATTCACTGCTCCTATTTACTTGGCAGTTACTCTAAGAACTCACAAAAGGCAATTTCCATATTGCAGGCTTAGATCTTTGGGTTGATTTAATTTTATTTATTCCTTTTTTTTTGGCAAATAATTTGAGGGGGTGGGACTGCTAGATTGTGGATATTATGGTTGACATTGGAGATTCAGTAGTAAATGAGACAATATGCCCCATGGAATTTATATTCTAGTGGGTTCCAGTACAAAATGAGCAATTACAAATGATGATAAGTGTTATGAAAAAATCACAGGGCTGAGACTGGGCAGAAGAGACCATTTGTCTTACATAGGGTGGTGTCAAGGGCCAGACGCATAAGCTGAGGATGCTGGCAGAGCTGGGTGAACAATCCAACTGAAAAGCATGAGGTGTGTATGACTCCGAGTTTATATCAACAGTTGAACGAGCAGTGAGACTGGCCAATGAGTGCAATGCACATGAAGAAAGGGAACCAGGCAGAAAGAGGATCAGTGGGGCTCTATAAGTCATTGCAAGTCATATTCTAGGTACAGCTGGAAGGCACTGAAGAATTTTCACCAAAAGTGTAACATGATCAGATTTAGGTTTTAATATCAATGTCCCTCCTATGGGGAGAATGCATAAATAGAATGCTAAGATGTGCACGGGAAGACCAGGTAAGGGACAACTTCTAAGGCAGTAGAAATGGAAATGGCAAGAAGTAGATGTTTAGTGATGTGTTTGTTACATTTGGGACTGAACATAATTATTTTGGTTCTAGTTCTTCAATGAGATATAGATTATAGTTATAGACGCAGACATGGATGAAGTTTCTTGCCCTGAAATTGGGAGAGAAATTAGTTTTTTAAAAGTCTTTTTGCTGTGTATGGTGGCACATGCCTGTAATTCCAGTAACTTGGAAGGCTGAGACAGGAGGATGGCAAGTTCTTGAGGCCAGCTTCAGCAACTTAAGAAATTTAGCAAGATCCTGTCTCAGAATAAAAATAATAAAAGGCTGGAGATGTGGCTCAGTGGTAAAGCTCCCCCGGGTTCAATCCCCAGTACCAAAAAAAAAAAAATAAATAAATAAATAAAAAAAGATGAAAAATGGCAATAAAGAGTCTTTCGTTCCTCTTAGAGGCAGATAGGACAGTGCAGATGAGGCATCTTTGCATTTGTCTTCTCCACCAGCAGTGCTGGTGGGTTTTGTTATGACATCAGCAGACTGCATATTAAGACCTTTCATACATGAATTTAAAAACAATGAGAGTCCTATCTGAGGCTATATTTTAAAAATCAAATGTTGTACAGGCTAAATGCATACAACTTTATCTGTTGTTTTAAAAAATATTAAATTTCAAAGTCTTAAAAAATCACTGCTGTTGGAGAAAATAGAAGATATTTTTGGTTTTTTTTTTTTTTTTTGACTAATACTCCAGATTGCTTGTCAGTCTGTATTAATCAAAATCACCAGATAACTACTCAGTAGTATTCTACTTTATTCTCATCGAAGCAATCATAGTATTTCATCTTTTAAAAAAAATTATAAAATAAAAACATCATGGCAATCTGGCTCACACATCTGTCACCTCCCTGTTTGCCAGGGCTAATTTGGCTCATTTGGTGAAGTTAGTTGGCCAGACCACATCCCTCTATGGCTCGTACTTCACCTTCTACCCACAGAATCTTTCTATTCTGAGGACACTCTTCCCTGATACATGCTCACAGAGCTGTTCTTCCTTTTGAGAACTCTAAATATTATTTTAAAATCTAGTTTTGTTATGGTTAGAACCAGTCTGACTTGTGTTTATATGTGGGAAGCTGAGCTGCAGTTCTGTTTACCCTACTACTGTGAAGAGTATTCATGTTTGGTTGAAGTGAAAAACTGCTGTCTTGATTGTGGATGTCGGGAGAGGAAGATATTAAACCATGCTAGATATGCAAACTTGTTTTCATTAGGTAATTGCCATTGAAGGTCTTAATGAAGGTAAAATAACCTTTCCTCAAATAAGCAAATGATCATTCTCAATATAACATGCAAATAGAAATCTAAGTCATGGATGCACGCAACTGTGGCATCCCTATTCCTTCCTATGGGCTCAATGTATTTTTATGCAAAGCACTACCTCACAACTGAAGGCTTACAATGTCTTGAAGAAGGAAGAAGTCTGCTATGGAGTCCTGTTTTTCACCTGGGAGAACACTGTTATTCCTCCCTGGGAAGGATTTGTACAGCAGATCTGATCCTACAATAAAATGTAGTGGATTCGCTCTGGACATCTGAAGTTTACCTGGTCTCCTCTGCAAGCAGAGTACCCTTTTGCTAGATGGGTTAGCAGGGGACAGGGGGGAGTGGTATACACAAGGACTGGACAAAAGTCTTTGGTTTCCTTTTTCCTTGTAGATCGGGTGAGGCAGCAAAGGTCATACCTCCTCCATTGTGCTTGTCTTCAAGGAAGCAGCAAAATTAAGAAAGAACAGGGACCTTCAAGCAGGACTTCTGGGACTTGCATTTTTAACCTGAGTTGAAAACACAAGGGCTTGGAGACCTTTTTGGTAACCCTTTAAACTGAAGTCAAAAGGTTCAAAAAGAAAAGGAAAGTCTATGAAATATATACTAAAGGCAGAAACCACAGTGAGAGAGGGAAGTAATATGTGATTTGGGATAGATGCCTTTGACATATTCATTGATCTCAGTGACTTGCAGAGTGCTGATAGCACTGTGGCCTCAGGGTGAGGCGCCTTGCCAGCTCCCAGATCAAAGGAGCGCCTAGGTGCTGAATCCCTGGTGTACTCCCAAGCAAAAGTGCCTGGAGCCACATTTGCTAATTACAGGTTGTGTTCTGCTGTTTCCAAACAGGGTGAAAGTGACAGAAGTTTAACTGTGAATAATTACACACTTGAATAAGTATGTGATTAGCACTATTTGTTGTGGTTGGGACTGGAGTGATGGGACAAGAATGGAGTGATTGCATTATTTACAGCTTAATTGTAGACAAGTAATTACTTATGTAAGCTGATGGTGTGAGGTCAGAGAGGACCTGAAGAAGAATGCAGATGATCTAAAATTCAACTTCTTAAGCTAGTCACCACCCACTCCCCCTTCCCCCGCTCCATACATACTCCCTTAGAGCTCCACAAAGAGAATCTACTATGCATTTCTTGAACGAAATGCTTTGGAATGTTAAATGTCTTGTTCATTCTAAGCAAAGTATCAGCAAAGATATTTTAAAATCTCTGCTTGAAAAGTAATAAATCACAAATGCCACCTAGTGGTTCCTAGTATCCAGTGGCTGCATTATCTGCATCATGTAGTCAGAGCCCAGTTCAGGTGAGGACTTTTCAAATGGAGGGAGAAAGGTGTCCCAGTTACAGGACTTGGGTCCAAAAAACCAGGCATCCCCACGACCTCTCCTTACTTCATTCAACTTTACCAGAACATCAGTCTCATACTTCCTCCCACTTTATACCATTGTAACTTCTGGAAACACAGTGAAATTTTGACTGTAAATCACTTTGTAGTTTTTACTTTCCCCTAAGACACTGAAATAATAAATGAGGAAGTCAACTGCCTTCTCCTTTGGAGAGTAGACTCATGGTTGTGTTTCCTTGACTGCCACTTCTCATTCACCAGGTGGTTGAAAGCCACTTTCCTAATTACTGCACTCCTGGTTTTAAGTGCTCATGTCTTTCTTTGCATCTGGAGGAATCTTGTTGCACAAATTCTCCCAGGGAGTGTGCCTGTTTGATAAATGCATTGGAAGGAGAGGGATGAAGAGGATGAATTATTTGTTAAGACTTATTTATTACAGCACAGTCCCTTCCTCCAAGCTTATTTCCTAATTTTGTTAAATAATGAATATTCAATTTTCCTCTAACTGCTCAACATCATATAATTTCCTAAACAGCGCCCATAAAATACTGCTGTAAACCCAACAGTATAACTGAGATGTAAAGAGGCCCATGTGTGGCTGGTGCAAATGCAGCCTTCCCCAACCAACTGGAATCTCTGTTTCTATGCAACTCCTGGAAAAAAGGAATGGTGATGCTTCTAACTGTTGAGGCCACTAAGTCAAGGCTGTTCTCTGTAGGAGGTGGTCACTTCACACCTGAGAGTTGTGATTTCACATACAGTTTGTCATTTGTGTTTCATGTCCCTTTTCCTTTGCACATACAGTTCTCTGCAGAATACCTATTTCACTTCTTTAGTGGATAGTCTCCTACACACATGATCACTTCTATCCTACCCAGGACAACCTCCTTCATTCGAAGGATTGCCCTCATACTTTTGGATACTATCATCTCCCAAAATAGGTCAAACACTCTCTTTTCACAGGGACAACACTTGTGGGAAAGACATGAGAAGTCACTTTCGTTCTCTGAGTTAGAGACATTACCTCTGGATAGTGTTTTAATCATGCCTTTTTATTTTCTTTGTCTCTGAGACTTTGACATTTGGGGTCTGCTGGCCCTGGAGAAATTGCCCCTCCCAGGGTTAGTCACTTCCTAGAAATAGTAAAAACCTGCCTACTTTCATATGCAAATTAACCCATCCAGAGCCCACACCCTCACCACTCCTCCATCAGGCCCACACCATTATGTCCTCTCCTAATCACCCAGAACCAACAAACAAACTGGATGCCAGTCCTTACACTCAAGAACCCACTGAAATTATGCAGACTACCAATCTCTAAGCAAGCTTTGCTACCCGATCATTCCTTCCCACAGAAACCATAGGAAAGTCTCCTGCCCATACTTTTTCCTCACTTCCTCTGCCTCCTGATGAATGCTGGTGCTTCCCAGTGTAAGGCTGTGTGTCATGGGAGACTCCTCAAGGGACTCATGAGAAACAATCTTATCGGTGGCAAAGTGTCCTGATCCATTGTACTTTCCATACCTCAATAATAACAAAACTTACATTTCAAAGAAGATAACCCTGTCTAAATCTAGCCATGCTTCTCTGCAGTGCTTATTTCAGAAATTATTATTTTCCCCTGTCTTAGAGCTCTCCTGCCAAACCCCTCCCACAGGGTAACACAACCATCTTATAACAGGAAGGCTTTCATGTCACCATAAAAGCAGATGTACTGGCTGTCACGTGTTAGTTCCTTGCTATCCCCACTCTGTCAGAGACTCCAGCTATGCCCTCCAATGTACATATTTCACTCCTAAAGATGGGCTACTGCCCAATCCCACTCTATTCCACCCACTGAAGAATATCTTCTTCTTAGAGATGGTTACCCCCACCCCCAACTCCCATTCTTAAATCCCCTGCTAATTTGGAAAGGACTCTTTAGAAATTATTCTCTATCTCCTTCATTTCATCATTCAGGATGACTTTGTGGTTATATTTGTTTTGAAATATCTAAAATGGGTTGCATATATTGAAAAATGGAGATTGATCTTCAGACAAACAGCAAAAGATTGGAATGGAAATGTTGAAATGGAAAGTCCACTGGAGAGTCAGCTGGTCCCATCTCTATAAGGGACCAGTTAAGGGTACTTGGGCCAAGTCAGAACTGGTTAAAATTATGCTCCTAGTGTAAAGCTGAGAAACCAAATTAAATGATATGATAGGAAGCTAAGTCACAGTAAAGGTGGGGGCAGGGGAAGAAGAGAAGTTCAGTATTAGACAAAGGGGAACAAAAGGAAGGGAGGGAGGATAGGAATAGGAAAGACAGAATAAATCTAACATAATTTTCCTATGTACACATATGAAAATAAACCTAAGTGAATCCTACCATCATGTCCACCCATGAGAATGGGGTCCTAATTAGAATGGGATCCACGCATATAAAATATTATCAAAAAGGATTCTACTGTCATGTATAACTAAGAAGAATCAATTTAAAAAATTATCATTTAGAAAGAAGTGGCCCCTCCCTATCTACTTTTGGAATAATTCCAAAAGGATCAAAAAATATATATGATAGGAATGATAGTAGACTAAAACAGACATTATTACCTCATGTACATATATGACTACATGACTGATGTGATCCTACAATAAGTATAATCAGAAAGATGAGAGATTACACTCCATTTATGTATGATCTATCAAAATGTATAAATGCATTCTGCTGTCATGTACAACAAACTAGAACAACTTTAAAAAATTTAAAAAAATACATCCTTCTCCCATGAGTTGAGTCTCTTCCCAATGTGTTCTTTGCTTCCCAGCAGTGATGTCTTCAGACTTTGAACCTTTTCAGTTTGTCATTGATTTTGTTCCTTTCTCCACTACTGCATATCCTTGGAAATTTGAAAGACACTCATGTCCCAGGAGTGAACAAAGTAAAGGAAGCACAAATCCAGCAAAATTGCACAGCTGGCCCCCAAGGATCTATCTTAGGCATGGTATTGAGAGAATCACCCCCAAAACATGGAAGCTCATTTTAGGTTTTGTGTCCTTCCTATGTGTTATGGTTTGGATGTGAGGTATCCCCCAAAAGCTCACATGTGAGACAATGCAAGAAGGTTCAGAAGAGAAATGATTAGGTTGTGAGAATCTTAACCCAATAGTGAATTAATCACCTGATAGAATTAATTGAGTGGTAGCTGAAGGCAGAAGTGGTGTGGCTGGAGAAGGTGGGGCATTGGGGGTGTGGCTTTGGGGTATATATTTGTGTCTAGTAAGTGAAAAATCACTCTCTCTGATTCCTGATCATCATGTGAGCTGCTTCCCTCCACCACACTTTTCTGCCATGATCTTCTGCCTCACCTTGCGCTCCCAGGAATAGAATCAGCAGTGTATGAACTGAGTCCTCTGAAACCGTGACCCCCCTATAATCTTTTCCTTCCCTACAATTGTTCTGGTCAGGTCTTTTAGTCACAGTAGTGAAAAAGCTGACTAAAATACTAGGACAGGTGGCAATGCCATTTGCAGAAGACTGGTTTCCAAATAAGTAAATGTATAGCACATCTGATCTCTTCTTCCCTCCCAGATCTTCTCTAGTCAGCATTTGTCTATGATATAAAAACTACCTCTATCTTACATGTTGATGTGGTAATAAAATTCTGTTCTTACCACAATGCATTCCTACAAAGCTATATTTTCTCAAAACAACAAAGAAGATACACTTTGAGAGGAAACATGTTGAAAGTTGCTGGATACCAAATAACCCTATCTATCATCCCCAAATTTCACTGAATAAAGTAAAAGATGTTTTTACTTTCTTCTCTTTGCTTTCTCAAGCTATAAAATTAGTGGATAAATAAGCATTTTATCCTAAAGGAACCAAGACTATCATATTTTTAAAATTAATATGCATTAACTATTTTAATATAAAGAGGGGCAGCCAGACGCTTTGGGTTGTCTTTAGCTTTCATTTCATAGCCACTAGCATAAGAAGTTCTATCACTCATCACTTGAGCAGCCAGCCATTAAACATTCCAATCAGAGGAGAATGCTCAATTGCCAGTGACTGCAATGGCATAAGCTATGTTTAATCATTTACTTTGAATTTCTTTAAGACGATAATACCCTAGTCTATAAGAGAATCAATATGTTGCATTAAAACAGGATTTCATGTCGCATAATACAATATTTAAAAGCACAAAGGAAGAGATTCTCAGAAGAACAATTCATCCCTGAGTAGAAATGGATAATAGCTTCTGTGATTTTCGCCCTTCTTTTTTTTACGGAGAAGAGGTGTTCCTTCTTACTGAAAGACATATTTTTGAGGATGTTCTGTTCTATCAAAAGTTGTAAACTACATGAAGTCATTAGCTAAAACATTTTTATATTAGTATATAAAGAACCATATAATATGCCCAGGAAGTGGAACAGGGTGATTGTACTCCTGGTTTTAGTGAATTAGAAGCTCAACATGTCATGGAGGTGTCATGCCAAAGCAACAAGTGAATGTCCCAGGGTACTTGTTGATGGGAATTATCACTCTTCCTTACTCATTTTCTGCCTCTAATAAAACAGCAGGGTCTTTGGCTTGAAACCAGGCTAAAAGGAGCAGCAGCAGTTCAGGACAAGATGACAAGAAAAGGGAGTGGAGTGGAGACTGGGACACCTCCCCTCCTGAGAGCTTTTAGGTGGTGAGTCAAAATGGCTCAGTACCAAGCGAATTGAAGATGCAGCTGAGCCCACTGGGGGAGTTTCTAGGACATGCATCCTCCAAGATTCCTCTAAGTACTAAGTGATATTGCCAAGTATTTGGGTTTAGTAAAAAGAGGACTTTACTAGGATTTGGACTTGGCCACTAATTTGCTGACTTTAAAGCTTCAGATTAAAAAAAAAAAAAAATGTATACAAAGCCATTTTCTATCCCACAAGGATTGCCTAGGGTTAGTGAATCAATGACTCAGATGTGCTTTGAGCTCTTTGGCAAGAGTCTAATATCCCAAGGTGTTGTTCTGTGTGAAAGATTTCCTGACTCTAGTTGGTTCAACAGCAGTTACATCTAATGCCAATCTCTTTGAGCTGGGACAGGTAGAAAACTGGGATTTCCTTTGTTCATCCACCCCATGACCTAAGGCAGTCTGGCACAAAATGATTTTGTGGATGGATGAGCATCTGTTCTTATTTACAAGGATGCCACAGAGTACTGCCACGCTCATTTCCTACCTCCTGGGAGTTTTGTGAGGTTTATTGTGATTATTCCAGCAGAGCACCAGAGAAGACAAGAGCTTTGGAAGAATAAAATGTGTTTAGTGTTTTCTGGTGACTAACAAGTGCTTTCAATTTGCCATTTACTTTAAGTCAGTGATTTTCTTTATCATTTATTTATGCTGACTGTGTGCAGGACATTGATATTGGTGAGGCAAAGCATTTATAAATTATTTTGGTGATTGTTTTTTAAGTTTATATTATTCAATTCATAGGTAGACAATAAGCTTGTACCTTCTACTAGTAGAGGCATTCCTTTGTTGTGGTTATTCTCAGGATGTTGGCATGTCTCTGCCCTCTCTTTTCTTTTCATCTGCCTTTCCCAGGCTAATCTCTTCCACTTTCATGGCTTCAGTTCAACTCCAGTCAGAAGAAATGCATGATGTTCCATAGCTGTCAACCCAAATCAAATTCTATTTTCAAACTAAAATTAGTATTTCTTCTTACTAGCTTTGGAATCTTGGAATTACCCTTGAGCCTTCCCTCTTTCTTGACCCCAGTGTCCACTTAATTATCACGTTTTTCTATTCTATCTTCTTAACATCTCATGTATCCATTTTCTCCACTCTATCCACACTTCCATTGTTTTTGAGATATTGAAAAAGCCTCCTCCTGACACTTCTCCTGACTCAGACTTGCTTACTTCCAATCTCTCATCTTGCTGTCAGAACTATCATAATACTAAAACCTCACCAGACCTAAAATTCTTTAGTAGTTCCCCATTGTTCAAGAGTAGAATGAATTCTTCCATGATCTAACACTTCTGCCCATTTTCAGCTCTTGCAACTTCCCAAAATTCACCTTATGCTCCAATCATACCAAAAACATCTGCATTTTAAGAACAGAGTCATGTTCTTTCATACCACTGTCCTTTGGTCTATTGTTCTCTATTTCTAAAATGACATTCCGGCTGCTTTTGCTTTCTTTTTTTTTTAAACTATTTTTCTTCCTTGGGATGTAATTCAGGAAGTTTTTGGAGAATCAGACGGTCTTCTCAGAAAACTTTTATTTGCATTAGACGACTCCTGAGACTGTGAAGGGAGTTGCTCACACATGAATCACAGCAGCTCCCAGGTTCTGTTGTTTTATGGTATTGGTTTATCTGTGTGTGTCCCTCTCCACTGCACTATGGACTCCCAGAGTCCTGGTTTTTACTTTTGGTTTTTAATCTCTTTATTCCTGAAGCCAGGCCCAATATCAGCAAGTAGTCAAAGTTCAAAACAAGAAGAGACTTAGATTATGAGGGGGCAATCTTCCTTTTCCCTTGATGGGAAACATATTTTCCCTGTCATAAAGCCAATTTAATGACAGTCATAAAGCCAATTTAATGTTATGAAGGCATAGGGATAGGATTCTGAATTCATGTTCTAGAGGACTGAGTGGCTACATCATCGAAGTGATTCTGTGGATCCAGGACAAAGTAGATCTATTGGTCAAGGCAAAGAAGTATGTTAGATTTGCTCCTAAAACAAAACAAAACAAAAATGAAACAGGAATGTGTTTGAAAATCCTAATAAAACGTGCCTGAGGGAGGAATGCTAACTCAATATTCCATCAGTTTTTCTGCATTTCACTGTACCCTTGTCATTATATGAGACCATGTAACTAATACCAGTGAGTGAAAGGTGATGTATGTCATTTCCAGGATAAGGGAGTGAAAAACCCATGTATGTGTCTTTCTCTCCTTTAATGCTAAGGGAATTAAGGAGACTGCACTGTTCATGGTGCATCTACAAAAAGAGATAGTTCTACCCATTTGGTTAACAGTATGGAATACAGACTTGTATAGAAAAATGCAAAAAAATAAATATTTTTTATTAAACCATTCTGACTTTAGGGGTTGTTATTGTAGCACAATGTAGATTATTCTAATGCAGAAAGGATTTAGAAAAAATGAGTAAAATGTAAACATTTTTATAAAATTTGACATTAGCAATTTAATGTAGATGAATTGATACTAACTTTCTCTAAAAATACTTAGACTTGAATTTCTGCTATAGAGTAGTATTGAAAGACCATTCTCTATAGTTCTCTCACATGCATATCTTATGAATCTAGGTACTGACTTCATTTTTATGTCCTTTTCTTTTAAGGACATTTATATAATGAATATCATCAGAAAGTAGAAATAATGTCCCAAACTATTCTTTCAAGAATATTTAAAAAATATTTAAAAAAAAATATTTAAAAAAGAAATTAGATAGAGATGATGACTGCATGACATCAGAAATACACTGAAAAATTTGAATCATCCACTTTAAAAAATAAAGAATATTTATATTGGAAAGTAGAAATAATGTCCTCTTTTGAAATCTAGAGTAGAATTGCTTTCAGCTTTTGAAGAAAAGGGACCATATCCCTTTGGAACAATGAACAGTCATTTTTATGCTATATTTAGTATAATAGATATAGTTCTCCTAATCACAGACTTCCTCTCCTGTAGAGCAACTCACCGCATGTGCAGGTGATATTCAATTCTCTCTATGTAGTCTTGTTGAGGTTTAGGGCTTGGGATCCTCCCTAGAAAATGCCGATACTCTAGCTATTGCTATACTATGAAAAATAAAGACCTTTGCTTCTGACCCAGTGTTCTCATGTCTTCTGCCAACATATATGAAACTGTGGTAGAGTATCTTGTTAGCTTGCAAGTCAAGTAAAACCTTGAATGCTTAACAGATACAAGGGAAATTAAGTTAAATTTGACAGCAAGAATCAAACAGAGAATGAAGCAGGTAGATCATGGATAAGAAAATGACCTCTCAAAGTCTCAGAGCTGATGAGACGTCTATTACAATAAAAAGGAATTGATCTGAAAGAGAGTTTCATAGCCCAGGTATGAAAATATCTTTCATATGCAGGCAGTTAAAAATCAGGAAAGAATTTGGGGGGGCAATATAGCTTCAGAGTATGAATGGATTGTTGGGAATTCAAGAATATGATGCTATTTTCTGGGAAGATGTCTAAAGGACTGAGTAGGAGAGAAGAGGATACAAAGAAAGAAAGAAAGAATAGTCAATTTAGAAAATATTTTGACTTTAGCATACATACTTTAACATGCACACATCTTAAGACCTAGTGATTTTATTTCTGTATATGATCCCATAGAAACTCACACTGTATATTGCGAGAGCACAAGACTATTCACAATAGCACCTTTGTTAAAAAAAATACTATTGGAAGAAATCCAATTGACAGGAGAATTTAAATAAATTGCATTATCATTCTGCAAAATAGAATATTATTTGGCAGTGAAAATAACTCAACAGATGAATTTTAGACTATAAAGAACAAGTCACTAAGAAATATATACAACATTACATAATTTTTATAAAGTTCAAAAAATTATTAATATATTATTTTGGGCAGTGTTTTTAAAACCATTTGACATCTGGACTATATGACCCATGAACTACAACAACAAATGGTTTTACACATACACACACACAGACTGAAACAAATTTTCTTGCAATGTTACTAACACTTACCATGTCTATTCTCTTCTATCTTAAAACTAAATGTTGATAGTGACCTATTAACTTGATTTCATGATCATAGCCTATAGTTTAAAAATCTTTGATTTAGGGATCCTTACATATGTGAACCTATTATTAAAAGCAGTGGGATAATGAACACAGAATACAAGATAGAGAAAGTTAAAAAATGAGACTATGGGGGAGGAGTCTACAGAAATAATAATGAAGGTTGGGGTTGTAGCTCAGTGGTAGAGCACTTGCCTAGCCTATACAAGGTACTGGGTTCAATTCTCGGCACTACATATAAATAAATAAAATAAAGGTATTGTGTCCATCTACAACTAAAAATATTTTTTAAAAGAAGTAATAATGAGATTGGTAGTATTCTAGTTTTAACAATGTTTGGTTCATGAATATTTGCTTCACTATTTTGTTTAATTACATATTTAAATTATATGCATTACGTCTATGTGTCAGTTATAACAAAATATTTTTACAAAGGAAAAGAAACAAGAATTCTTGTCCCTTGGGTGTCATGATGATTCAGGATTGTCTAAATCTAGAAGTTGTCATAGATTTGTGAATTATTCAAATGTTGAAAACTGGGTTTCTGTCCCTGACTGCATTTTGAACAAAAGATGACTACAGAATATATTTAACAGAAACCACCTCTGCAGCCATTTGGAATTTCAAATGTCCACCAGAAATCAAGGAAAGGGAGATTTTCCAATTGTTGGCATGAAGAGAATAGATATTTAGACCAAATGAAATGTAAGAAATTGTAAAGAGAACACTGAAGTCCACAATAAATGTGCTCCTATTCTAGGCTGGGCTATGACCTGACAGAAAAAAGGAATTTGCATTTTAGTTTCATTTTGATCATACAAAATGAAAAAATTATTATTATTCTACAGTTATAATTCTACAGTTATAATCATTCAAGAAAGTGAGTTTAGATACAGTGAGACCACAATGTGCATTTAAAATGTTTGAAACAGCTATCATAAATGTCAATATTGGTCATATTGATTTAATTTCCTTCATGTTTACCCTTTAATTTTAACTATCTCAGCTCTGAATAAAACTTCAAATATTTACATGCTTATGATTTATGTGTCAAATAAAAGTGGTAAATAATATTTCATATTTATTAATCATATTTTCTTAAGTTTAATACTAACTCAGAATATGTGGTTTTATATCTCCATTCTTCAAAATACAGACTGATTTATAGAATTCATGGAATATCAAAGTAAAGATTCCTACTAAGGTGGTACTTTTTATTCTTAATGCATATTTGCATGGACTTATTCTCAGAGTGAAATAATTCAAATGTGCTCATCATTGTATGCATAAATGCAAACTGTAGAATTCTTTGTAGGGACTGATCAACAACCAGCCTTTACAAAAATTATACAGCACTGGTTAAAGACAATCTATCACCTTCTGGTCTCTATCTGCTTTATTCAGTTTATCTGGGTTGTTGGGGTTAATGAAAACTTCTGTCCATGGCCATGATGATAGGAAGATCAACACAATTATTCTTAAAGAGATAAAGCCTAAGATCTTGGTTCCTTTGGCATTTCTGTATTTAATACTTAAGGATTCTCTTGGGAACGAGAATAGGACTTCCAATGACACAAAGTTACACCACTCTAGAAGAGTAGTATATAAATATTATCTCCAAGGTAACATTGTAGGGTGTTTTTTTTGGTATTATTCTCTCATCTTTCCAGTTCTCTGCTTCCTATTAAAAAAAAAAATATTTTGCTTCCTGGCTCCCTTGTGAATGTAGTGACCATGTGACTTGCTCTGAACAATGTTTTCAAAAGGAAATGTGTGTCACTTTGAGGCCAAGCATTTAATTTATAGAAAAGATCTCCTGGTCTTATTCTGCTCTGTGGCAAGGTACTCAGTAATGTTTGGGATGGGAGCTATTCTCTTAGCTTGGGTATCTAAATGACAGTGATACACAGATCCTCCCTTTTGACCTAACACAGACATGAAGCTTGATCAAGAAATCAAACTTAGTAGTTGATCATAGAATTACTTGTTAACCCAGTACCATCAATAGACCAAAGTCGCATGGGCAGTTATTTAGTTGGAATGCCACAAATTCTCGATAGTGTGATTATGGCAAACATTTCTAATTGATCCTTGCACTCTTTCCTATCAACTCCATTTTATTGTTTTTGACATGGCAATTCCAGCATACGTTAAGCAATACTTAAGTTTTTATGTAACCCTGAAAATACTGGCAAGAAAAGGAGGCATAAAAAAGTCTTTAATGGAAAATTAAAGAGGATGCCATCTCTGGGACATCTACTCTTACCTTCTGACATTAATAGAAAAGGAGATATTGATGAAATTGGGAAAATGGCATTGCTGAACTGTTTGGGTATTCCCATGGTAAGATTAGAGATAGAGCTTCATTTGCAGTTCATTTCATATATTGAGCAAGCTCACACAATATTTCCTTCTACCTATGTTAAACATAAAGGAAACAGAAATCTTTTCAGATAAAAAAGATAAAAATAAAAATGTTAAGAAAAGTAGATAGGCCAAAGAATGTTTATTTTCAAAACCATTAACCATTCAGTGAAAGAGAATTTCAGGGAGCAAATGGATCATAGAATTTGAGTTAGAAAGAATGTAAGACATCATCCAGGTCACTCTCCTGATTTCACAGATGAGGAAATTGAAGCCCCCAAAGGTTAACTACTTCTCTGAGGCCAGACAGGTTTTTGATGGGACAACTTGATTTAAATCCATTGCTATTTCCCCTATATCATACAATTTCAAGGTTTTCATAAAGATAAGATTGCTATCTTCTGATACTGCACCTAGACCAAAAGCCACCCAAACCGAAGTTCAATTATATATGACACAGAGAGTCTCAAGAAGGAGTATGTCCTTGTACATGATATATAGTACAGTATTAATCATTTAAGACGAACTTGAAAGATAGAAACCAACTATAATTTATTTTTCATTTCCTGACTTCTCAAAGACTTTGAAGACTGGCTATACCCCAATTCAGAGGAAAGAACCCACTGTCAATACTCTAGATTCAAACAAACATTAGATTACCATATGTATTTTTTGAACTTTGAGTTAAATGAGAGATTTTTTTCAGCATGATAAAGGGTTGTTTTTGTAACCTTGAAAGTAAAGAAAGGCTGGTGATTTTTCCACTCTTTCAGGCAATTATATATAATTAGCTTCAAAGTCCTATTGGTTTTTCCTTCACAGGCCTCTGGTATCTCCTCTTTTTTCCCCTAATGATTTATTAAATTCCATATTCTCAGGTTGGCATGTATGCTCCTTCAAATTCATGTTCACTTTACACTTTTCCAAAATGAATTACGTATCACAACTTGATTCTCACTTTTGCTCATATTTTCTTTTTCTTAGAATAATTTCTTCTCTTTTATGTTCATATTCCTTAAAAGTCTTCTCTAAATCTTACTTTTTCCCACCAAAGTATATTGTGCCTTTTCTGACACACTAATCCATCTTCTTCCTTTCCCTTTGAATTAAAGTTTCCATTTAATAAAAAAAAAAAAAAAAAAAAATGCCTGGAGCAAAATACTGGGTACCAATATTCTATAATTGGGATTTTGGGACTTTTGAAACTGGAAGTTTTAGGTACTATTCTAATTGCAATTATTGGTCCCTCCTAAAGCCTCTTCTTTGCAATATTTGCTCCCACGAGGTACTTAAGTTCAGGCACTTTCAAACACTTGACTTAGAGGAGCTCATTTAACCACCATAGTACACTTATGAGATAGGTGTTATTGTGAATATCACCATCTTTACATTTCAGAATACTAGCATCCAAAGGCTATATTATATGAGCAATTTGGTGGGTACCAGAACTAGGAAATGGTATAGTCTGACTACAGAGTACATTGTCTAACCTCATTGCTATAGTACTGTGGTGACTTAAATTTCTACCATACTTCCTGTCTTACTTCTACTAAGGAGAAATTATCAGTGCCATTAAATGGTCAATGGTTATAATTATCTTATAACTAGCAAATAAATACCTTTCCAATCAGGAATTTGAACGTTAAACTAGTGGGCATAATCAATGGCCTTTCATTGACAAAGATCCAGTTTTACTTTCATGTTTGCTGACAAACTACTTTGGAATAGAAAAAGAAAAATTTCCTTAGCTGACAAAGACAAATATAGGATCAATTGCCTTTTTGTTTACATTATATTTCAGGCAAAAAAAAAGATGTGGTTAGAAACACCTCTTTGTTTTTCTCAAGATCCCATGGATTTATGAATAAGCATGTATGCGCAATATGCCCTCTGCTTTCTGGGATTGACTTGCATCTTTATGTTGCATGAAGGCATTGCTTTCTTTCAGCATGTCTTTGTGGTCAAATGAATTAAATTTCTAACATCTCTCACTGAAGCCCTTGCTTGATTGACCCATGATCCAAGATCCATCCGGTTTGCAATAACATTGCTTCCCCTATCCCCATTCACAGATTTGCACCCAGCTAGTTTCTCTATCCTGGAGGTCAAGTGAATGAAAAGCAGCAGATGGTCAGCAAAGTGGAGGGAGTGATTGAACCTGAAACTTCAGAGTGGCATTAGCCACACAGGATGTTTTATCTGTATGCAGACTGCCTTTTTTGTAACCCTAGAAAAGGGAAACTATAGGTAGGAAATGATGGAAACACAGAAATTAAACCATTGCAAGCACTTATTTTTGTAAAGACTAACAAAGGATCCCAGTGGATAAAATCAATGCTTCATATGAAACCCAAATTCACAGTTTGTATATGTGCATTTCTTTTCCAGAGCCACTAATGTTGTTATGTTGATGCCCTACATTTCCATTCCCTCCCAAGCCCAGGAGGAAAATTCAGAACTTGAATAGACCTTTGAGATCAGTAGTCTAACCCTCCCTCCTGTCCTCACTTTCCCCTAATAAGGAATGTGAGGCCCCAGGAGGTTAACCGACTTGCACAAGGTCAGATGAGCTCAATTGTCTTCTAAACTCCACACGGAACTTTTTCATTTCCAGCTTTAAATTATTTATTCAGTTTTTTTGCCATTTTCACTTCATTGAAATGAACTCTCTCTTCTTGCTATTATATCCTGGAAGCTATTTATTCAACCTGATTTAATTGCATTTTCATGAAATTGTATTACATTTGGCAATTGCTATTACATTTTATATTCTCTGTGTTTTTATGCCCTAGTGCCAACTGTTAGCATCTTTTGTGTCCTGCCTTATTATTAAATTACCCCAGGTGTTTCTCAGGCCAGGTTTACTTATATTATAACCTGGAGTTTAAAATAGTAACATAGGCAGAATGTTTCAAATGCTAACTTAGGGCCTAGAAGGAGCAGAAGTTGAAAGCTAACTTAGGTTATTATTATAACTATTTTAATGTTTGCCATGTTAGAACAACAATAAGCCTCCATGCTCTCTGTTTCCAAATTTGCCTCCCATCCTTCCTCTTAGAGGTCCATTCAGAGAAGAGACTGTCTCCTGGAACTGCCCCTATCTTCTGAAATTGCTTTAGGAAGTCACTGCTGACATTGAACATTAAGCAAATGAACCCCAATTTAAAAAGGATTAGCACAAATTAGATAGAAAAGCTCAGGGGAAACCAAAGCAACCCTCATAGGTCAAAAAGCCTGAGATACTCTCAAAAATATATCCTTGTTTTCTTAGTGGGTACATTAGTAAATATAAACAAAGGCAAAGTTTGAGAGTTTTTGAGACCAGTTGAAGATTTTGAAACATGAAAACAAACATCTTCAAAAGTAAAGATAAATTCATTATAGCAAGAGTCAATAAAATATGTAACCTAGAAAATGTCTTTTTTAAAAAATAGTTCAGGAGAATAATAGCACTTGCCAATTACAGGAGAGATATTTTGATGCCTGCTCAGGCTTGGACTTTATTTAGATGGACTCCAGTCCAATCCACTGTCAGCTGAATTATATGCACAATGGACTTCAAAGGCTTTGTGCTCAATGGGAACGTCCAGGATAGAGTGCTGTGAGAAATAAGTGATTGTGTGGCATTGCAGGCTGCCAAGCTGCGGCGATCACTTTTCAGTCACTGGAAAAGCATGGTGTGCAAATGGACGTCACACTGTGATAAGGAGAAGTCCAAAAATATAGTTACAACACAGTGAGCAAACTTAATGGAGGCAAATCTTTCACTTCCCTTGGACAACTGTACTCTGCAGGTGGTGGCTTTTCTGATGGACACAGCTGTGTACAGGGATGTGTAAATATACATGTATTGAACACTTCTTTCTTACACAGGTATGTCCCAGCAAAACTTTAAAGAGCTTGACTGAAGTCATACTTGCTCCAGATATTTGCTTTAGCAGTTTTCTATGACCCATGAGTAGAACAGGGACATCCAAGGGAACTAGTATTAGTTCTAGTGACTGCCTTTGGAGGCAATGACTTCTCCTCTAACATCTTCAGAGAGAAGAAAGGTTGACAGATACTGCCAGATAGTGTACAAAAGGTGAAACACCACAGCTTAGGTTTATACTACCTGGTTCTCAAAACTCAGCCTGTGTTATAATGACCCAAAAGGGTTCTAAAAGTGGGTTGCTAGGACCTACGCTTTACCCCTGAGTGTCTGATTCCATAGGTCTGGAATAGGATCTGGTTGCCACGTGGTGTTTGTCTTGCTGGGCTGGGTGGCCAGACGTGGAGCACACCAATCTAGGATCTTCACCCATCTCACCTAGATGCTTTAATAGGTGTTGCAAACACATTTCCACCTTAAATAGCTAATTGTGTCTCCATTTGACTAAATCTCCATGTTTGGTTTATGCCAAAACACATGATTAGACATGTTCAACATGCTGTTGAACTGTCAGCTGACTTGGATTTTCAAATTTCCCCACTTTCTGGGGAAGATCGGAAGAAGATAAAATTGTGATGGTTGTTCAAGGGGTTTTATGAAGAAGACCTTTCTTTTAGGGTAGCACTATTGTCATTGTAGGGCTAAATATTAGGCTCAGCAAGAGAAGAACTATGTTCCTTCTTCCCCCACTGTTCTCTTTTAATATAAACAAATAGTCCGCAAATTTAAGGCAATATATTCTTGGTAATTTTGCTTGAAATAATTATGTGAGGGAAAGATTATCACCAGCAAGGGTCTGTGGCTTTTGTGGAGCTTCAAAGTAGCAACTTAGCAAATTTCCAATTAGGGGAACAAGTTTCTGTATAGAATTGAATCTAATGAACCAACAATTTATAATAGGAATAGACTATAGTCTCACTAAAATATAGCAAAACTGTTACTAGATAAGAAAGTAACATGTGAAAAAACAATGTTCAGCCTCACTCTGTAAAGTTGAATTTGGAGCCAGAAGTCGCCACATTTTATCTACCAGGTTGGCAATAAATCAATCCATTTATCCAGTGTTGACTGGGTTATGCAAAACAAGGTGTCTTTATACACTGCAACTATGGAGTATACATTGGAACAGTATTCTGGAAGTCGTTCTGGTAATAATTATCAATCATAGAGACATTCATGGTCTTTGACTACCATGAAATATTATTACCAGGAATTTACCTTCTAGACATACTTGAAAATTTTTGAATAAGGATATATATTGAAGTACTATTTGGTTCATAATTAGAGATTAATTTTATAATGAGAGAGCTATCAGCATACACTTATTTAAAAGAATCATTCATTGGATGATTTTTCATGTCTCCTCCCTCTCTCCCTCCATCCCTATCTACCATCCTTCCTCCCTTCCTTCTTTCTTTCTTCCCTTCTTCCCTTTCTCTTTTCTTAGATATTCCAATCATAATAAGCTACCAAAGACTTACGATATTTAAAAATTTTACATTTATTTATTTTATTAAACCTATTTATATCAACACATAAATCATACATGTTTATGGACTATCATATAATGTTTGATATATGTATGCACATATTGTTGAAACCAGGGTAAATATATCTATCTCTTCAATTATCATTTCTTTATGCTGAAAACATTCCAAATTCTTCTAGCTTTTAAATACACATATAAACTATATAATTATGTATAATTATCTTACTGTGCAATAGAACACAAAAATGTTTTCCCCTAACTATAACTTGGTACCTATGGATCATCTTTTCCCCATCTCTCTTACTCTCCCCAGCCTCTGGTAACCACCATTCTATATTTGACTGTGATCACCTTTTTTTAGATTCCATATATGAGAAAGATCATGCAGTACTTGTTTTTCTGTGTCTGGTTTATTTCAGTTAAATCAGTGATCTCCCGTTCCATCTGTGTTATTGCAAATGACAGTATTTTATCCTTTTTTATAGCTGAATAGTATTACATTTGTGTATATGTACTACATTTTCTCTATCCACTCATCAGTTGATAGATAATTTGGTTGTTTCCATTTCTTGACTATTTTGAATAGTGCTGTAATGAACATGAAAGTGCAGATGTTTCTTCAACATACTGATTTCATTTCCTTAAACTTTATGCCCAGTAGTAGGATTGTTGGATCATCTGGTAGTTCTATTTTTAATTTTTTTAAGACCCATCGTACTACTTTTCACAATGACTGCATTAGTTTACATTCCCACCAATGTCATGCTTGTGTCCCCTTTTCTCCACATTCTCACCAACACTTGTTATCTTTTGTCCTTTTGTTAAGAGCTATGCTTACTAGAGTAAGGTAATATCTCTTTGTGATTTTGATTTACATTTCCCTGATAATTAGGATGCTAGGCATTTTTTTTGATATATTTGTTGTTCACGTATATGTCTTCCTTTGAAAAATGTCTACTTGGATGTATTGCCCAGTTTTAAATTGATTTTTGCGGAGTGGTTTTGCTATCGAATTATTTGAATTCCTACATATTCATGATATCAATCCCTTGTCAGATGTACAGTTTGCAACATTTTCTCTCATTCCGTAGGTTGTTTCTTCACTGTGTTGATTGCTTTCTTTGAGCATAGACTTTAAACTGGAAACTTGCCATGTGAAGAAGCATGGTGTTTTAGACAGCTTTTTTTGCTGCTGTAACCAAAGACCTGACAAGAACAATTAGAGGAGTAAAAGTTTATTTTGGGTCTCATGATTTCAGAGATCTTAGTCCATAGACGGCAGACTCATTCTCTGGGGTCTGAAGTGAGGCTGATTATGGTTGAAGAGTGTAGCAGAGGAAAGAGGCTTAGGACATGGCACCAGAAAGCAGAGAGAGAGAAAGAGAGAGAGAGAGAGAGAGAGAGAGAGAGAGAGAGAGAGAGAGAGAGAGAGAAAGAGAGAGAGAGAGACTAAGTTCAATTCACAAAATATATACCCCAAAGCATGACCCTAATGACTCACCTCTTTCAGCTACATCCTACCTACCTACAGTCACTATCCAATTAATCCCCAAAAGAGGATAATTCATGAATTGGTTTGAGGCTCTCATAACCCAATCATTTTACTCTAATTTTTCTTGTGCTGTCTCACACATGAGCCTTTAGGGGACACATAATATTGAAACCATAACACAGAGTATGCACAAAGTTCATTCTGATGAGGGTGGTAATCGAAGTCCTCATTCTTCCTGCAGGGACAGAAGAGGTACGGTACTATTTCTGGCAACATCATCCCCAGGTTTGGTAACTGTCACGTTAGTTGAGGGGAGAACGGGACTTCACCCAGAGGTGGTGCCTCTAATATAACAGACAACAATGAGTTTTTGGAGTAAATCCTTGTTGAGAGGTCTCCAGGTTTTGTTCTCAGGTCATCTCATTCAGAAGTATATCCAGTATATTTTTCACAAATATCATTCTGGTTTAATTACTCAGAATTCTGTTACTGACAATTGTCAACCTTGATCAATGCAATCTTTGTGTACTCATTGAGCAAAATCTCGAAGATACATTTAGTGCAAAGGTAAGATACAGAATCATGAGTACAATATGCTTGCCCATGAGGCAAAAAAGGATAATTTCAAGATGGAAGGATAAACAATAATTGTTAGCACTGTTTTTGTTGTTACTTTTCATTTTGAACAAATATTCTATACTATTTTTTAATTTCCATGTAGCAATGTAAAACAAAGTTTTGTAGTCAAACAAAACTTTAAATAAAATAAAGTAAAATATGTAAATATAGCATGGTCTCCAATGTTCTTACCAAGCATTTCTAAAGTATTTATTCTTAGAATTTTAGCACTTTGGAGCTCTGATTCCTATTACGTGAACCCAGTTTTCTTTGCAAGAGTTGGTAGAAGTTAACCAGAGCCCAGTCATGGTGATACCTACCCATAGTATGTTTGTCTTCTGGTATTGATGGAGAAAGTCACCCTGCAGCTTAATTTTTGACATTTAAAACACCCCCAATGCTTGGAACAATATCACCAGGCCAGCTACCTTTCCCTACAAGGTGGGACTCTTTCCTCAAAAAGTCAGACTCACCTGCCCTGGCTCCAATATGGTTGCAAAACATAACTTAAATGACATAGAAAGCACAACATCTCCTGTTTGATTTCCTTAGATCCACAATGAATCCAATTTAAAAGCAGATGGAAATATGATTATTTGAACAGATTCAGGACAGATGGGTGAATTCTGTTCTTAGAGAATAAAGCACAAGTAACAAGAAAACTAACATTTATTGGACATACACTTTGTGCCATGTACTGTGAAGGGTTCTTTCTCTTTACTAATGCTGGGAGGAAGTTCACAGAGAAGAAATGGCATTGGTTTGAGTCCTTGATCTGCCTCATATGTGTTGATTCTAAAATTTCATCTGCAGAAAAGAAAAATAATACCTACTTAACAGAGAGATACTGTAAAATTTGGAAATAATCTATGTGACGTTCCTAACACAGAGCCTAGAATGTAGTGGGAGCTCATTAAAGAGTTACCTTATTCCCAATATTATCTTCAAAAAGACCTCTAAAGTTTTCTTTAGACTTAATAAAAAATGGTCTCCATACAATCAAGTTTTCTTGATGGAACACAGATACTTTGTAATATAAACTATTCATACTTAAAGACATGGTGGATAGTATTTGGAGACTTGGAATAATCAGCAGCTATATGGTCTAAATTCCCCATGTTGTCACTTTTAAAACCATCTGTAGTATTCTCCCAAGTATATTATAAATATATTAGATGAATTTCTAAAAATATGAAATTTTGAATATTTGATCTTGACAATAATAGTTATCTCCTCCCCCACAAAAATCATGATTAAATAATATCTTTGTTAATCCTATTGTGAAATGGTATGCAAGGTCACAAACATCTTTTTCCCCCAAAACCATCTGTCTCTGAAAGATATTTATCAAGTTTTACTAAAACCTTTATTAAGCATATAATAGAACATTACTATTAACGATTTGGTTTCCATGCTTACAAATAGCATAAACTTGAAAACTGTTTTGGGGGAAGATGATCAGTCTATCTTAGAGCTCTAAATGATGCTCTGACCAGAAGAAACAGGGTTGTGTGTCCCATCAAACAACTAACTTATTGAGAGGAGATTAATTCAGATCATCATGGGACTCTCTAAACTTGCCATCTTTAGAACTTGTGAATTAATATCAGGGGCTATCATGGCCAGATACTTAAACTTAGGAAAGAGTCAATTCAGAAGATGGTAGCTTCAGATTCTGAATGGAGGCTCTGTTGATGTGCCTGTGTGTATTGTGAATGGTTATAGAATCCTGTTAGAAGGGTGTTAAATAGTTTTCACAGCTTCATAAGGAGTGTTGCTGCTTTGGGGCTCTAGCACGCATCTGAGTTGAGTAATTGATGTCTTCTTATGACTTACAAAAAAGCTTTTCCAATTCTTAAATTGCCTTATTGAAAACATGTGTCACAAGTTCCAGAGCAACCAGAACCCCCCAAATTTGATTTGTTTCTTAAGACACTGAATCTTTTATTTTAATAAAATAGTATGTATAATATCTTCACTCAGTTAACAACCAAAATGTGTATAGAGTTAAAAAATAATTACCTTCTCCCTGTCTTCCATTAGCCTTCCAGCTTCTGCTATAACCCACCCCATATATAATAACTATAGTTGCATAAAAGACAAACATGCATTTATATTTTCACTTTCTCTTCATATTAACATAATAGGTTGCACATTTTGTATGTTGTTCTGAATCTCGATTTTTTTCGCTTTAGAGATTTTCAATTGCAAGACACCTATTATATACTGCTTGTGTTAGGTTAGGTTCTCTGAGAAGCAGATATCAGGACAATATTCAACATGAAATGTCTGGAAAAGACAGTTCAAGGTAACTGGCAGAGATGGGAGAATTGTAAGCCCTTGATGCAATTCTGACTCTGAGTGAGTGAGAGAGAGAAAGATAGCTGGTAGATGCATTTTAGACTGTGATCCAGTTTGGCAAGAATGTCAAGGAGACTTCACTTAGAGCCCTTGTCAGGGGAATCCCACATGTCGTTGCAGGAATAGGCCTGCCTCAGTGTCCCTGCCACATTATCATTGGCTGGGAACAACATGAGGAAGCATGTTCAGTTGGATGTTTGGAAACAGCAGGTGCAACCTTGGTGAGCTACACCCACTCTACCTGGAGGTCTGCAAGGCACTTTAATGTGAGAAAAGCTATGTTTTACTAGTAACTTCCATTTATGTCATCTTGTTCAGAACCAAGTCATTTGTCTTCCACACCTGGAAAAGAATATGACTGTGGAGGTGAACACACTGTTTGGGGTTGAGCATTATGATGGCACACAAAGAAACTCATGGTCCCATTAGCTAGAAGTACAGGAACTAAGCATGACTGTCACAGTACTTAACACAAGTTTGTTGGGTGGATTAATGAATGTTTTTAGGGGCTTGGTATTAGAGCTCCACAAAGTATTTCAGGATCCTTGTTGGAATAAGATGCTCTCTCATACCTATCATCTGTGCATTTTCTCCAATGAAATGAAAAGGGGACAGAACAAAACAAAAGAAATGAAAACCCAACAAACAAATAACTCCCTCCCATTCACCTCCAGGAAAAAATATCTATGGTAATAAATAAACCAGTCTAACACTTAGCTTCCTCCAGGCATTTTCACCCTTATGCTAGATATCTCCATCTTTAGGTTCTTATTCTAAAGACGTTCCTGTTTATAGGAATCTGTTCTTCCTAAATTGCATTGATAAACTTATTCATGTAAGCAATGGGAAAGCATATTTAAATCGATAGAATAGGATGGACATAAATTCAAACTCTCCAAAATAGTGTCCAGAGCCTGCTAGCCTCCTACCTCTCACTCTCCTAATAGATGTCTCTGTTCCAGTCATATTCACTTCTTCCTGTTCTTTAGGTTTTTGTAAGGTATTCCTACTCTTAGAAATGGATTTCACATGCAGGACATATTCTCATTTATCAGGTCCTAGGAAGTCAAATGTCACCTTCATGAGAGACCTTTGCTGTTCACTCCATCTGAATTGATACTCACCATGCGCAACTGACTTACACTGTCAACCTAGTTTTTTGTTTTTGTTTTTTCATTTATATATATTTTTTATATACCCTGGAACATTTTTATTTGATTTCTTTTCCTTAAAAAATCTTTTTACCATTCCCCTTCCCTCTTTTATTCAGTTACATAATCCAGTAAGTAGCCTCACACTTCATGTAGACTGTAAGATTCTTTTGAAAAATAGAAGCCAAGATGATGATCTTATTTTATAGGATGAGATTCAGAGAGCCTCTAACTGGCCCCAATTTCACATCTAGCAAATGGCAAAATCTTATTAATCTTAGGCAGTAGAATATGTATTATGAACACAGACTTGAAGGTGATACTGCTAAGGTTGGATTCCAAGTGTATGCTCTCTGCATATACTTGAATATTATTTTGCTAAGCCTCAGTAACTGAGTGGAAATACTACTACTATTACTACTACTAATTATTATTATTATTATTATTATAAAAATAATATCAACATTCCTTCATTAGGATGCAGAAAATCTTGAGTTGACATGTTGCCTAGGACTCAGCATAAGTGGCTGTGCGGTGGACATGAGTGGCTGCTATTGAGGATTCTGTCTCTGCAGGTCAGTTGTCTCCAGTATGCCTAGCTGTCTCAGCTGAGGAACCCAGTGTCTTCATACTGGTGGTAGGGGCAGAACTTAGGTGTTAGGTTAGGAAGGAGATAGAGGCAGGAAAGAGCCATGTGTGTAAATTTACTAAGCACTAGGCCCCAGTGCTCTGAGAACTGAGTTTTAATCCATCGTGAACCCTGTGTAGTCTGATGTCCCTGCCTAGAGTCTTTTAACTCACACCAGGTGCAGAACACAGGAGGCTGGGCACAGTTTGGTTGGTTTCCACATTGTCAGTTCTGTTCAAACTGGGGCCACTCTGTATTGGAGAGCATTCCTGCTGGTAGGCAGGTTGGATAGTTTCAAACATGCCTGGAAAGGAGATTCCATCTCATCCTCTAATCACATCAAAAGCTTCAGGCAAGATATCCATTAATTCCAGCAAGATGCCTATGGTTCTCTGTCACTTGCCTGAATTGTGTAGACCAGAATAACCTGCTGAAGAATTCTGGGTGATGTTTTACTATGGAATTCAGGCTTAGAAAATAGTTTCTAATCTGATTATTGGGCGTTAGTGGTACCAAAAGAAACAATGCAGTGTTTGCAACTCATCTCTGGTGCGGCATGAATTCTGAGACACACCTGCTCACTGGTGACATTGATTTCAATGAATTGTTTTATTCCTGTCAGAATCGATCCATCAGCCATTGGCCCCCTCATCCCTGGATGTGACGTCATCTTGTCTCCATCTTCTTACTTCTCTCCAATCCCTCCAGCCTGTCAGGAGGAAACAGGTTACTGTGGAGACAGGATATCTAGAAAATGTACGCAACCACTGCTTCTGATTCAGTTATTAGAAATCCTATGATTCTCTACTCTTAATTTAAAAAGTGTTTAGAAAGCCTGGTAATGGAGTTCAAAATGAAGTTTTTTTGTTTTTAGATATAGAGATATTATGTCCAAAAATGTATATAAATCTTTCTTTTTTTCAAATTTTTTTAAATAAGAGTAAAAAATTTCTGGATTGCTCTGAAGACCACCCTTCCCCCACTGGCTTTTATTTAGTACAGAGAAGAGAGAAATGGATGAAAGTAGCTCTCTAGGTTCCTCTCAGCCCAAGAAACTCAAGGAAGTTACTTTCTACTGGGACAGAACTTCTATCAATTCAAACTGTTTTATTTCATTATTTTGATAAATAATATATGCAGCATTTGTTCTCTTTTTATACAGAGAAAAAAGTAGATGCTTTTTAAAAAAATTTAAAGCATTTATTTTACCATTTTAGCATCTCTGTGTGGATACACACATACACACACAGGGGGCTTTCATGGGTACATATTAAACACATGCATGCATTTACTCTGTAGGTAGATATCACGCTTGTCACAAGTTGTTCTCATGAGTATTCTCCCCTTTGCCCTCTCTTAAGGAGTGATTTTGTTCTACCACTCATATGTTAGCAACTGACCAGTGGTCATTTTCCAGCTTTAGAACTTTTAGAGTCAAATGCTTATGGAACCATAAATATCAGACCCTGGCTGCATTCCAAGAATTTCCTGGCATGATAAAAGGAGGGTCAAGCCTCTTACTACAGACAGTGTTGTTTATACAGCCCAGGGAATGCCTAAGTTAACTCTGCTTCTGCAAGGGAATTGACCCTGCAGGCTGTAAACTATTAACTACAGTGTTCCTTGAACCACAAGGAATAAGTGCAGATCTCATTAGGGAGCTTTGTGCTTTAATTCTTGTCATTGAGTCTGCAATTGACCCTACTGCGTGTTCCTTTCAGAACTTTAAAATAAGGTCATTAACAACTAAGGGTGAAGGGCCTGTGCCACAATCTCCTAAGGAAGTGACTTGTGCTCAAATGCACAACCATGGGGACTTCTTTACCTACCTTTCTAATGGATACTTTGGTGGAAACAGAATCCCTACAATTTTCTCCATAGTCTGCATCTTTCTTCATGCCAAAGGCATTTAATCTCTTTTCAAAATTACTTTTACTGAAATAAAAAGGGTGGGGGGAGCTGAATCAGAAGGAAGAATTCAGTCTGCCCAGTGAGTTAAAGTGGAATGCATTCTGCACAGATTTCATTGTTTCCGCTGCCTTAAGGATGAGAAGGTGGGCTCCCCTGACTGGGCACAGTCAGTGGGTCCCAGGGGCATGCACTGGGCACTTCACGTTTTCCTCCATGTGCTCTTCACTCAACACTTTCAGTTAAGTTTTAATCCATCCATCTTCTAGTGGGTAGGCAGTGTCCGGAAGAGTTAAGTAGCCCTATGGAAAGAAGCTAGAGTTTACCCGTCTGCCTGAGCACACAGCCAAGCTCCTTTTACCAACCACACTGCTGCCTTGGTGAGCTCGTAGCCTGCTCATCTCAGAACATACTGCCTTCCTGCTTCCCTTCATCTTCCCTCTCTGACTGTTTTGTTTGCTACATATTTCAAGCTCACTAAAAGATTATAAAAATTACACCAGATAGTCATGAACTGCCCTGAACCAGAGTTTATAAATGTCAACCTTTTGTCATATTTCCTTTAGATTAAAAACTGTAAGCAAAATATTATATATTAAAGCACCAATCTTACTCCTCTCTCATCTTCCCAACAAGTAAATATTATCCCAAAGTCAGTATTATTCTCATAGTCCATTTTTATGGCACCACAATATCCATGTTTACTAAAAAGCAGCATCCTTTTTTAAATTCCAGCTTTTGCAACACATTTCTAAAAAATATTATGATTATTTTGTGATATTTAACATTTTACATGGTGATGTTATATAGTATGCATTCTTTATAGCACAATTTAAAAAATCAGTATTATTACTTAGATATTTTTCCAAGTGAATGTAGTTCTTTTATGTATGTATTTATGATTATGTAATTATAGAGTATGTAAATATTTACATAAATATGGCACAATTGATCTACCAGTTATTTGATTCATAGGCCTTTAACTCGTTTATGGCATTTTCCTATAACATATGGTTTACAGTGGAATATACTTTGTATGATTCTTTGTACCCCTGTTTACATCTCCCTGGAGTAGACACCTGAAGGTGGGCTTGCTGGATTCTGAGGACACGTAACTTTGATTTTACTGAGTATTGCCAAATAGCCTTACTAATTTACATCCTCACTTGCAATGAATTTAGATTCTCATGTGTCTGTATTCTAGCCAATCATTAGTATTATCAGACTTTTTAATTCTTTCTTCAGAGATAGAATAGAATTTTGTGTATTAAATTTGTGTTTCTTTGAGAGTAAATAAGGCTTAACAGGTTTTGTTAAACATGGTAGCTTTCCTCCTTTGTGACTTACCTGTTCATGTATTTTGCTTATTTTTTCTTTTGTATTACTTATCTTTTTCTTATTTACTTGCAGGAATTCATACATTCTAGACATCAATGTTTCATATGGAATACATAATGCAAAATCTCTTGTTCAGTTCCTCATATTTTCACTTTGCTGTTTGTTACACAGAAATTTTAAATTTCAAAATAGTCAAACTTACTGAAAAAGTTTTGGGTTTTTTGTGTGTTTGTGTGTTATACTTAAGAAATAATTCTTCAATGTTTCAAAATTTATTTTATTATCTTCTTTTAGAGTTTTAAAGTATTTATTTTCTTGTCTCGGTCAGCAATCCATTCAGAATGAATTATTTTGTATGATGAGAGATGAGGTTGTTTTCATGATTAACCCTTAGTTCCAGCATGATTTATGGCAAAGTTAAATATTTTGTGCATTAATTTGTATTGCCTCTTCTCTCCCACATAAAGAAGCTGCTACTCTTCACAACTCCAGGGGGCGCCATTCTCACTTTCAACATAACTTGCACTATCCCAGAACACACAGAATACAATGCTGGATCCCCTGGAGTCTGCCATGTAGTTGCCCAGTAGACATTTCCAATATATGTGTTTGTATATTAGTTTCCTGGAGTTGCCAAAACAAATTACCACAAAGTCTGGCTTAAGGAAACAGAAAGTGAAGTAGTCCTAGGTCAGGTGTTGCTTTGGCTGTGCTTTTTCTGAAGGCTCTGGAGAAAAATACTTCCTTGCCTCTTCTTAACTTCTGGTTATTTCCAGCCATCTTGGTGTTGCTGGTGTTGGTGGCTTGTAGATGCTTCACTCCAATCTTTGCCTCCATCATCACATGACACTATCTCCTGTGTCTTCACAGAGTTTCCTCCCTAGAACACCAGGCACTGGATTGCTGCCCACCTAAATCCAGTGTGGCCTTATTTGAAATATTTACGTCTGCTTATTATATTCAATGAGGTTACAACCTGAGATTCTGGGTGGACATGAAATTGGCTGGAATGGAACGCACTAGTCAACCCAGTATACTTCGTCTGGGGGCAGTTCTTCCTCTGACCCCTGTCCTATTTTTTACATCTATGCCAATAACAGTCTTGTTTTAATTCCTATGACTTTATTAAGCCTTTAAACATGGTAGAATGATTCCTAAACTGCTTCTAAACTTTTCTTGGTTTTTCTGTACCTTCAGGAACTATAGAATTACTTTTTTGGAATTGTTTCTTTTTTAAAAAAAGTTCAGACATTAATTTCAGATTATTTGAAATCTTCATGACAGTATATGTGAATAACTCCATCTATTTAGATCTGACTTCTTGACTTTAACTAGATTCTTATTTCCTCCAGACACGTTTCCCACATCCTTAGTAAGATTTTTTTCCTGTATGTACTTTATAGTTAATGTTTCTCTCATGAATGGAATACGTTTTATCATATTTCCCCCTATTTGGTTATTGCTGGCATTCTTTGTATAATTTTCTTG
Source organism: Sciurus carolinensis (assembly GCF_902686445.1). Lineage (NCBI taxonomy): Eukaryota > Metazoa > Chordata > Mammalia > Rodentia > Sciuridae > Sciurus > Sciurus carolinensis. Next base: position 128,616,873 of record NC_062214.1, on the reverse strand, counting down.
TATCTATTATCATTTTTGAATTCTCTTATTAGTCTAACATCTGTCTCTAGAGTAGCTCTGATTTCCTATACAGAGAGTTAAATTATCTGTCAGAAATATATATATATATATATATATATATATATATATATATATTGTTTTTTTTTTTTTTTTTTGGTGCCATGGATTGAGCTCAGTGGCCCTCAACCACTAAGCCACATCCCCAGCCCTATTTAGTATTTCATTTAGAGATAGATAGGGTCTCTCTGAGTTGCCTAGGACCTTGCTTTTGCTGAGGCTGGCTTTGAACTCAAGATCTTCCTGCCTCAGCCTCCTGAGCTGTTAGGATTACAGGTGTGTGCCACCATGCCCAGCTCAGAAATAATTTTGCTTTGGTTTTTGAAACTTGATGATTTTTTTCTTATTTTATCGCATTTGCTAGAACCTCTGTAAAAGGTTTGCATAGGAGCAATAACAACATGCCATTTATGATGACTTTTTACTGTCCAGGCATTTTGTGCTGCCACAGTAATGATTCATAAAAGAGTGTCTGCATCATTTATCTCTAAGTTGCTATGTCCTCAGGATCCAGTTATAACTCATTCTCTAACAACCAAGAGAAGAAATGTATTATAGGGCTTATGTCCAACATTTGGTGAATTAGGAATCAAGTTGTCTTGAGCCACTGGTGAAGGCCTCTGATCCTCAGCATTTTCTTCTGGGACCCCCTTTCTCTGCAAACAAGTGCTGGAAACTTACCTTTGTCTGGTCCTTCTTGTTCTGGATCCATTGTCTTATTAATCTTTGCCAATTCCTCCTTCATCTAGGGTGGAATAGTGGAAGAAGTGTGTAGACCTATTTCAAACCAGAACTGTCTCCTGCAACCAAAATGCTACTACCCTTACAGCCCACCTGGCCACACATTTCCCCATGACTAGACTAGTAATTATTAGCTTTATTTTTTTTTTTTATCTCTAACACTTCAGGGGTCAAAAGCAGTGAATTACAATAATAATCAGTAGCTACTGATGAACAACTGCTGGGAGAAGGTGGGCATACATCAATCTCAGGAGAACTAAAAATAGCTGGCCAAATGCTCCCAGTATCCCCAGGTAATTCCAACATGCACTTTCTTCCCTCATTTAAGGCTCTATGACCTTGTGGAACTTATTTTCTAGTTATGCCTACTGACTCAGAATCCTCCAGTAGCAAAATATAGGCAAAAGGAATCAGTGTATTCTATGCCTGCTCAGACTCTGTGGTTGGGACTGCTGATAGTTCACCTTTTCACCACGCCAACTTTATTCCTGATGTAGCTCACCTCCTCCTGGAGCTTTTGAGACATCAGAGGCTTGAGGCTGAGCTTATATAGTTGCTAGGAACAGCTAGAGAAATCATTTGAAAAGTTTATAAAGAAACACATTAAAAGTAATAATCAATAAATACTTTTGCTGCATTGCAAATATCTTATATAATGTAGAATTACTTTGAATTTATAAGGATTTTACTATCTTTAATCTCCCTCTCATTACTATACTATCATACATAAGGAGCAGGATCCTTCTACAAATCAATTTAGCTTCTCACTTCTTTTCAGTGCATACTTCTTGATTGTATAAAATGCTTTCTTATGTTTTGCAGTTTCAAAACAATTATAACAAATCTAGTCATTAAAACTGAGTATCATATATTGATATGCATGGATAGTCTTGAATAAATTTACCCAAAGCAATATAGAAAATTCTTTATTATACCCACTGATTAAAGAAAACTTTTTCTTTCTTTAATGAAAAAACAAATGTTTTTTCTTATTCAGCAGGTTTTATTTTATAGTCTGAGAGTTATATTTATTGTCTTTTGGCTTAAATTTCTAAAAAGATAAATCTCACTGGAATCATAGCTAAGAAGACAAAAAGGGTAAAAGAACAGAAAAAGCAGTACAAATGGAACATTTTCTGAATAATTTTAATGTGTATTTCCCTTGACCCATCTATAATGGAAACTGTTGTGGTGACGAACTGCAGAGGCAGAATCTCCTCTGGTTTTTCAGAATCATCCAGACCTGGGTTTGATAATTGGTTCATCAGTTTTCCAGGAGAGTAACACAGAGTGATGTCTTACCTCTCAGTGTGTCTCTTTCTTCACAGACGCATTAGGGGTTACTGAAATCTTAGGGAGCCACCATAAAACTTGGAGAAAATTTCTGAAAAGACCTGATACACAAGTGGCACTCAATCAATGGTAAGTATGGTCTTGCAGCCCTTGTTGAAGGAGTATAATACAGCTGCCATTTTCTTCTATTTAAAGACTGGAATTGGAATGAAACTCATTTTACATTTATTGAATGCATGCCGCATCTAAGAAATTAAGCTCTGAAACCACTTAGCAAAAACCTAGAAAATGTTGTCCCTTCCTGACAGCTCATAATCTAGCTGCTGGGGACAAAATCAAGACACATAATAAGATAAATGACATTCCAAAAGCATAACTGAATGATTAATGGATTACGGGTACCTTGTAATCTCAAAAACTATGAATAAATAAATCAATGAGTTGAGAAAGTTCATATCTCCAACTGGTATTGGGAGCTTTATTGAGTAGGTTACAATTTCATAGTAAAGTCTTGATAACTGACTTGGATAGACAGATGCAAGGAAGAACATTTTTTTAGCAAGCATGCAAATTATTTTAAATTCAAAGTCAAGAAGTTGACAGCAGATCACTTCAGCTCAATACTAAACCACCATTTTCATGGGATACTCATAAGTACAGTAAAATACCTTTAAATAAATGAAAGACATAGTCTTCAAGAAGTATTTCAACTGTATCTTGAAAATTACACAATCTATTGAGAAATAAGTTTAAAAAGTTTTTGACCGAATAGATTTGCTTTCTTTTAAAATTTACTTAAGTAAAAACAGAAGTCTGGTTAGAAAATCTGGTTGGGTGTCACCAATGAAGCCAGTTTAGAATTAATGAGGTGACAACTGACTTTTAGCAGTCATTTGCAATCACTCAAGATCAAAGATGACATCAGCACCTCCTGCAAACAATTTCCCCTATTTATTTGGGGGAGTTCCTGTATTGGTCCTTCATGTTTGTTCAAAAGAACAGGCCAATAACTGTCACCCTGAGAACCACCATGTTCTTCCCCTCTACTGAATCTGTCCTTGGTCAAAATTATCCTCTCTCAAAGCAGAAGCTACTCCTCTTTTTTTTTTTTTTTTTTTTTTTGGCCTTTTTCTGATCTTGCTTCTGTGTCTCTTTCAAGTATGTTTTATCCCTCTTTCTCAAAGTTACCACTCCTCAAGGTATTAACAATAGCTGTATTTTGTGCACAGATGGAAGAACTGTCCTCCACACGGATCTGAGGCATACTTTGTTTCTCGGAACAAAAACAATACTATTTTCATCTGGACAAGTTCTCACAGAACAACACTTTTGGTATTTTTCTCCACTCTTCAGTTCCTGTAACCAACTTTGAATGACTTACACAAAAATAAGTGCTTCAGACAGACAGATGAACAGGTAGACAAACATAAGCAATGCAAAACAAACCATATTTGCTTCACAGGATCAAACAGTAATTCAGCACAGTATCCTCTATTTGCATATGTACAATAAAAGTGCTACCACTCTTACCTCTAAGAATTTCTGATTTCTTCCTCCCATCCAACCCTGAAAAAGATAAAATAGTGTGGGTTACTTTTGGCTTGGCTGTCTTATCTAGTCCATATATATTAATTCATTTTTTTAAATTTATAGTCTGAAAAACATTTAGTATATTTATAACTCAAAGGCGCATCCAAAAGATTTAGTCTTTCTCAATGTAAAGTATATACCTCTAAATGAAAAGAGGTAAACTTTTAACTGTGTGTTTTAGTCAGGGTTCTCTAGAGGAGCAGAATCAACAGAGAGTATGATTATAAAAAGGGGATTTATTAGATTGGCTTACATGACCAGAAGGTGGATAGTCCATAATGACCATCTGTAGGCTGGAGAGCTGGAAGAACAAGTAGCTGTTCAGAGCTGTTCAAGAGGCAGAAGCCCCAGAAAAAGAGGGATCAACAGTGCTACCCTAGTCTGAGACCCAGGCTTCTGGAAACTCCCTGAAGAAACACTGGCAGAGTCTGTTTTAGAAGAAATGAGAGTCTGATATCCTCACATGTTCAAAGCAGTAATCAAGAACCCATTCAAAAAGAGTTCAGCTTGCTTCTGAGTCTGCATCTGCTTCCTTGTTCTTCCAACTTTTATTCCATCCTATTGGGCAGTGCTACCCACACTTAGGGAGGGTCTCCACTTCAGTTCACTATCCGACATTCTAATCATTTCTAGACATACCCTCATTGATACACCCAGAAGCCTCTTAATTATGAGCATCTCTTAATCCAATCAAGTTGACAAGTCGAATTAACCATTAATGTGTATGGGTGTTTGTTCCAGCTTTTACCTTCAAATTGCCCTCAAAACTTAGAATTCACACCTGGCACAGTGGAACATGCCTGTAATCCCATAGCTCAGGAGGCTGAGATAGGAGGATCTCAGGTACAAGGACAGCCTCAGAAGCCAGCCTCAGCAATTTAGTGAGACCATAAGGAACTTAGTGAGACCCTGTCTCAAAATAAAAGACAAAACAAAACCAAAAAAGGGAATGTAGCTCAGTGGTAAAGCACCCCTGGGTTCAATCCCTAGTACCAAAATAAATAAATAAATAAATAAATAAATAAATAAATAAATAAAATAAATAAATAAAGATTTACATTTCTACCAATGTATATCAAAACATTTATCAAATTAAGATTTTTCCCTATGAAATACTTGATTTATATATTTGAATCTTAAATGTTAATTTTCAGAAAGAGTTAATGGCAGAAATGTTGCTAAGTCTAGGTACTAAGGATTTGAAGGAGTTAATGTGGTTTCTAATGCTGCTAGAATCATGGCTCTGTTGAAGTAGAACTGATTTCTCAGATTCGATGAGTCTAAAAATGTTATGAAAATGCTTCTGAAAAGTATGGGCAACAATTTTAAAAAGACAAAACAAAAAAAGAATGGGTCTGAATTTGCTATTCTGTTTCCAACAGAATGTACATTAAAAAAAAGTTTGGGTATGGAAAGATCCTTTGCAATATTGAATGGGTGATATGCATTATTTGGTTAAATTGTATGTATCAGAAAGAAAGATCGCTAATAAGGAAGATGCTCAGTGCTCATTCTTCTTACAACAATAGACTCAAATGAATAATCGCATGATAGCAGGAGATAGGGCTTCAGTTTATCATAGAAATGCTCTTAATTAGACTTGCTACACACCAGGGTATGTCTCATCTGAATTGCCCATGTATTATTGATAAACGTTATTGGATTATTTTACATATCATGTATTCATCTTGGGCTGATCAAGGTTTAGTTGTGCCTTGCAATTTGCCAAATATGGTTGGTTGGTTGGTTCACTGGAGTTCATCAGCCCCTAGTTCTAATTCAGGATGTCATTGAGGTATGAATATATTAGGTTATTCTGCAGCCCAGAGGTTGATCCTTTATTAGCTCTTCAGTATTTGATAATTATAATGAAGATCACAAAACTGCAAGATCTAATTAAGTTTGGAACTTTCCAAAATTGACTTTCTGTAGAAAATTTCATGCTGAATGAATGTGACAATCCAGAAAATTAAAGAAATAGCCTCTTGCATGACTATATTTCATTTCTCTCTTCATACACGGAAGCAGAGAATCCTGGGGCTAAAAACAAGGTTGAACAACTTCTCAAATTAAGAACAATTTTGCACATGGCCAAGATTTTAATGTCTATCTCATCCAGGGAAAGTTTGTACATAATAATGTTTCTCATACATTTAGACAGTTTAATTTTCCAAGTGTATTTACCTGTGTTGTTTTGCTTTCTTCTCACACCCTATGAATTAGGTATGTGGAAGGTTGTGATGCTCTCTCAGAGTTGCACTCTATACTAAAAGATGTGTGTTCAATTAGTAGTAAGTTAACTTTCTGAATCATGCTTCTTCTTCTGAAAAGTGGGGAAGATCATGCTGCACAGGATTCTTGTGTGAATTTGAGATTATCTACTGAGTCTGACTTTTCTAATGTGTTTATAGCGATTCCCTCATTTACTGGACCTGGTTGTGTTTGTGCTAGAATCTTGCCCTAGGCAGCGTTCGGTTTCCTAGCAAATGTAGTCAATCTGTTCCGAACTTTGGGATTGAGGTAATACAAACATCTCCCAACAATATTTGCTTTTAGGATTAGAGTCTGCAGCAACCAATTTAACTGCATTTTCTTTCATGAATACAAATACAGCTGAGAGAGCTAACTTTCAATCACCAAATTTCCTACAAATTTTGCCCAGAAAACTCACAAATTTGTTCGTTCTTCCTCCTGTTTTTTTTAACATAGGAGGATAGACTGTCTCAGATGGTGCTTGGTTCTGATAGGTTAAATTTAAATGTGTGTTGTACCATCTGCTCTTCAGCAGGCATCTGAATTGTTCTTCAAATTAGATTCTGACTTCTCAGACTCGTCTTCCTCCTTTTCCATTGATCAGAACCCAAAAACCTGAATTTTTGCCAATGTGTTGTGCTTCCAGGGCCTTAGAAGGATGTTTTAACATATCTCCTCTGTGTTCAACCTGTAGCCCAGCCTTTCATTACTGATGTCAGCTAAATCAGGAGAGATTCTTTTGTAATATCAGTTATGAAAATGTCCCTGAATAGAATAATTTGTTATCATTCATGACTGTTTTTTCCTGGGTAGTTTATCAGATTGTCTACATGGGGAAGAAATTTTAGGAAAATCCTGGAATAATATGCAAAGTAGATGAATTTTCATTGTGAGGTGGCAAAGCACAAGAAGGTCTCAAGTTAACCAGAAACAAGAACTCAGGTTCTGGGAAGCACAGGGACTAGAGGGTGGAGAATGCTGGTGTTTAAGGGGGCAGGGCGGGGTGGAACAGCATGCTGATATCAGTCAGTATGATATCCTCAGGCCGCTGGCCACTGAGCCTTTTCTTGACACACTTCCTCTCTTGCAGGAAGCTGGAGTCCTTTCTACTCATCTCACTCCATGTGCTGACTGTGCTCTGGTCTAGGTCATTGCCAATACTTACTTTGGACTCTTGACATAAATATATGTAGGCTCACTCTGTGTAGAGCAATATTTTATTCTCCTGGGTTTTCTACTTTCCATTGTCCCAAGATATTTATTTTATTTGTTGTGGCTACAAAAAAACTGGGGAGGGGAAAAATTCATTGCTTCACCTTATCCTTTACACTTTTCTCTATACTCTGTTTTCCTCTCTGCCTTGGGAATCCTCAGCTATCACATTGAAGCTGTCAAAGCCAGAGCCCACAGTCTGATGTGAGATAGAGAATAACAATTCATTTACAACTCCATACATTAGATAAATAAGTTCAAATGTCTTACTGCACTATGTTTTGCCATTCATTTGTTCAACAAGCATTTATTAAACTCCTAGTCTGTGCCAGGCACTGGTGTAGGTATTAGGGATACACCAATGAAAAAATACAAATAAATACAAATAAGTATCCTTGTCATCAAGGACATGGTTGCTCTTCTATTCTAAGCAATTACCTAACATTTATATAACACTTCCTACATAGCAGACACTTTTCATAGTCTTCCACACACTGGTTTACCCAGTGCTACATGAGGATAGTATATTCCTCAAACTGCAAATGAGGAAGTTAAGGAAAGTAGGTTGCCCATGATCTCACTACTGGTAAGAGGACCCTATTTACACAAAGGTCAGTAAGAAGGTATGGTGTTTCCACATCTCAGATCTATTGTGATGGCAAGTCTCTAGGGACTTCTCCTGCAACCAATAGAGCTCTTCAGAAGAGTGGAAACTGATCTGTCTTCTTGATTTTCCCTTGATGTAAAGCATATTGTAATAGATATGAAGTGTTAGGGCTCATATAAAATCCTAAAAGCATTAAATGAAAGATAAGTAAATAGTCAAAAGTATATGCTGTGTTTTCAGATGGATTAGGTCACAGAATGACTAACACTTTGCTGTTTTCTTCATATACTTTTTTAAGATTAAAAAAAATTGATAAATCAATTTACTGTCATCCATATTTTAAAGATTCCTTGGTAATCTGTCACACTGTAGACCTGTTGACTATTAAACCAAAACTGTACTATGCTATGGGTTATTTCTGAGAAATAGTAAGTCAGCCTGCTACCAACATTGTGTGAACAGCAGGGCTCTGGAGAAACTTCTGTGCCAAAACCAAATATGTTAAAGTATCCTCCAGTACCAGAGATTAGTATCTGAATTTTTTAATTTTTGCAGTTTTAATTACTTGAGGACTTTATTAAAAATCAAGCATGTATTAGGAACAGTTTAGAACTGCTGTCAGCTAAACTTTTACTAATTAGCAGTATGATTTATTAAAAAATGGGATGTGGTTAGAAATATTCAAAACAATTTTTTTTTAAAAAAAGAGACAATAAACTTCGAAGAAGGGGAACCCTGTTCACTTCTCAATCTTGTCACCCTGAAAAATCCTTGTCTGTCCTCTTCATTAGAGTATAGGATCCACCAGGAGTGAGCTTTGTTTTGCTCATTGCTGAGTCTTTATTGCTTAAGCAGTTTGGACACAGAAGTGTCCAATCCACATTGACTGAGAGAATGGCTGAGTGAATGTCATTCAGATTAATGGAAGTAATATACTACTGAAGATTATGGGCACATTGACATGGTTCTGAACACTTGGCCAAGATTCCGTTTTGTGATCAAGACAGTTACAACAGTGGGTTTTAATTTTATTATCTTTTATAATTACAGTCCAAAACACAGGATTTTAAACTCAGTAATGGTAGGAATATTGTTCGTTTTCTTTTTTCTTTAACCAATACTAAATGAGTACTAAGTGAATTGGCAAGTAAAAGAGAGACAGGGTGGGGGGAAGAATAGCAGTGAATTAGGGGAAAAGTAGGAAGTACTGTATTACTGTTATAAGAATCAGGCCAGTTATATCACTTAGAGAACAGAAAGAAAGGAATAGGAAATATAGGAAGAAAAGCACATGCTTTTAAACCTGTGTTTTAACCCCTTTGGGTCCACTTCTGAACAGTAGGCTCATAATAAGTGTTTATTGACTGCTTTATTGAATTCTACTCTTATCCTATAAATCAACAATTTAACTCATATAATGCCTTAAAAATAAAGTCCCCATGCTGTGCTGTAGGTCACTAAAAGTTATCCCTCCTACATAACTGAAACTTTATACCTTTTGATCAACATCTCCTCTTCCTCCACTCTCCCCCTACCTCAGCAGCCCATGATAACCATTCTTCTGTTCTCTACTTCTATGAGCTTGGTTTTCTTAGAGTCCACATATAAGATCATGCAGCATTTTTTTTTTTTTTGCACCTGACTTATTTCACTCAGCATAATGTCTTCCTGGTTCATTTATGTTTTTCAAATGACAGAATTTCCTTCTTTTTGAAGGCTGAATGGTATTCCATGGTATGTATATACTGCATTTTCTTTATCCATTGATGGACACTTTGGTTGCTTCCACATCTTGGTAACTATAGTTGATAATAACATACTGCACATTTTAAAATTGCTAAAGAATATATTTTAAATCTCACCACAAACAAAAATGTGATAAGCATGTGAAATGATAAGTATGCTAATTAACTTGACATCATTGCACAATGTATACATATAGTAAAACAACACATTGCACTCCATACATATATAGAATTATTATATGTCAATTAAAAACAAAAGATAAAATGAATTAAAAATAAACATTTTATTCTCACTATGCCTGGGTCATCAAGACCCACTTCTATTATTCAAATTATTCTATTATGCAAATTATCATCTCCAAAATTCTTTCACCACTTTGTTTTGTTTTGCTTTGTTTTGTTTCAGTACTGGGGATTGATCCCAGGGTCTCGTGCATATACCTCTTCACTTTTCAAAATTCCTCACTGCCCCATTTATTCAGTACTTCATTCAGTCATTTACCAATGCAGCAAAGATTTGTTGAATGTCCATCATATGCCGATGCTGTGCTGAGTACTTATGATTAGGATATAAATACCCTCAGGACAAAACATACACGAACATAGAGGAGTTTGACAGAAATGATGTTGCTAAGAAACAGTGGAGTACATTGCATGGGCTTTGAGGGTCATAGAAACCAGAGTTTAAATACTTTTCTTATAATTTTTTATCTGGGTAACCTTGACCTTGGGGTTACATTTTCGTTTTGTTTTTGGTGAGAACAGATTTAAGCATTTGTCACAATGCCTGCCTGCACTTAGGAAAAGTGCCCCATAAATGATGGTGATCATGGTCATGATGATGCTCCAATAGAACTGTGCCTGGGTGCAAGGGAAGCACAGGGAACCAAGGCCTAGTTTTGACTTGGAGAGGCTTCACTAAGATGAATTCGTAGAGGGTGTTTCCTTGAGCATTTAAAGGGAGAAAATGTTTATGTCTAAGATCTTAGAAGTATGAAGGGTCTTGAGTGAGTCCAGGATAAGGATGCTTGATGTGGAATAAAAGAGAATGAAGCTGGAGATGTGAAAGTGTTCAGAATGTGAGGGACCCATCACTCCCAAGATATATGTGACACCTGGAAGATGAGGGAGTGTTACTGATAGATTTTGAGGCAAGTTAACACGATTATTGTTTAATTCAAGAAAGCACCCTCTTTGCAGTGTGGAAGGTTGGTAGGAACAATGTCAGGCAGGAGAAACGGTTAAGTGTAATTTTCTTGAAAAACTTCTAAGTATCATATCAGAATAATACTGTGTCTACACATCCCCCAAACAAGCTTGCTAATGCATTATGACCATGTGATAGTATGATCACATACTATATACATCATAAAACATACACAAAGAGAAATTTTCAAAGAATGCTGTAAGATTGGAAATCATGCAATATTTTTTGCTATGCTATTTTCTCCTGTAATTAAATGCAAAATTAATACATTTTGGTAAAATATGGATTTTAGTTTTTATGTCAATATCTGTAATTTTAAAACCTTCAGAAATCTTTTCAGGTATGATTACATTTTGTTATTTATCCTTTAGTGCATCTGGTAAAGAATGTGTTTTACAAACAGAGGATGATTTGTTTCCATTTCTTGAGGTTTTCTTGTGCTTGTTCCTTTAGGACTATCCTTAGTCTATGTTGTTTGTTTTGTTCTTATTTTTTTGTAGAAATTATCTTAAGCCTAGAGCGGATCTTATCTCAATGAGATAGTATGATGTGGAAATCCACTTGCTAAGGTATGCGATGCTTGGGATATATTGAAGATAAATGAGAAGGTGATACATCAATTCCTCCACATTGAGGAACTCTTATTCTTTTTGAAGATTCCTTTGACTATCTAACATGGCATTTGAACATCTGATGTGAAAACTAAGGTCACAGGATAAATTTGCATATTTCCTAAATGTGTCTCATTTTTTTCCAACTTTAAGATCAAAATGACTACAAATAGAGCAATCTAGTATTTTCTTCCCACATCTCAAGAATTCATCCTGAAGTTCACATGCATATGTTTGGGTTCAGTGACTAGAGGATGCAAGAAGCAAGCTGTGAAAGGTAAGATATAAATATATACTTGAGAATAAAGTGGATATGATGCTAAGAGTAATAGTACTTTAAAGATTGCTATTGTTCAATTTTAACTGTTTCCTTTTTATAAATTTCCACTAGTGCAACACCTCTTTTGGTCCACAATCTGCATCTGAACCACAGCAAGCATATTTGTAATTTCAGGTTTATTTTAATTTTCTTATTTGTATTTAATTATATTTCCAAAATATTATATTGATGCATGTATTGTGAGATATAAACAATAAAGAGCTAATACATGACAAAATGTTAAAATACGACTTTTCAGTATTTTTTAAAATTAAAAATATAAAGAGGTTAATTAAATATCATAATTTAAATCTATTTTGTGTTTCTTTCCTGAAGATTTAGAAAAGCACGTTACATATTGAAATCTGTGCCGGAGAACATGACAAAATCTAAATCTGGTCTGAAATTTTAAAAATATAATAAACTCTTGATAATTTGTATTTGTCTTATATACACATATTACATTTACTACCTTATACATTAGTCACCATATGCATCATTTATATTAATATTGTGTTTATAGTTTATGGATTATACAGTTTTAAATTTTATTTTTCTTCATCCTACTGTTCATCTTTTTTTTTAAAATCTTTTCTTCAATCATAAACATCACAGCCAGAACACACACAGAAGAAATAAGACATAGCTCAGCAATGTAATTGCACCTTACTCAGCAGCTATGGTAGCAGTAGTGGAAATTAATATTCATGTTTGACTTTTAGCTTACCAAATGTTTTCACATGTATATTTTCAGTTGATCATTTGATTAGTTCAAATTTCTGAGGAAGATATTAATATCATTTTTTTTTTTTTTCTGTGGTGCTGGGGATTGAACCCAGGGCCTTGTGCTCGTAGGACCAGCGTTCTACCAGCTGAGCTTTATCCCCAGCCCATATTAATATCATTCTTAATAGTATACTCTCAGCATAAAGATTAAGAAAATTAAGACCCATCAAGGTGAAGTGACTTGCTCATTTTAATGCTCTGTATTCAATAAGTGTAAGAGCTGGGCTTGAAATCTTATGACTGTTTTTTGCAAATAATATTATGTGTTCTCATATGCTAAAGTCTTCCCCATAATTAGCAGGGAATTTTGGGGAAAAGGAAGTTATGCCTTTCAAAACTCTTTAAATGTTCAAATACAAGACATATCAAACTGTGAAAAAACTATTGAAAATAGTATGATAGGCAACTATTAACTCATCAAACATCAGTTTAAACAGTCATTAATATTTTTAATTAGTTTATGTCTCTAAATGCATAAATTGATACTGTGTAATATTTGAATTTAAGGTTTTCAGTCTCATTCTCATTCCAGAGTTATCCAAAAGTTACAACATATTATTCCCACCTATTTTCGCACTTTAATCACTGCCCTTTTGTAATAAATGCTATTATTTGGGCATTTAAAAAATGGTGTGTCATGATGTCATCTATTTTAATTGGTAATTTGCTGTTTTCAATTCAGCCTCGTGACAGTGAGGGTTTAATTCCTTCTGTTGCAGTCCTGTTTAGAATTCCATAGCATGGATAAACTGCACTGCATTTGCCTAATTGAGAGCAACATTACAAGCATGGGTACAGTGAATGTATATACTTTCACATATGTGTATTTTCACATATTTCTGTATGTATATTTTCACATACAATTGAGTGACTTTTAACCTAAATATCTCGGAAGAGTAACTGCTTTATCTTAGAGTATGTGCATTATCAGCAGCACAAAGAATTTCAAATTTCTCACCAAAATGTTGAGGCCAATTTATACTCCCACCAGAATTTCCATATTTCAAAATGCTTATTTTTGCTAATAAGTTAAAAAGTTACTTTTTCCCCCCTCAGTGCTGAGGATTGAATCCAGGGTCTCATGCCTACTCATTTTCTTCAACCTAATGGATAAGGAGTGGTGTTTGATTATTTTATTTTCATTTCTTGACTTAGGGAAGTTGAGAATTTATAATACTTTATTGACAAGTTATTTTTATTTCTCTGTTTTCTTGTAATTTTTTTCTACTTTTTCTATTGGCTTAACTATCTTTTTAAAAATTGGTTCATAGAAGTATTTATGAATTCTGGAGTCTACTTTTTTAGATATATGGATTATAAATGTTTTCTATTTGGAAACTAGTATTTTTACTTCAATTATTTTGCTTTATAAATTATTCTAATTTAAAAGTAATATTTATCATACTTTCTCTCTATGCATCTTGGTTTTTGTACTTAGTTTTGAAAAACCACTCCTTTTTTCTGAAATTCTTGCACAGAAATCCTTAAATCCAATTGGTACTGAAAGCTCAGTCCTTGTCCCCAACACTGATCCAATAACAAGGACAAAGTTCTGAGAAAAAGGAAAAAGTAGTTTTAATGCTTTGCTAGCAAAGGAGAAAGGCAACAGACTCCCATTATAGGCTGCCATTCTAATTGTTAGGGGAAACAGAAGGCTTTTCAAGAGGGTGACACAAGGACTGCTTTCCAGGTATCAAAAATGTCTGTTTTAAAATAAGCTGCCAGTGACTCAGCAGCAAGGTTTCTATTCAAATATGAAGCAGACCCCTATTACACCACTTTTTTATTTAAAATAACCTCTATTTTCTTTTGGGGGTTACCAGGGATTGAACCTAGGGGTGCTTTAACTCTTAAGCCGCATCCCCAGTTCTTTTTTATATTTTATTTAGACATAGGTTCTCACTGAGTTACTTAGGGCCTCACTAAATTGTTGAGGCTGGACTTGAACTGGCAATCCTTCTGCCTTAGCTTCCTGAGCTGCTGGGATTACAGGAGAGTGCACCTGGCAACTTTCATTTTCTTCATGATGATGTTAACTTAACACCAAGCATTTAGCCAATTGTGGTGGTACAAATCTGTAGTCCCAGCGTCTAGGGAGGCCGAGGCAGGAGGATCACAAGTTCAAGGCCAGCCTCAGCAATTTAGCCAGACCCTAAGCAATTTAGTGAGACCCTGTCTTAAAATAAAAAAAATAAAAAGCGCGGAGGATGTAGTAGACTGGAGTTCAGGCATCCCTGGGATCAATTCCCCAGAACAAGCAAACAAACAAAAATCCCCCAAGGATTTAAAAACTTAAAAACTAAGATCTGGAGAGAAGTAAATCTGAAGAGGCTACACATTATATGATTCCAACCATATGACATTCTGGAATAGGCAAAATTATGGGGATAATAAAAGCCTCAGTGTTTGTCACGGAGTTGGAGGGGAAGAAAGGGCAAACAGGCAGAACATACTATACAGTGGATTTTAAACCAGTGAAACTACTCTGTAATATTGCTATAGTAGATACGTTTTGTTACACACTTGTCAAATACATAGAATGTACAACATGAAGGATGTGTACTGATGTAAACTACAGACTTCAGAGAATAGTAATGTTCAAAATCCAGACTCATCAATAGTAACAATCAGAGTATATGGGAACTCTTTCTGCTGTTATTTTCTGTAAATCTAAAGTTACTCCAAAGGATAAAGTCTGTCAACTCTGAAAAATGCATTGTCTAGCAAACAATTCACCTTTTCATATATGAAAGTGATTGAAATCCTTAAGAAAGTATTTGAGGAATTTTTTATAATTCATACATAATCTAATAACTAGAGTGCCCAGGCTGGTATTGGCTTATGCTTCTTGTTGTGCGAGAGTAATTAATACCACCCTCTACTGCTCTCATGAAGTGGCCCATTTAGGCAATAAATTATGTGATGATTCTTCTGGTAACCCTACAGGCTGGTGTTTCAAACATGAGTTATGAAGGTTTCTTTTTTAGTAATGCAGGTTGGAGGATGGTTATAGATGTTTTCCCAGGTTTCTTCATTTTTGGTTTAAGAGGAAGCTTGGTTTTCAGCATGATGATTATTCACTGGTACTGGGCTCATAAATGATAGTTATAATTAATAACTTGGGAGAAATCATAGTTAATGCTAGAAGGTAAGTGTGGTATCAGTAGAGGCATGTGCTAGAAAGCAATATGTCTTCACTGGGAGAAGAAACTGAAATATTTCTTCTTGATATGAAACATGAATATATGCTGTTCATTCTTTGTTCTGTTCTGTTCTTTGCCTTGCCCTAGTTCCTATACAGGAGTAAATGCCCTGAGCTCCAGTACCTGCCCTGCTATGGGGTCTGAGAGAAGACATTTATTTTCTTGAGCCTAGGTTTCCTCACTTGTGGAATGAGACATTTGAGTCAGATAATCTTCTTTCCTTTTAGTTATAAAATTGCATGATTGCGTGTGCCACACTGTTTTAGATATGCCATTAGAAGATGAGGGTAGTAAGGGATAAGGCTGGAGAAATAAAAGATGCAAGAAGATGGAGGATTCTGAGACCTTTGGACTTGGAACTTGCACTTTTAACTGTGAGAAGCTGACTGGCATTAAGCAAACCTTCCCGCTTAGAACAGCTAGAAATCAGATAAAATTCAATAAAGAACTCTTTAAAGGAATTAGAGAGTCAATCAGTACTTGAGAAGTCATGATTGCACAGAAAATGGAAGCAACAGCCTATGCTTTTCTTATCTCTTTTGGAAGTTAGCTGATTCCTGGTGCCAAATGTGAGGCAGAGAATCTGGGGAGAGTACTCACTAGGAGCCAGAGGAGCCAGCAGAACTTTGGTAATCATCTGGATGTAGAGCAACATAGTAAGGTTCTAAATTATCAAGCAACTAGGGCTTCAGAGTCCAGAACTTGGAGTGAAGAGAAGAACAGGGAGTAAGCCTGACCCTCAGTGTTTCTCAGTGGCAGGCTCATGCTGAATTCTTACCCTGCTCAAGGGTAGAGTTTAAGAAGCTAAGCAAGACTATGCTGAAAAGCGAGGTGGGGCTGTTGGCAACCCCATAGTTTCAAAGGAAAGGTGTGTGTGTGTGTGTGTGTGTGTGTGTGTGTGTGTGTGGGTTGGGGGAAATCAGATTCAAGATTTGCCAAAGAGGAGAGGCCCAGTAAATACCTCAGATTTTCAGCCGGGATCCCTAGAGGGCTAACCTCTATAACTGTGGGGACAGAAGGAACAGTGCTAGATTGAGGTTCACCAGGACTGATATCCTCAAGTTAGCTCAGGATATACTTTTATCTAGTGAGTGGGGAAGATGGGAAACTCCAAATTTTCATACAAAATCCATATTGTTTAATAATGGAAAATGGACCCAGAATTTGAAAAAGAAGTAATATTTGGACATGAACCATTATCATTCAGAGAGACTCTGAATTTAAGCAACAATGGAAGGATCTGTACAGGACAGGAAAGGTGGGAAAAGCTGCAAGGATAATTTATTTATCTTTCCAAACGATAGTTATATACACTTGGATACCTCCTGTTGAAAATATCAGAACCTTGTTTCCAAATGATTAAAACAATTAAGAGAATTTATTGACCTGTTAACTAAAACATCCAGAGCTAAACTGTGTCAGCCAAATTTCTGCTGCTGTGACAAAAATGCCTTAAAGGAGGAAAGGTTTAGTTTATTTTGGCTCACAGTTTCAACAGTCTCAGTTTAAGTTTAGTTAGCCCTGTTGTTCTGTTGTTTGGGGCCCTGTGTTAAGACAGAACTTTATGGTAAGGAGCACACAGTAGAGCAAAACTGCTCATCTTGTGGTGGTCAAGAAGCAAAGAGAGGAAGGGACATGGTCCCCAAAATCCCCTTCAAGGGCATACCCAATGGCTGAACATCATTCTACTAAGCCCACTTCCTAAAGATTCCACCACCTCTCAATAGCACCATCGGCTGGGATCAAGCTTTCAATACACGAGCTTTGGGAGACATTAAGATCCCAATTGTATCATTTGTTAAGCTTCTGGATCAATTTGTTTCTGGGGCTTAACTGACACCATAGACTCAATTCTGCTTGTACAGTATCATCTATAACTTTCCCAGTAGTAGCAAATGACTCCAGTAACTACAGACTTCATGTGTGCACAGTTCTTCAAAAGAAGAAGAGAGCTGCTGTCCAACAATTCCCTCAGAAGTTGGAGAAACATTCTTGATCTGGAGACTCCCGGAAATATTTTTGTCAAAAATAATTGGTATGAACACAGTTAAATGTCCATTGCCAACCCAATCCCTTTGACCGACAATTCTGACAAATAAAACTAGAAAGTTTTAAAAATAAGCATAGTCCATTCTTGGAGCAGAGCACTACATATTTGGACAGCAGAAGTGTTGAAGGAGAACAATCAAGAGCTTCAAAACAGAAGTTTTGAATAAAATGTGTAAAATAGGATAAAAAGCAATATGATCTATGAAGAAAAAAGATATATCTATTGTTGAATATGGCTGCAACCAGGAGGCAGGACCAGGTCGTGCTAAGGGTTAGTGTCAAATTCCAGCATATGATGGGAAAAAGGACTCAGTGTCTGTGCACGGAGTTCTGAGAAGAGCTTTATTTGGGAGAAATGGAGCACTTGTCACAGAGGAAGCTACTTCTGTCTTTACTATGTATAACACTGTCCTTTATATGTTTGCAGTTAAGCTAGCCATACATCTCAAAGGTCAAGCCTTGCATAAGCAGTTACCAGCCTATTTGGCAGACTATACAGTAAATTTCCATTGCCCTAGTTCTACTAACCACAGAGGAACATCCGTTCACTTAACACAATGAAGGATCACTTCGCAGACCTCAGAAGAACTGTCTTACAGACCATGGAAGAACATCCTGGTCACAGAACACGGGAGGGGGAATGGGGCCTTAGTCCCGAGTGATCCTGGGTGGCACATGGCATATAGGCCTCCTTCCAGGGGACCAGGCAAAGCCTTAGTCCCTGAGGATCCTATTTGGAGCCTCATCTGTCAACAGAATGCCATGTAGGCCTCCTTCCGGGAGACTGGGCCCACAGTCTATGACTGCAGGTAGAGTGACTATCTTAGAAGAAAATATGCTACAGGAAACAGAAAAAAAATACAAACCTCCCACAGAAAATGCTGGAAACTATTAAAATTGAAGTTAAATGCTAAATATGTAGAGAAAAAAATTAAAACCCAGCAATTTGGAAGATGGTATAAATCAGATATGAATAAGTGTAAGTCAATTTTAAAATCCTTGTTAAAAATAGCACAAATACTGGATTAAATGACACATTAAAAATAGGACAGAACCTAATAAATGAAATCAGCACTCAAATAAGTAACAAGGAAGAAGTTCCTAGGAAAACAACCAACATAGAGCAGAAAAAATATAAAGAAATAACAACATTGAAAGAAGCTATAATACTTATGAAGACCAGAGAATGGAGATTAAATCCATCAACAACTGGTATTCTTTAGAGTGTAGAATAACACAATTATTATTTCAAGATGTATTTGAAGATGTAATGGAAAACTCCTGTAAAGTGAGAGAAAGTCTGATCCCACCCACTGAAAACTTTTTCCCTAACAGGAAAAACTTTTGATAGAACACAAAAAGACATCCTGGGAGATTATATAATTTTCTACCACCATAAATGATAAAATAAATCCTTGCCTTTCAATTCATAAAAAACTCCCTTGAACAATTTAAAAGCAATTTAATCTGTCATTTCAATGTTCTTTCATTAAAAAATATCAAGTTTGTTTGAACATGTATACATTTTATATACATGTACACATGTAAATATTCATGTGTATGTTACACTTTACAAAGTATTTTAAACTTATCCAAGAACAAAGGGTGAAAAATAGTCAAAAGTCTCCTGAAGAACAAGATGAAGGGAATTGCCCTATCATATCTAGCTAATTATGAACATATGATATTGGCACAGCAAATACACTAGTTTAACATTGTGTTTAATCATTCTCAAACATAAACCTATATGACAAAAATTGATTCATGAAGAGGTGAATTACGCACTAGTGAATAAAGACAGGGCTTCCCAATGCATACTACTTAGATAACTGATTAGACATGAAAACATAAATAAATTAGACTCCATTCGTATAAATATAAATATTAAGTGGATTAAAAGACAAACAAGGTGGTTAAATTTTAAAAGAAGATAATATTTTTACTGTCTTAGATACAGAAGAAAATCATTTACCTAAAAGGGCATAACCTAAAGGGGAGAAATGGATATATTTGTCTCGTATAAAATCAGGGATTTGTGTTTATCCAAAGATACCTTAAAGTGTTGGTAAATGTTTAAAGCAATCAGAACTCCAAGACATTGCTGATTGGACTATGAATCAGTGCAATGAATCATGCTGGAAAACAGTTTGTGTGACTTGGTGAATAGTACCAGATACCCCACTTTTTAAATATGCTCTAGAGAAAATGATGCATATGAGTACTGGGACAGAAGGATCATATTTGTAACAATATGTTTTGCAAAAGCAAAGTAGACAAAGACTGGAAATAACACAGCTATCATTTAGGAATGAAATGAATGGATTCCTTGTGGTGTAGACATTCCAGTGAATCTTCAAATCATGTGTAAAGGAATAACTTGCATCTACTTCAAAAACTAGGTGAATTTCAGAAACATGATGTTGGGGTTGGGATATGATTCTATTTGTACGAGACACAAAGTTTGAGATGATTTCTCAGAAAACCATAGTGGCAGAATTAATGAAAAATATTAAAGTTGGATCTTTGAAAAAAAAATAAAAACATAACCATAAATTTGATAAAGTCATCTAAGGAAACAAGAAACAAAAGAAACATGAGTACATATATAATTAAAAATATGTTGATTTTCATTGTTGCTGTAATAAATTACCATAAAATGGTTTAAATTAATACAGATTTATTATCTCACGATTCTGTAGGTCAGAAGTACAGGTGGGCTCAGCTGGCCAGCTGGTTCATCTGCTCCAAGTCTCACAAGTGTCAGCCAACCTGCCCTTCTCTGGAAGCTCTGGGGAAGAATCAGCTTCCAAGCTAATTTAAGTGTTGGCAGAATTCAGTCCTTGTGGTTGTAGGGCTGAGGTCATTGTTTCCTTGCTGGCAGGAAGTCAGAAACTTCTTTCATGCCCTATAGCTTCTTGCATTCCTGGCCAACCTTCTCTCTCCAACTTCAAACCAGCAACAATGTGCCAGATCATTCTCAAGCTCCCAATCTCTCATTTTCACTTCTGCTACATTCCTTCTGTCACATCTTTCTGACTCCAGATGGGTAAAATTCTTTGCTTTTATGGGTTCATGTGCTGTGACCAGGTCTGTCTGGATGATCTAGGAAAATCTCTTGCTCTCAAGGTCTATATCCTTAATCACATCTGCACAATCTCTTTGCAGTGTAACATGTTCTCATGAACTCTGAGTCTTAGGGCATGGGTTTTTCTTGCATGTTTGTGGGAGTAGAACAATGTTTTGCCTACCACAAGAAAAAGATGGAAAAGGTACTCACCAATGTAAAGAAACAGAAAATAAATATGTAAAGTACAACTCAAGGCTAATCAGTGAAAAACTACCAAAATGGATGATTTCCTAAGAACACATAGAAATGAGAAAAGGCAAGGAAAAAAATCTATTCATGGAAAGAAATTAAGAGCATCAAATTTCCTACACGTGCACCAATCCAATTGGTTTCAGTTAATTTTTTCAAACCTTTCAGATATTAGTAATTTCAATGTCATCTACATGATTCCAGAAAACTAAGGAAAGGGTATATCTATGTTGTTTATAGGTATCAAGATCCTTTTCTGACTAGTATGTTCTCCTCTGTATTTTAAAGGGTCTAGAAGCTGTGCTTTTGTTAGCAGGGTTGTGTTGAGTTCTGCCGGTTAGAGGCACTAATGCAAGATTAGAAAAGAAAGGGCATATTGAAACCACCCTCCATCTTTGGTGGTGGTGGCAGGCCCGAGGCTGGCATGGGAGGGCTCAGGTAGCAGCCATGTGGAGTCCAGAGAAGGTGAGGACCACAACACATGCACACAGGTCTCCTTCCAGGGGCTACCCATGCTTGTTGCCTGTCCTGATCTTAGGAAGAAACTAAATTCTCTCTCCTGCTCTTCCAGCCCTTCAAAATATTTTGAAACCCAATTTCCTGTTACAAATCCCTCTCTGCTTGAAATCCTCAGAGTGATTTTTGTTCTTCTTATTGAAGCCCAAAAGATACATAAGGTAAGCTTTCTAGTTATTTTTATAAAGCCCACCAAAATTGATCATCTAATCTGAAAAAGAGAGCAGAAAAACTACAAACCAGTCTTATTAATGAATATCAGTACAAAAATTCTAAGTAAAATGTAATATAAAATATTAAAATAAAAACAGAATTTAGTGAATAATTTTAAAAATAATAAATCATGAGTAACTGGGGCTCATCCCAAAATCATTTATCATATTAATATATCAAAGGAAGACAGGAAATGAAATAACAGGTGTAAATTTTCCAAATGGAGAGAGAAATATATTTTTTATGGTAATGTACTTACACAGCACCAAAGAACGAACTGAAAAGCTATTAGAAACAATATGAATATTTAATAAAGTGACTGGCTGCAAAATTAATTTAAAAAATAATTAGCTTTTATTTTAAAAGCAATAACTGGTATGAAAGAAAATATCTCAGTTCAAAGCAAGGAGAAAAATAAAAGTGAAAATAAACTTTCAAAAGTGTGTAGAACATTTAAGAAGCAAAGTTTAGAGCAGTGGTGAGGGATATTAAAATAGCTAAAGACATGAAAATACATACCTTACTTTTTCATTAGGTATCTCAACATTGCAAAGACATTAATTTTTTGTAAATTAATCTACAAAGACCAAAACTACCCATCAAACTAACAGTGTGTTTCATTTTGCTTTTCATGTTTAGAATTTAAAATATAAGCCTGAGAGAATGCTAAGAGAAAAATAAAAGCAATGTGGTGGACTAGCTGCATCCAAATATAAAAAATATGGTGCACTTTATAGTAAATAAAACAGTATGGCATTGATTCAGGAATTGATCTGCTGATAATGAACAGAGTAGAAATTCCAAAACAGACTCAAGTACCTGACGGATTTCAAATTTTGGGAAATATTCACTTCTTAATAAATAATAATAGGATAATTAACTCTTTATATAAAATTAATAAAGTCAGATCTCTCTCTCATCAGAATAAATTCCAGGTTAGTAAAAAGTATAATGTAAAAATGAAAATTATAAATATTAGAAGTGCTATGCATGAACTAATGTTTATTCTATGAATGGTAAAACTTTTTCTAAAAATAAATGTAAATCTCACAAACCATAAAGAAAAATAAATAATAAAATAATAAATATTAAATTTTCTGTTAGGCAAGATGGATAGATGGATGGATGGTTAGAGAAAGTCAAAATGCAACTATTACACTGAGCAAAAATTATTTGTAAAACATATGTCAAGCAAAAGAACTGAATTCCTAAATGTAAAAAAATCATACTGAGAAAATGCAATAAATATTAACAAACAATCCAGTGGGAAAATGGGCAAAAGACATAGACAAGTAGTTAAAGGGAGAAATGCAAATGGCTAATAACCTTAGGAATATTTCTAGCCTTCTTCAAAATTAACAAAATGCAATTTAAAATAATGAAATGCTCACTAATCATATTGGGAAAAATTACACCAGCCTAAAATCTTGTTGGCAAAGTAGAATATACAAAGTGATGTATTTTGCGTGATTATAAAAAAGTACAACTTTTTTTGCAGATTCTATTAAATTCACATATCCCACAAAGAATTCTGTAGCTGGTATTTTCCCTGTAGGCTTTGTGCATTTACCAAATGTTTATCGAAGACTCAGTATGGCCCTCACTGTGTTAAGTACTAGGGTTTTGCCTGAGACAAAGCCTGTGCCCTCCAGATGCCAATAATCTAAAATGTATTGTTGCTCATAATTATCAAAAAAGCAATGACAGAAAACCTGACTGGTGGAAGAATATATGCATGTTTCTAATTCATATGACATAATATTATAAAATTATTAAAGAGAATAAGATAAATATAAATATGTTATTGTGGGAAATGTAAACAATATGGAAACAGAAAAGTAAATCACAGAAACTATGCATATGTTTTTCAGTCTTTTAAAGATATATACAACACACTCATGTACCTCCTGTTCAATAAAATATCTGGAAGAAAGCACACATTATTTAAGAGGTCACCTCTTGGATGTGACACAGGAGAGGGAAGGATAAAAGATGGGTCCTCTTAACACTATGGAATTCCAGATGGTTTAATTTTAATTTTATAGCTAGGTACTAATTTTTAATAATTAAAAAAATGTATCTCAGATTCTTGTAGAAAAATAGTTCTCAAAAGGTTCTGTGTATTTATGTCCATGGTAAGATCTGCTGGTGAACTCCAGGTTCCCATCTTCCCGTGTGGGGAATGGATTTCTGCCTAATTAAACAGCCTAGCCAGCAGGGAAGGTACAAGCAACACTATCTGGAACACCTGGACTCACACCGAGAGTTGCACTCCTTAATTGTGTGGCAGCCCATCTCAGCTAGAGTTGATTTTGTTCTTGATGTTCAACACTTTGTATCATTTTTTGCTCAGCCTTTCCTCACCTTTATGGAGTCCTTATTCTAGAAGTCATTGGTGCTGTTGTTTGGTGTTTGAAGGTGTCAGGGGGAGACTTATTGTTTACTTTGCGATCCAGAAATAATCATAAGGTGGTTATTTTAATAATCTGTCCTTTTTATTCAGTGCCTGGGCCAAACAGGAACAATCTGTGGCCTTGACTTTTCATTTTGTAAATAAACATTTTCTGGCATCAGCAATGGTCCCCAAGCAGCAATGCTGTGAGCACTTGGAATAAAACTTCTTTTTTACCCAGAAGAGGTTTGCAGTTCTGTAAAGATTTTGTCGTGGCATTTATGTAGTCTGATATTCTACAATGCAGTCATACCTACAAATATGATGGATTATGTTTTAGGCACAATGATTGTTTTCAGTGGGGGAAAAGCCTCCCCAGATGAGTTGATACTGGGCTCCATGCTGGGTCTTATGCATTAATCATGAAGTATCATGCTTATGCAAATGTGCAGAAGCCCAATTAGGCAGAGAGCATAGAGCCCTGGGAATAATGTTATGGGCTCTTGGGCCTTTGAAATACACTCCTTGGCCAAATTTTCAAAAGCAAAGCAGATTTGAGATGCCTTTTTACTCTTGAAAACAGGTGTACAATTGTCTTCTTAGTGCTTATTTCATGCCTCCAACCTTAAAATAAAGCTTTCTCCCAGTTGGCATGATTTTCCCTTGTTGCTCAACAGGAGCAGTGGAAATTCTGAATCACTGACAAGAAAATAAAATGTTCATTCAAAATCTAGACGTGCTGAGAATATTGAGGATACATCAATATTTGGGTTTTTTTGCCACACGTTTTGAATGTTTCATATATTCAGTTTTCTTCTGGCAGACTGTGCCATCTCTTATATTTTGTGTGATTAATCAAAATATTCTGGTTTCTATTTTGAAAATCCTCTGAATACAATGCAAATATTGTGAAGAGAAAACACACAATTCAGGAAGACAAGCTCTCTCTTTTATATATTACTTCCCCTTTTCAAACTTTATTTTGCTAACTTGAAACTGCTGATATCTTACCCCCTCCCTGGCTCTTATTTTCATAAGACATTTGTTGAAACTGCTTGGATATTTGGAGAGGATGTCATGGTGGGTAGAATGAAGGAGGATAAGAAAGTTTAAGTCCCTATCCCTATTTAAATGACTCTGTCCAAGAGAGGCATTTCAACATGATAATGTCTACACTATTATCACATGAAAAAAGGTGATGGTAAAGGAAAAAAGACTTAAAGACTTTTTTTTGTTTGCATTCACATGCAGTGTAATCCAGATCTCTATCTAGTTTAACGCAAGAACCAAACACATATTTGAATATTTTTTTTTTTGACTGAAAACCAACTTAGGTTCTTAAATACTCTATGTCCAACTTTAAAAACTCTATGAAACAGCTGATTGGTAAGTTATTTATGATATAACCCTGCTTCCATACAGCACTCACTGATGACCAGCACTCACTGAAGGACTAGAGAGACAGAGTGAATAGGGTGGGAAGAGGAGGGAAGAATAGAGAGGGTCAAGGAAGAGAGAATGAAGGGGTACTTCTTTCCAGTGTGTGGCAGTTGAGACTAAGGTCTAAAACCTCCATTAGGAGGAAAGAACACTTCTTGACTTTTAAAGATGGTGTTCATCCACTGTTCTGTGCAGGGTCAGAATGACCCTGACCATGTGAACACTTCTAATCAGAGCTGTTTAAAAGCTTGTACAAAACTCCCAAGTCTTCAAATACAACTCCTCACATTAGGCTATTTAACAAGATTGGCTTTTCTTGTCCCAAACCATGGCATGCCCTCAGTAAGTTGGTACCCTAGATCTTTTTGACAGATTCTCAACCATGACAACAAAAACATTCTTTCTTTCCCTTCTGTCTGTCTTGTGCATACACAGTACTAATGATTTTTTTTTTTTTAATTTAAAGTAGCTATTACTCCTCACTCTAAGAAGACCATAGGGAGGAAAAAATTCTGTGTGATCATTTTGTCAAAAGAGAAAATACTTTCTAAATATTATAAAAACTTAGTGGACCAGCAAGTGAATTTGATAGGATATGCACTTTATTTCTTATAGCTCTTAAGTAGCTATGAAAAGAAATTCTACTCACTTTGTCAAAACAGGACAGGTTACAGTATTGGGGTCCTCCCCAACAGTATTGTCCTCTCTGTAACTAGAAGCTCACAAAGAAAGTGATCAAAGGATAAGAAAAAGAAAACATCATCCAGGAAAACATTGGATTCCCGTTGAAAGTTTATTTAGATGTTTTCTGTTTCCATGGGGTGGGGGGAAATTGAAGCAGCAACTAAATAGGGAAAATAACTCTATCAAGTTGAAATTTGTTGCAAGGAAATTTAGTAAAACTTGATACCCTGGAGTTTCCTTCTCCATAAGCAAAGTTATAAAAGGCCTCTGTGTCAATGTTTTGCTTGTTTGTTTGCCTGCTGCTGCCTGTCACTTCTGATTTTTGCTTTTACTATGTAAGACAAGTACCTCCTCCTGACACAATTGGGATTGAAGGAGCCAAGTGATGCCAGGAGCTGAGAGATGAGAATCCCACCTGCAAGAGGATGAACGATGGTGTGGTGCAATTCATGTCTTCCACACAAGGCCATTTCTGGGAAAGGTGCTGATTATTCCCCACAGAAATGCAGAGAATGAAGAAGGAGAAGACTTAAATTTCTTAGTGTCCTTGCTATGATGTACAGATGATGTGAGTGTGTCCCCCAGGGATTCACATGCTGCAATTTGATCTTCATTGTGAAGTATTAAGAGGGTGGATTCTTGATATGACTATGGTGTTCAGAGGTGGGCCTTAGGGAATTGATTAGGATGAGATCAGCTCATCAGGGTGGAGCCCCCATGATTGAATACCAGTGGCTTTAGAACAACAGGGAGGGAAACCATGTAAGCTCCATGTCTCCTGTCACGTGTTGCCCTAGGACAACAAGTTCATCAGCAGATGCAGGCCCTTGGACCTCAAAACTATAAGCCAAAATAGACCTCTTCTTCTTAAAATTTGACCGTCTGTGGTATAGTGTTATTAGTAAGATAAAACAGGTAATCCAATAATCTACCATTCCACATCACCTGCCTGTCCTTGTACCAAATAAGATCTCCAACCTTATTTGTAACTGATTCCAAGACAAAATTCCAGCACAATTACTTGCTGTTAATTGCCAACAGATTTATTCCATCCTTAATAGTCTTGTCCTTTGCAGTTAGGTACAGTAAGGCATCTGCCATTGACTCTTGTCACTACTGTTCCTTACTCTATTCCACCTGTAGTGCTTTGTAACAACAACAACAAAAAAAACATGATTATCAATTATCACAGCAGTTCTCAAAGTGTGGTCTGGGGACCCTTAAGGGATTCTCAAGACCCTTTCAGTAGCCTCTTGAAGTCAATTCTATTTTTTTTTTTTTTTGTAATGTTACCTATCATTTCCACTCCTATTCTCTCAGGAGTGTGCAACTGAATACTGCAAAAGCAACAGGAAGTTGTACATCAGAATATACTGAATGCAGGAGCACATAAGAGATTACAGTTATCTTTTGTTACCAGACATTAATGAAATTTGCAAAAATGCAGAACAAAGCCTATCTTCTCACTTATTTTTATTTTAAAAATACACTTAGTTCATTTAACTATATGATTATATTAATAAATGATGGATTTATTTTTATTTTAAACACTCAGTAAATATTCTTATAATTTCTGATTTTTAATTTCTAATATGGGCAATACTGACAGGTGTTACTAACATAGGAAAAAAAAACTCTTCAGAATCCTCCAAAATTTTAAGAATGTGAGGGAATGCTGAGACCAAAGCATTTGATCATCTGTGGTCTACAGAGTGAGGAGAACAGGGCTGATGTGGGAAGTTATACCTTTTTCTCCCATTCTCCAAAATACTCCCCTGAGGGCTTGCAGATTAAATACAGGTGGGCCTTGCTTTACAACAATATAATATATTAAGATTAGAATTCACAAGAAAGATAATTAAGTGATGAAATTCAAATTATAAAAAGGTTTTGATGAGATTCTTTTAAGTACACCACACTTTAAAATATTTAAAGTATAACTAGTTTTCAAAACCCTAAGTACATTTTCAGCTTCTAAGGACACATGCAGTGCAGCCTGGTGAACACCTTGGCCTTAATCCTAGATGGATTTAATGTAATACTCTTTAGATAGGAGAACAATAATAGTAATTTAATTGGGCTTTAAAGACAGCGAAGGTGAGAAGTCTATATTTGGCATTTTTTAAAATTTAAAACCCAGAATAAGAAATAAGTAGCATTAAAATGTGACTGGCTCTAGAAGAAAGAGATTAATATCATTTTCAGAACCAATTGATTTTAATGTGAGTTTTTTAAGGTGAAAATAAGAAGAGCAAAGAATCATCCTAGGAGAAACTAGGTTATTCCATTAGATTTGCAGTACGGTGTTGCAATTTGAGGTATTATTAAAGAAAATTAGAGTGAGGAAGTCAATTAAAATTGGTTTTGGAGAAAGCAAAGATTGTGAAACAGAAACACCAAGTTGAGGTTAAGAAACTTCAGGAAGAGCTGTTTACCATGGAACCATCAGATGGTTTTGGGGTCCAGCAAGGAAAGACAACTTGAACGACACAGGAGCAAAAGATACTAGTTGCCCTAGGAGAAAAGTATAGGAAACAATGGACAAGTAGACAAGCATTGTCTGGTTAGTAACAAGAGCAGGGCTAGTGTGCATGTCTGTTGGAGCAGCTATGCCTATATGTTCACAAGTCCCTGACCACAGGAGCCTGTGTAGTGATGGACCCTGAAGGTGGTCTGTCCTGAAGAGGAAATCCATGGGTCCAGGGCATTTGGTCTTTGATTAAGTCTATCCTCTGCAGAGAGAGAAACTTATACTTACCATTTTTTCTGGGATGAAACTCCTGTCCACAAAGTGACAAGAGTCAATACCAAAGGCTCTGGTTTTTGATGTTTACTTAAGGTGTCCTGTATCAGCAAGGACTATTCATTCTAGCATTTTATTTTCAGCTATTTGGATCAGTGGACATATGACTGATCCTGAAGATCCATACTGGAGGATGGTTTTCACTTTTCCATAGTGATGATACTTGCTGAACTACTTTTTTCCCCCAAATTTCTCAAAATGTCATTATCTTTAGCTAGAAAAGGACAAGGAACTTGTTTCTCCATGTGACAGCTTCTAAAATATTTTAATAGTCACTGGACATGAAAGGTTAGAATTTAAATTTTGACTTTCTTCATCATAGTTGTGCCATAGGCTGTACTTATATTCTCCATTTAATGGATTCCATTCAATATAGGTCTCATTTGTGGGTGGCTTGTAGCTACTCTAAAATCAAAGCTACCAAATGACACTGCAGTAGCTTTTTAAAGTCCAGTTTTCCAGCCCACACATTATATACTTCCAATAAATGATGAGAAATGATCTTTGAAGGTGTAGTATCTAATCTATTTAGTATTTTATCTATTTTAGATAATCCAGGGAACTTAGTCATTTAAAACACATAAAAACACATACATGTACATAAAACATGCATTGTACTGAATGTTGCTTAAGAAATGTATGAAAATATAGATATGGAAAATAAATGTTTAAAATTAGAATTTAAGCTGAGAAATCTGATTTGCTAGATGATTTAAGAAATTTCTAAGGAAGCAAACTGCAAAGATCTATAATACATACTTAAAGAGAAGTAAAATTATATACATATATAATTATATATATATCAGAAAAAATATATGATTTTAATATATATATATATCACAAAAATATATATACATATATATATCAGGAAAAAAACCCACACACAGAAGATGGGCCCCATTCTTATTAAACTTACAAAATTATTGAAAAGAAATTTCAGGCATCCTTGTTTATTTCAGAATCTCAGGAAGCTCATTTCTTTTTTTTCCCCTTATTTTTTATTTGTTCTTTTTAGTTATATATGACAGTAGAATGTATTTTGACATACCATACAAACATGGAGTATAACTTCACATTCTTGTGGTTTTACATGGTGTGGAGTTACAATGGTTATGTATTCATATATGAATATAGAAGAGTTATGTCTGATTCATTCTATTGTCTTTCCCATACCTATCCACTCTTCCTTCTCCCATTCCCCCCTGTCCAATCTAGTGGACCTCCACTCCTCCCTCCCTCCTATCTACTGTGAGTCAGCATCCACATATCAGAGAGAAATTCAGTCTTTGTTTTTTTTGGCATTGGATTGTTCACTTAGCATGATTGCCTCCAATTCCATTCATTTACTAGCAAATGTCATAATTTCATTCTTTATGGCTGAATAATGTTTCATTGTGTATATGTAACACATTCTTTATCCATTCATTGGTGAAAGGCACCTAGGTTGGTTCCATAGCTCAGCTATTGTGAATTGAGCTGCTATGAATTTGCTGAGTTTAAGTTCTTTGGATATGCAACAAGGAGTGGAATAACTGGGTCAAATGGTCAATCCATTCCAAGTTTTTGAGGAATTTCCAGACTGGTTTCCAGAGTAGTTGTACCAATTTGCAGTCCCACCAGAAATGTATGTGTGTACATTTTTCCCCACATTCTTGCAAACATTTATTGTTAATTGTATTCTTGATAATTGCCATTTTGAGTGGAGTGAGGTGAAATCTCAGTGTACTTTTTATTAGCATTTCTCTTATTCATAGAGATGTTGAACATTTTTTCATATATTTGTTGACCACTTGTATTTCTTCTTCTGCAAAGTGCCTGTTCAGTTTCTTTGCCCATGTTTTGATTGGATTATTTGTTCTTTTAGTGTTAAGTTTTTTTGAGTTCTTTATATACCCTGGAAATTAATGCTCTATCTTAGGTGTAGGTGGTAAACTTTTTCTCCAATTCTGTGGGCTCTCTCTTCATGTTCTTGATTATTTCCTTTGTGAAGAAATGTTTTAGTTTGATGCCATCCCATTTATTGAATCTTGAGTTTACTTCTTGCACTTTCAGAGTCTTGTTGAGAAATTCTGTTCCTAAGCCAACATGATTGTGATACTTTTTCTTCTGTTAGGTGCAGAGTGTCTAGTCTAATGCCTAGATCCTTGATCCACTGAGAGTTGAGTTTGTGCAGGGTGAAAGATAGGAGTCTAATTTCATTTTATTACATATGAATTTCCAGTTTCCCCTGCACTGTTTGTTGAAAAGGCTATCTTTTCTCCAATGTGTGTTAATGGCACCTTTGTCTAGTATGAGATAACTGTATTTATGTGGGCTTGTCTCTGTCTTTTATTCTGTACCATTGGTCTTAATGTCTGTTTTGGTACCAATACTATGCCATTTTTGTTACAGTAATTCTGTAGTATAATATAAGATCTGGTATTGTGATGCCTCCTGCTTCACTTTTCTTGTTGAGGATTGCTTTGACTATTCTGGGCCTTTTATTTTTCCAAATGAATTTCATGGCTGCTTTTTTTTATTTCTATGAAGAACATCATTGGAAACTTAAGACAAATTGCATTAAACCTGTATAACACTTTTGGTAGTATGGCAATCTTGACTATTAATTCTGCCTATTTAAGAAAATGGAAGATCTTTCCATCTTATAAGGTCTTCTTCAATTTTTTTTTTAGTGTTCTGTAGTTTTCATTGTAAGGTCTTTCACCTCTTTTGTTAGATGAATTCCAGATATTTTATTTTCTTTGAGGATATTGCGAATGGGATAGTTTTCTCTAATTCCTCTTTCACTTGATTCATTACTGATGTATAGAAACAGAATTGATTTATGGGTATTAATTTTGTATCCTGCTACTTTGCTGAATTCATTTGAGTTTTAGAAGTTTTCAGGTGAAGTTTTTTGGGTCTTCTAAACATAGAATCATGTCATCAGCAAATAGGGGTAGTTTGAGTTCTTTTCCTCTTCGTATCCCTTTAATTTTTTTTCTTCTGTCTAATTGCTCTGCTTAGAGTTTCCAAGACTATGTTGAATAGAAGTGATGAAAGATGGCATCCCTATCTTATTCCAATTTTAGAGGGAATGTT
Source organism: Sciurus carolinensis (assembly GCF_902686445.1). Taxonomy (NCBI): domain Eukaryota; kingdom Metazoa; phylum Chordata; class Mammalia; order Rodentia; family Sciuridae; genus Sciurus; species Sciurus carolinensis. Next base: position 128,584,755 of record NC_062214.1, on the reverse strand, counting down.
TTCAAGTTTTTCTCCATTTAGAATGATGTTGGCCTTAGATTTAGCACATACATCTCTTAAAATGTTGAGGTATGTTCCTACTATCCCTAGTTTTTCTAGTGTTTTGAACATGAATGAATGCTCTATTTTGTCCAGTGCTTTTTCTGCATCTATTGAGATAATTGTGTGACTATTGTCTTTAAGTCTGTCGATGTGATGAATTATGTTTATTGATTTCTATATGTTGAACCAACCTTGCATCACTGAAATGAACCCCACCGGATCATGGTGCTCTATCTTGTAAACATGTTTTTGTATGCAATTTGCCCATATTTTATTAAGAATTTTTGTTTATCAGGGATATTGGTCTGAAATTTTCTTTTCTTGTTTTGCCTCTGTCTGGTTTGGATATCAGGGTGATACTAGTTTCATAGAATGAGTTTGGAAGGGTTCCCTCTTTTTCTTTTTCATGGAAAAATTTGAGGAGCATTGGTGTTAGTTCCTCTTTGAAGATCTGTAGAATTCAGCTGTGAATCCTTCTGGTTCTGGGCTTTTCTTAATTGGTAGGCTTTTGATGATGTCTTATATTTTGTTGTTTGAAATTGATCTGTTTAAATCATGTATGTCCTCCTGATTCAATTTGGGTAGGTTAGATTTCTCTAGGAATTTTCCAATGTCTTCAAGATTTTCTATTTTATTAGAGCATAAATTCACAAAATAGTTCTGATTATCATCTGTATTTCAGTAGTGTCCATTGTCATACTTCCTTTTTCATGGCATGTTTTTGTAGTTTGGGTATTCTTCCTCTTTCTCTTTGTTAGCTTGGCTAAGGGTTTAACAGTTTTATTGATTTTTTTCAAAGAACCAACTTTCTGTTTTGTCAATTTTTTTGGATTTTTTTGTTTGTTTCAATTTCATTGACTTCCGTTCTGATTTTAATTATTGTCTGTCTTCTACTGCATTTGTTTTTGATTTGTTCTTCTTTTACTAAGGCTTTGAGATAAAATGTTAGGTTATTATTTTTTTGTTGACCTATTTTTTAAATGAATGAGTTCAATGAAATGAACTTTTCTCTTAGTACTGCCTTAATAGTGTCCCAGAAAATTTGATATGTTTTATAATTATTCTTGTTTATTTCTAAGTATTTACTTATTTCATCCCTGATTTTCTGCTATCCATTCATCATTCAATAGCATATTACTTAGTCTCTAGGTGTTAGAGTAACTTCTATTTCTTATTTTATCACTGATTTCTAATTTCTTTCAATTATATCTGATAGGATACAAGGTGTTTTCCCTATTTTTTTTGTGTTTGCTAAGCGTTACTTTGTGACCTAAGATATGATCTGTTTTAGAGAAGGATCCATGTGCTACTGAGAAGTAAGTGTATTCAATTATTGATTGATGAAATATTCTATATATGTCTGTTAAGACTGAATTATGAATTATATTTTCTATTTATATAGTTTTTTATTTAGGCTTTTGTTTGGAGGATCTATCCAGTTGTGAGAGAGGTGTGTTAAAGTCACCCAGTATTATTGTGTTGTGGTCTATTTGATTCTTAAAATTCAGAACGGTTTGTTTCATGTACATAGGCGCTCCATTGTTTGAGGCATAAATATTTATGATTGTTCATGTGTAATTTCCTTAAGCAGTATGAAATGTTCTTCTTTGTTCCTTCTGATTAACTTTGGCTTTAAGTCTACTTTCTCTGATATGGGGATAGACACCTGCTTCCTTAAATTATTCTTGTGAATAATATGTTCTTTCCCATCATTTTACCTTCAGTATGTGAATGTCTTTGCCTATGAGGTGAGTCTATTACAGAGAGAATATTGTTGGGTTTTATTTTTTAATCCATTTTCCCACTGTATGTCATTTAATTAATGAATTTGGGTCATTTACATTCAATAGTATTATACAGATAAAATTTTTATTCCCTGTCATGTTGATTTCTTTCTGATTTTTTATTGGAATTTGTTTCTCCATTGATTCAATGTTCTTTTAGTGTAGTTCATTCCTTTGCTGGTTTTCAATTTTAATTTTAATTTTTTCTTCGTGAAATATTTTATTGAGTATGTTTTGTAGTGCAGGCTTTCTAGTTGTGAATTCTTTTAACTTGTTTATCATGAAAGGTTTTTTATTTCATAATCAATTCAAAAGCTTAGTTTTGCTGGATATAGTATTCTTGACTGGCATCCATTTTCTTTCAGAACTTGCTATGTATTATTCTAAGAACTTCCAGGTTCTGGGCTGAGAGATCAGCTAAGATCCAAATTGGTTTCCCTCTGAATGTTACCTACTATCTTTCTCTGGGAGTCTTTAAAATTCTATCCTTATTCTGTATTTTAGGCATTTCCATAATAATGTACCTTAGTGTGGGTCTCATAATTTTGTATATTTGGGTTCCTGTAAGCCTCCTGTATTTGATTTTTTATTTCATTCTTTAGGTTTAGAGTACTGATATTTTTTCATGGGAAAGATTGTACATTCATTTCATTTGTATCTCTGAGCCTTCAGCTATGCCAATAAATCTTAAATTTGATATCCCATATTTCTTGGGAGTTCTGTCCATGGTCTCTTAACAGCATTTCTCCACAGTCTTTATTGTTTCCAAGATTATGTATTTTGTCTTCATTACCTGCAACTCTGTCTTCCATGTGATCTAGTCTGTTGGTGATGCTTTCAGTTGAAATTTTAATCTGGTTTATTGATTTCTTCATTTCAAGGATTTCTGCTTTTCCCCCTCCCAGAATCTCTTATCTCTTTATTGAGTGATCTTTCACTTTCTGTATCTTCTCTCTGATTTTATTCCTTATACTATTCTTTACTTTGCAGATCAGTTTAACTATATACATTCTAAACTTCTTTTCTGATATTTCTTCCACTGTGGTGTCAATGGATTCTATTATTGTAGTATCTTGGTTCTTTTGGAGTGATTTGTTCCCTTGCATTTTCATGGCATTTGTGTGTCTACCATCTAATAGTATGGATCTGAGGTAGTAGAGTTTGTACCCTGTGTGGACTTACAGTGTCCATGAAGCATTCTAGTACCTCACTGTTCAGGGGAGAAAAATAAGAACAACAACCATTGCAAACAATATATTGCATTAAACCAAATAGTTCCTACTGTGATGTCTACAATGTTAATTATTACAATAAACATAAATGATATAATCAGTTATCACCTGCAATAAAAACAGCAAGGTTGCAAAAGGGTTTACTATTTCAAATGGTGGACTGGGGAGAACAGAAGTGATATAGGATGTGATGATCATGAGGGAGGAGCAGAGAAGATAGAAGTAAAAAATTAAAGGGAAAGCAAAAGAGAACAATAGGGATTGGCCATTAGTAGAATAAAAGAGAAAAAGAAGAAAAGGGAAACAAGTAAGAGAACAAATATGTATAAAGTAATAAAGTAAAACTTTTTAAAAATTAAAAATAAAAATAAAGAATACAAAACTAAAATATGCCAATCAAATGTCCTAGTCCTCAAAAAACTAATCCATGAAAAATACTGACTTCAAAAATACTAGAAATGAGGAAAATATGATTATATATAAATTTCCATGTACCATTAAGGTCACAATTTAATAGAAAAAAGAAAAAATGAAAGAGAGAAAAATGTATTCATGAAAAGTTAAAGAATTCTTTCCATTGGAGTTCAAAAGATTCTCAGCTTCTCTTCTCAGCAATTTTAGGTGGGGTTGTCTGGAGTGTGATACTCCACCCTCTGGATTGTTATAGTGAGAGAGGTAATCAAGTAGGTGGAGTTCCTGGAGGCCAGGTTTAGGTTTAGATGTGCTCCAGTATCTTCTCTGAATACCATTGTTCTGGAGATGTCTAATCGTTGCACTTCCAGGGCCCAGTAATTGCTGGCCCATGCTGAAAGACTGTACCCCAGAGATCTCCCCTGGTTTCCACTTGTGTGGTGGAAGAGCTAATTCTTAGTACCCTACATCACCTGTGGCCCTCATATTTCCTGATCTTGGATTTAGTATCCAAACTCAATATCTTCTGCTCCCATCCTTCCAAATTCCTGGCCAGACATGTCTGTCTCAGAAGGTCCTATAAGCAGCTGAACTGAAGGGGCAGTGGTAGAGCCAGGTGGATTTCCACAACCAGTTATCCCCTGTGTAAACCTCTCTCCTCATTTGATTTTCTCCTGATCACTTAGGCACACTATATGTCATGCAGTGTGAGTCAACCAGGCCTGTATGTTTGGCCAAACTCGAGTTTTCCAGGAATCAGCTCCCTCCTCTGCTGAACCCCATGCAGTGGCTACAAAATGGTTCCTTTATTTGTCCTTTGAACGCAGACTGGAGAGATTGTGGCTTCTTTCCTGCATAAGGATATTGTGCGGCACACCTTATAGTTTAGTTGGGCAATGTCCTTGATCTCTAAATGCTCCATACACAGACATACCTTCAGTCTCCTAAAAATGTGGGTTCCTTTAATTCCATTATCCCTCCACTTTGCTCATAGAGGGACCTCTCTGGCTGATACTTCTGCCTGGTCTTGGCATCGACTGTGCCACTGGGGATTTCTTCCTTATTTTATTTTATCAAACTTCCTGAGTTCCCAATCTGCTTTGAATGTCCAGTTTTAAATTCCAGTAAAGTGTCCTCCCACTTTGTTCATCTGTCCTTCTGAGAAGCTGCCTGTCTGCTTTCTTGGTTTCACACCATGGAGCAGCCAGGAAAGTGACCTCTTCTATTCTGCCATCTTGAAAACCCCTGAGAGCTCATTTCTGATAAATAATGCTAATGGCATGCTATGTACCTACCTATTGTTCACAGCCCCCCTAGCAGGTGTCCCCTGAAAGAGAAAGTAAATTTACTGTGATTGACACTATGAAATCACCTTAATTTTCTTTCCAATTTAGATACATCAGCATAAATGATCTAAATGAAACTTTCCTTGCTTGGAAGTGTATAGCTACTTTCCTATTACTTAAGTAGCTGTACTAGATTCAAAGTTTGTTCCAGATTCTTAAGTTCTGAGATCAACAGTGCAAAGATCTCAGTATAAATATGTTTGTATATTTATTTATATATTCAAATGTTGTATCATATCTTGTCTATCGTATTCTTACATTTTTAAAATCTGGTGGCCTAAAAACTATTACAATACTTTCTCTTGGCAAACTACCCAGTAACTGCAAGACAGTGTTGTAACAAAAAAAGATTATTGGAATATTGACTTTTGTAGTTAAACTTCAAATGGCTTCAGGCACTATACTTTCTTCAAAAACCCTGTTGTCCTTGAAAATCTATAGCTGAATGACTGACTTTCCAAAGGAGCTGACCATGGTAGATCTATATTCGTGAATTCACTGAATGTTCATTTGAGAATGTGAGTCCCAAATACCATGCCATGCTGAATCTACATTTGAACTAAGAATATGGTAAATACTACAATAAAGGAATCTGCATTAGAAGGTCCATAAAGAGGCACACATCTTTTCACTAAAGTTTCCTGGGAATAGGGTTGTGTTTTGTGTATGCATTTTGTTCACCTAAGGACAGGTCTATGTTGTGTGGCCCCAGTGTCTGGCTCATCACCTGGCATAGGGTAGGTGTCCCAGTAAATATTCAATGAGTAAATGAATATGAAATTCATGTCCTACCATTTTTTAAAAAATAGCTACCAAATCCATGAACAGTCCAACCAATACTGAACAGTTCTGGTTTTGCAATTCATCTGGGGTCTTAATCATCTTCTCCTTTATCATTTGTTTCTCTTTTCCTCTTTTTACCTTTCCAATTTTCTTCCTCCTTTTCATCCTCATCTTCTTCATCTCCATCGACCTCTCCATCTTCATCTACTTTTCCATAATGGCCAAATTCTTCTTCCTATCCACTGACTTCATCTTCTTCCCCTTCTACATCTTTGTCTTAATCTTCATCTTCTTCTTCATCACACTCTTCCTCCTCCACATCCTCATCTTCCTCATCTTCTCTTTCTTATCTTCCTTCTTTTCAGTCACCCATACAAAAAATATGGTGGCTGTGATACAAATCCCACCCACCACCCAAAGAGCCAAAGAATAGTTCCTGTGACATTCTGTCTTCCTTGTTTTAGTCCCTCTTGGTAAACCACCACCAAGCTTGGGGACTTTGCCCCAACAAAATTTTATGCATTGTTAGGTTATTTTTTGTGTAAGACTCTTGCTGTAGCATAGTTGTGATTGGTGAGTCAACTGTCCGTGGCTACCAGTTACACCAAGATTGTAACAGCATTTTTTACTTTCTGTATAACAAAAAAGCTTTGTACATAATATCTTAACATTTTAAAATATTCATGTCCTAATAAAGAAAAAATGTTCTGCTTCACAACCTAGGTGACAATCATAGTTATCAAGACACTAGCTTTTTGTAGAGTCCCAGAAAGGAACTGGCTCCAAATCTTCCTTTAAATCAGATGATCTTAAAATGCTTCATGCCCTGGACCTCTTGGACAATCTGGTAAGTCTGTGGACTCATTCTCATAATAATCTTTCTATAATGGGAATCAATCATATCAAGATATAGTTAACAAAATATTGAAAAACAAAATTGCAATATAGTAATGTATATGCTTATATGTCAATGCATTAAATGATAAGATCTAGTGATGGGTCTACTAACTATGATACTATAAAAGTAGTAGTAAGCATAAATAATAGTTCATGATATCTACAACTTTCCTTAGAGGAATTAAAAGACTTTTAAATAAATGCAGAGAAAGTCCATGTTCAGGAGTTGGAAGACTTGATATTGTCAAAATGGTAATTTATTCCACATTCTCTGAAATTAATTTTTAGATTCAATTTGATCCCTATTAAAATCCCAGATGTCTTGTGGGAAATGTAGTATCTGGATTAAAAAAAATAATCTATTCTGTGGAGCCTTTGGAGATAGTAAGAGAGAAAATAAATAATAAATAAGAAAATAATGTAGTAGTTAATCAGTGATGAGAAAAAAAGTGATAGAGAATAAGGGGAATGAGGAGGGCTAGTTAGAAGACTGAAATTGAAATGGGTTGGTCAGTGTAGCCTATGGGGAAGATTAAATTTAAACAATGATTTGAAATACTTAAGAGAGTGACCTCCTTGTGCATATCTTATTGTGGGAGAGTATTTTAGGCAAAGGAAACTTCCAGGAAAAATATTCTGTGTTAGTTATGGGCTCAGTCACTTCCAGGAGCAGAGGGGAGGCCAGTGTGACTGGGATAGAGTGGTCAAAGGTGAGATTACTAAAAACCAGTTAAGTAGTATGTAATGAGTATGGGAGAACTCGATAGAAAAGGGCTTTGTGGACCATTGGAAAGACTTATGCTAGTCCTTTGGAAGATGTGAAAATCATTGAAGCATTTGAAACAGAGGAATAAGAGGTTCTGATTTACCTGTTGTATTAGTAAATTTTTGTCACTGTAACCAAAATGCCTGACAAGATCAACTTAGAGGAAGAAAAGTTTATTTTGGCTTATGGTTTCAACGGTTCACTCCATGATCAGTTGACTTCATTGCTCTGGGTCCAAGGTGAGATAGAATATCATGGCAGAAGGGTGTGGTGGATGACTCTGTTCCACTCACCTTCCTGGAAGATGAAGTCCTCCAGGACATGCCACTAATAATCTACCTCTTTTAGTCACATCCCACCTGCCTAGACTTACAAAACAGTTAGTCCATTCAATATAGAATGGAATGGTTAGGTTACAAGTCTCATGATCTAACCATTTCACCTCTGAATATTCCTTCATTAACACAGAAAATTTGGGGGGACACCTCATATCCAAATCATAACCTTCTACCTCTGACACTCAAAAACTCATGCTCATCTCACAATGCAAAATATGTTTAGTTCATCTTCAAGAGTCCCTGTTGTCTTAACAGTTCAAGCATTGCTCAAAAGTTCAAGTTCAAATCTTATCTGAGACTCAAGCTAAACTCTTGGATATGAGCTCCCATAATGATCAAAGGCAAGTTACATATGTTCTTACGTATATTAAATATACAATGGCATAGAGTAAACATTCCAATTCCAAAAAGGAGTAATATAGGCATAGAAAGAATGGATGGGAACAAAAGAAGACCAAAACCTAGCTGGACAAACAAGTCCTGTAATTCCATGTCCAGCATCTGGGGTGTGTGACAAAGAGATGTGACCTCCAAACAGCATAAATAACCATGACCCTTTGGCCTTGTCTGCACAGCACTCTCTTAGCCTGGCTTTCTCTTCAATCAGTAGTCTTCCTTGACAGACCATCCACATTATTGACCTTTCTTAATTCCTAGGGTCTCCATTCCAGTTTTGACTTTGCCTTCACAGTTTCCTGCATTGATCTTCCAGTGGCAGTTAATGAGAATTTCATCTCTTTTTTCACTTTCTTTGATTTATCAGGCCTCCCTCTGACATCTTGGTGAAAACCACTATGACTCCCAAAGACCCCCCCAAAGACAAGTATAATTCCTGCAGAACCAGAACCACATGAGTAGTACCAAAGTCTTCCTAGTGGTACTAGGGATTCCACTGGGATTCCTGGAACTTTAGCTGTAGTAGTGTCTGAGAAGCTGGGTGAGTGAGCATGGTGAAACAACTTCCGCCCCCAAACCCCATATTGACATGGTGTTCCACCCTCCATATCTTCTCAGAGAAAGTTTTACTTGTGCCCCCATGAGCCTGTGATGAATGTGGTCTTGCCAATTCCTGAGATGCTCTCAAGACATCTTTGTGAAAAGTACTTAGTATCTCTTTATTATAATCACACCTTCCATAATCTCACTTTTCTTGATCCCAAGGAAGTTTTATATGCACTTTTATGGCCAATCTGCAAGTTTTAAAATCCTTCTGCTCTGCTTTCTGCTCCTAATTCTCACAGTAAATCTGGCTAAAATCCAATAGCAACATCCTTGCCACCATCTGAATATTGTGCTGCTGTGAAATTTCCAACACCAGATTAATTAGTCCATTGTCTTTAAATTTGGCCTCACAAGTCTCAGGACATAGATGAAATGTAGACAAATTATTTGCCATGAATGGCCTCTAGCCCAATTCCCAAAAGAGTCCTCATTTTCCACTGAAACCTAATGAGCATAATCTTTACTATCCATATTCCTATCAGCATTCTCCCACCAGACTCACCCATAGCTCAGCTTACATTATTCTTAGGTTTCTCTAGCCTGCATCTCTGAGCTTTTCCAAACTCCTCCCACAAACCCGTTCCAAAGACTTCTGAACCACGTGGTCATGTTAGTCACAACCACAACTCCACTTCTGGTACCAATTTCTGTGTTAGTTAACTTTGTTGTGACCAATATACCTAATGGGAAAAACTTAGAAGAGGAGAAGTTTATTTGGATCATAGTTTTAGAAGTTTAGTTCAATTGTTGCCTGGTTCCCTTACTCTGGGCTTAAGGTGAAGCAGTGAATTATGGCTAAAGTGTGTGACAGAGGAAATTACTCAACTTATGGTGGCCTGGAAGCAGAGAGAGATGGGTAAAGGTACTGTAGGAAAGATTAACCCTTCCAGGGAATGCTTTCAGTTACTACTTCCTCCAGTCATACCCCACTTCTCTATGGTTACCACCCAGTTTAGTCATTGAACTAGGATGAACAGATTAGGTTAAGAATATCATAATCTTAATGATTTTGCCTCTGAATATTTCTGCATTTATAAAAGAGTTTTGATGAACACCTAGTATCTAAACCAGAACACCTGTTAGTTACAGGATCACCTAGTACACTGGTAAAAAATGAGGAGATAAGTAAGGAAGCCATTTTATGCCAGGTCAAAGAGGATTATGTCATGGATCAGGGTGGTGGTGGTTGAAAGGTTAGACATGACAATGTTATGGATCAAATCTGGAAATGTGGGCAAGAGAATCTCCTAATGGAGTTCATCTGGCCCAAGAGAGAGGGAGAGTCAAAAAATTACTTGAAGGCTTTGGAGATAAACAAATGGAAGGATGGAATTTCTTGAACTCAACCTCTTTTTACTGAACACTTAGAGAGATACAGGGAAAGGGATAATAGTGCCTTTAATAATTTTTCGTCATCATTAGGCATCCACTAAGTCGGTGAAGGTCCCTGGAACATTCTTTGTTTCTCCAGTTGGAATTTATGATGAACCTTGATAAGAAAGGAAACTAATGAAAAACAGCCATTTAAAAGTTCATCCTTCTATGCAATTGACTTATGCAATTTTACTTATGCTTTCCTTTATTGCCCATTAATTGTGTTATCAAGTACTTTTCATGCTGTAACTATTTTAGTCATAGCTACTACTAATGGTTAAATCCTCCACTTGAGAGTCTACTCATGGTCAGGTAGGTGTGATGCTTGATAGAATGTAAATAATGCAAAGAAACCAATAGAAAATCACCCTAATCACTGAGGCTAGCCCATTAAGGATAGCATTAACATTAATGGTATTCCTATTGTAGAACACACCATATTTGGTTTTCACTTCTGATTATATCTGATCATTTCTTCACATGCTAGTTTTAGGAGTAATTAATGAAATGTTTAAGGTCAACTTTAGTCAAGGAGTAAGGAACTTGAAAGTCTCTGGAGTCTGATAGCTCTCACCTCCCCAGGCATTATTGCTGGAATTGAAAGTCAGTTAATGAGTCACACTGCCCAACACATAGTGATAGATCAGTGGGTCAAGCATGTGTTTGGGCTCAGAATTCTGAACCTGATTGTCTCAGCTGACTGAAAGACAAGAGGAAGGAACTCTACTGCATTAGCCTGGAAATGTTTCTGTTTTTAATTTTTTGTTACTGGAGATTGAACCTAGGAACATTTTTTCTCAGCTACATCACCAGTTCTTTTTTTTTTTTTTTTCCCAGAGGGTCTCACTAAGTAGCTGAAGCAGCCCTTGAATTTGCAATCCTGCCTCAGTTTCCTGTGACACTGGGATTGCAGGCATGAACCAAAATGTCCAGCTAGAAATGTTCTTAGCTATATCTTAGAAACTACTGACTTCATTGTCCAAAAGTTTTTAGAAAAAATTGTATTCTCTGTAGCTATTTAGTGTTTTCAATAAGGAAGGAAAAATAAAGGGAGATAAGAGGCAAAGTTTAAGAGGAAAGTGATAACAATTTGTACTATGTAGAGGAATTGTTGGAATGTATGTTCCCTTTCTTTCAGTTTAGGAAGTTGGGATTTAGGATTTAAAATAGGTAGATGCCCATATCATTGCCCTATTTTCCTTAAAAGAAACTTAAATCTCTCCTAGACTAAAATGTGGGCCAAAGAAGGTGAAATTATGTAAAAGTGTATATGCTCAGCAGGGGTATTGTGAACTTGAAGTGAATGGTAAAAGAAAGTTTTGGGATAGAAAATGGGATGAGGGGACAGGGACAAGAAACAAAGCGGTAAGGAATTGGTCTCATCTTCCTTTATCTGCACAATTCTAAAAACATTAGAACCAAAATGTAAAAACACATAGAGAATGAATTTCCTTTTCACTGTGTACAATAATTCACACTTTAGGTTATGGATATATTAAATTAGGCAACTCTAGGCAAAATTACAAAGTCTGGGAAATTTTTTCTCTGTTACTCTTTCTCTGGTTCATTAGTCTTTACTTCCCATTTGGGTGTATTCATAAAACACACATGGGCATTCAATTTAAGCCTCCTAGAAATTGACAGATGAATATATTGAGTCCTCTCTGACTTTCTTCCAAATACAATCATGTGTAGCTTAATAATGGGCATACATTCTGAGAAATGCATTAGCAGGCGATTTTGTCATTGTACAAATATCATCAGGTGTGCTTACACAAACCTAGATGATATAGATCAATCATGCCATGTCACTTGACATAATCACAGCAAGGAGTAAACACAAGCTACTGAATTCTGTAGCTGGCATAACATGCCATGCTCCTTAACAGACAGATTTCTTAAATTCATAGAATCAGTACACCCTAAAATAATGACAAACAGTACAATAAAGTCAATATATAAACCAGAAACATAGTTGCTTGTTACCAGTGGTTATACACTGGGCCTGACTCTCTGTGCCACACTTTGGTACAACTGGTAGTAACAGTAGGTTTTTCTGCACCAGCATCACCACAAGCCTTGAGTTATGCACTTGTCTTGCAAATTCATAATGGCTATGATGTCACCAGTCAATAGGGCTTTTTATCTCCCTTATAATAGTATAGGAACAGGTGGAATATACTGTTATTGACAGAAACATCCTTATGGGGAACATAAATGTATACCTCTTCAGTGTTGCACACTTTTGGAATACAGAATGTGATTTAAGTGAATTAAATCTTGGGGGGAAAAAGCCTCTAAATCATATAATTAAGTTACCTTTTAAGTGGATAATTATCAAGATAATAGATAATCATTTCTAGTAATAGCTTAACTGTTAACTCATTCTAGGTAATATTTTCATTTTAACAAAGTACTTTTATGCTTTATCCAGAGAAATCACAAGGTCATTTTGGGCACTGTAAGAGAATAGAGAAAAGATGTATTTTGATATGATGATCCTTCAGGTACTCTTGAAGTCTCTCCTTAATTTTTCCATTCCCTAGAATTAAAACAAACAGCCTCTAATTGTAATGGAATAATTTATTTAAAAGCCAAAAGAAGTCTTTTGTCATCTTCTGGAATCTCTAGTTTAAAGAATTTGCAATTTCTACTTCTGTAGATCCTGAGGATCACATTAGGTAACTCTTGCTTGCCTGGTTTATCAACCTAGAGCCTGATACTAGGCCTTGGAATCTTTTGAATCCCTCAGCATTGTCTTCTACTCACATGATCAATAAGGCTTCAAAAAATGGTGGTTCTTTCCTCTTATAGGCACCCTCAAGGCACATCAAGAATTTACTGAAATGTCTGCCTAATTGCAAGATTAAATTCTCTTGTTGCTCTTTTGAAAACATTTCAAATTATTTGTCTAACAGTAAATTAGACCTGACATATTAATTGGTTCAGGGAGCCATGCATGATGCTTACTCATTTATGACTAATTTCTAATACATTAGTATTTTTGGAAAAAAAAGAGATCTATTTGGAAAAATCTGGGTCTAAAGTCCAACATCCTGAACTTCTGTTATCAGAGAGGCCACAGGCACAAAAATGAGTCTGAAAAGTGCATAGGTGGCTCATTCCAGGTCTTGTTGATGACTCACATGACCTCAAACACATAATTTAACTTCACCTTTCCTAGGTTTTTTCCTCCGGTAAAATAGATCTAATAATACCACATAAAGTCTCATAAGGAAATTGGTAGGATTAATGAGATCATAAAAATAGTGGGAAATGGTAGTTGGAAGAACCTCAGGGCCTTGTATTCATACCCCCTCCAGTGTTGTGGAAACATCTGACCCATACAAATTCATTCTGTCAGTGACTGTTGAGCTGGTACTTAAACTCTGCAGACAGAAGCCACACGTCCTCTGACGCAGGTCTTCCTCTGCCTTCCTGATTTGACGACCAAATCACTCATCACAATGTTAAGCCTAAGTCTGCTTTTTGGTGGAAGATAGATGCCATGCTCTGAGCCTTTTTCAGTGATCAGGACAAACAGTAGCAAGTCTATGGAACTTTATAGACCATTTGGAGCTAGTTATGTCTTGTGATTATTTTTTCTTCTTTTTCCTCAGTCTTCTCCATAGGAATGGATTCTGGTAAAAGGTAGCTAAAGTGGGAGGGATACATCAATGGCAGATTCTCACAATAAACACAATGTATTCTTCATTCGAGTCATCAGTGATAAACAGACATATGGTAGCTTTATGAGCTTTTCATGGTCAGTTGTGTATGTTTTTTCCTTGGTGTTGGGAATCAAACTCAGGGCCCTGTATATGCTTAGCATGGACTGTACCATGGACCTACACCTTACCACCTGTTTCTTAAAAATAATTTTAGCACATAGCTACAAATAGATTAGAAGTTAAGCTAGTTCATGGCATGGAGTAACTACTTTGAGAGGTTCACAAAATCAGGCAATGAAATATATAGTATTCTAGAAATACTAAAACATCTGTTTATCTCCCTATTATACCTATACACATGACATACATGTATCTACACTCATATACAAATTTAGTACATTCCAAGTACCAACTACATTTGAATCTAAAGTGATTATATAATGATTTTTTATCTGTGAAAATTCAAAGGACAAAAACTGTATTTATCAATAATTCGTGCTCATGATTTAGTGAGGGAGAATTTTCTCCAAATTTATAAATTACAGCTGAAGAAACTGAGGCATAGATCAGACCCACAGACACACACACACACACACACACACACACACACACACAGAGTTATAGAATATTTGTAATGAAAGACATTAGCTACTTATGCTGGTTGGGTAAATGGATTTCAGACTCATTTTTAGGATGAAAGGGAGAGATATTTAAAAATACAACTTTGGTTGAATTGAATTATTCTTGACCATTGGTATTCTATTTTGTATAGTCTAATTCTTACAGTTTGAGTCTGCATCCTGCAGATTTTAAACAAGTAAATATATAGGGTTTTCATTTGTACCATGAAGTTGACTCACTGAATTTTCTTGCAGTCTAGCTTCCATTTCTTCAGACAGGATCTCTCCTATTATCTAGAACCCTACTCCCCAACACACACTCATGCATACACATTGACTACTATCTTACTAAAATTTTAAGTGCATCCAGGTCAAAAATGTTTACTGAGAAACTGATTAGTATGGTATTTTTTGAAAACTGCCATTTGAAATTATATGAATAAGCAACTATGAGAATGTAGTATATTTGCCCAGTTGTTCAGTATTTTAAGACTACAGCCACGACAATTCTAAAATTTATTTGATTTTAGTGTCCAATTTTGTAAATTCCACTTCTCAGTAAAATACTATTTTTAGAATATAATGTTCAAAACCCCCCATTTACAAACAGAAGACTTTAAATATTGAAATGGGCTGGCAACATAGCAGCTTCTGCATTACTAACTTTGTTCCTTTCACTTCACCTTCAGTTATTTTTCACTCCTCATGGAATAGACTGGGTTTCAAAGCAGGCAAACTTGTTATTGGCATTCTTCCTGATGTGGTACTTCGGTCCTTGAACTAAGAAGTGGGATAGAGAACAAAAACAAAACCCGAAGAAAACCCTTTTCACCTCTTTTCTTATGCAATACAATATATTCTAGCTGGCAAAAGAAGAAAGAGAATACAGGTTTTAAGGAGGAAAACTAAGAAAAATGAGTAATGTGTAACAAAGTTCTGAAGTTAGTCCTTCAAGAACCAAGTACATTTGAATGCCATTATATTTTATTTCAACTCAAGACATCATTCTAATATTAAATTATTATGTTTTCCAGAAAGAAAATAAAAAAGATAGAATGGGTATCATCTAAAATACGTGGCAGGTGAGTGGAACCTGACCCACTGGATAACAGGAGGTGTGGATTATGAAACAAGGTTGGGTGCATGATGTGGCAGATACTAAAGAATCTGAAGGAAGCCAATATGGGGGGAAAATCTAAGTTAGTTGAGGAATCTGGCTAATTCTCATTCCATTAGGGGATTCACCAGCCAAAAGAGAGCAAGCATGGTACCCAGTGAAGAGGTATGCAATTCCCTCCTGGATAGAGACCAAACAATGCTATACATGCACCCTCAAGGATCAATGTGACATTGTCTCATGCCGTGAAGACTCACAGGCCACACAGCACATCATACTTGATCTTGGGAAAAGAAGCAGGGAATGAGGAAATAAATTTGTGAAAATGAAATATTTTTAAAGAAAGGCAGTACTATGAAAGGAGTATTTGATTATTGTGTCAAGCTAAGCTGAAACTTTTATTAAATACTTTTTCACCTACCTAGAGGATGTTGCCTTGAAGGAAGCTTCAGACATAATCAAGGTAACATTTTTTTCTGCATATCTAATTTAACATATTACATTTTAAAATACCTCTGCTGTATATGATGGAGATTATATAAAAAGAAGAAATTCTACTACTTACCAGGTTACAATCTCCTAATGCAATCTCTTTCTTTCTATGCATTCTGGAAAAACTCTTCCTTTCTTTTGGCATTCTGTGTGGTGGAGGTGGTGGAGCTGAAAACATGTTTTAAGGGTAGAAATGTTTAAAAATTTATGCACTATTTCTAATCTGTTCACTTTTCCATCTTGCACATAAGTATCACTTGCAGAGTTTAAAAGCATACCTTTCTCCAATGCTGATCAATTATGTCACAGGCTCCCCAGGTAATTCTTATGTTTAGCCAGGGTGGAGAAACATTGGTTTAATCCATAGGGAAGGATCCTGTTAGCCACATCTGCAGTAGTCTTCTAAATTTGGGATAGTTTCAATACCATTAACATCACTGAATGACTGCCAACTTTGTTCTGCACATTTAGAGGAGGTTGACTTTCAAAGGGGTAAATGTTTTTCAATTCCTTAACATCTATTTAAAGTTTTCCTTGCTGTGCTAATGATTCGTTACCAACATAAAGCACTGGAGTTTTACTATGTTCTCGCCAGTGTCTATTAATTCCCACCTCCCACTCTGTAAGGCAATTCCAATTTAGGTAAATGAAGAAAACCTGAGGAAATAGATATTTTCTCTGACCAAACTTCTTCCAATCATACAAACAGCATACTCTTGGGTACAGCAGATAAAAGAGTGCAGGTGATTTTAGGTGTTGTGTGTGTTGGGCAACTGCTACTAAATTTTATATGTAGTAAAACACTTATATAGTGATGAGGACAGTGTTTATATACAGGGGAACAACAAGGACCATTTTCAGATTTTCATTTCAGAAGATTTTCTCTAGGTCTTGGAATCCAGGATCACCTTGGCTTAATAGTTTGGAAGTAGCCTTCTTTCTAGTGCTAACTTCCTTTTTTTGGAACTATGAACTCTGAACTTTTTCTTTTAAACTATCGGTTTTATAGTGGAGATTTAACTGCTGATGAAACTAGGCAATTTTGAATTTATTTAACTTTGACATAATCATGAGTACACTCTGTCGACCCCCTTGTGCATTCAAATAGCTTTGCCTGAAAAGCTGAACCAACAAATCTTAACAGTTACAAGAGTAATGTGTATTGAGAGGCAGTTACTGGATAAAAATTGGGTTCAAGATGATTTTCAATAGAGCTGATTCAAACAAAACCAGAGAAGTGTCATAAAAATATAATTTCACACACAAGGAGCACATTCCGAGGCTGATGTTGCAATATTAATGGACACTCTCCCCCTTCTACTACCCATCAAAATTCTTAACCATAGAAACTGAAATGAGAGATTGTTACTGTGCTTTAAAGTTTGAATGAGGATTTTAGAAAGAACAGTTTAGAAAAGACAATAGCTTCTTACAGATAAAATATTAAACTTTGTCTCCTATCATTGGACTTCAGAATTATAAATTGCTAAATGTCAAGGAAATTCAGTGAAATATGTATGAAAAACTTTGAAGAAAACATTTGGAACTGTCCTTAATATCAGAGAAAGATCTCAGCGTTGTATATACTTTGTAAAAAAAAAAAAAGCCCTATAAACTTTTCCATATATATTGGATTTATTATGTTTCTCCAAAGCAATTTGAAAGGCACTGAATTATGTTTCCTTTCAGCTTCCAAAAAAATAAAAAAATAAAAAACCATAAGTAATAAAAGCAGAAAAGTTGACTCTGAAATTCATTTTTGTATAGATTTATAGGAAAATTGCTTTGATGTCTTTTCCATTCCCTTGCCACAATTTTTTTTTTTTTAGAAAGAAAGGGAATGTCTATTAAGTTTAACATAAAAAAACCCACTCTTCAAACCTCATTTATCTTTGATGAGCCCTGGGCAGAGTGCCATAATAACACTATGCACATTATAAGAATTCTATAATCACTCGGAGTCTCTTCCCTTTCTTTTATAATCAGCTGAGTGTTGTTACTGGCCCTCCCTCTAAGGAAGTTAGCCAGGCAAGGCTGACACTTTGCGCAGTGCAGGTTGCTGTGCACAAAAGGGAGCTGAAATCAGGTTTCAATGTGTCTCATTGAGAAAATCTTCATTTCACTGTCAACCTATGAATTTAGAAAGCTTTCTTCAGTATGTTAGGAGCTAATATCTTAATTAAGTGGAACTTCTCAGGGATCCAGGTGGTCCTGCTGGCGCTAGACAGAATCTGCCAATGCTCCTGGCAATTGATGGGGAAATAGATCTCTCTGCCTTCTCTGAAAACTTGGTGTGTGTGAGTTGCTCAGCCCTCACAGATTAAGTCCTGGTTAAATCCTGGATCTGACTGTTTCCTTCAGGCATCATGAAAGTTCCAACACAGAGGGTGCAAGTTAATATGTTGGAGCCTATCTATGCTTCAAATCGAGTAGGAAAACTCTATGCAAATGGAGCTGGCACATCCACGCTTTTATTCTCTTATGTCTCTTTCTAGCCATTGGAAGGAAAGTATCTTTAACTGAAAATTCTGGCTATTAGAGATCTAATCAAAACATTTTTGGTTCTGTGTTTTTATAGTTCTCTAAGAAATGTTTAAAAAATGAAATGATCCATTTTTTCTAGGATCAAAATGTAAGATCTGTTTGGTGAAGCTAGGTTTGATTGACTCTGAAGCTGAATTTTACATTTAACCATTGTATTTCCTTGAAGTTCAGGTTAAGACAATATGCAGTATGATATCTCTTCATTATCTGAAGGTTTTTTTAAAAAGAAATTTTGGTGAACCTTTGGTAAATGATGAACTTTTGGTGACTATGATGTGTTATTGTAGATTCATCAACTCTGACAAATGTATCATTCTAGAAGAGTATTTAGAGGATATCAAAGCTATACATAGGTAAAGGGTAGGGATAGGTGGCAGTGAGTCTCTATACCTTCTCAATTATACTGTGAATATTAAAGTGATCTAAAAAATTAAAAAAAGAAAAAAACTCAAAATTAAGGAACTTGTAAATCTTAGCTTAGGAATTTCTTAGTGATACAAGAACACACACACACACACACACACACACACACACAGAGGAACACTGCAATGAAAGAAATAAATGAGTACTCTTGGCATTGGTAGGTTATCTCAGGACAGGCTGTTTCCTTGGTTCAGGTCCTGGTCAGTTTCCTTAGACAAAAGTTTCCAATCCTCCTCCGATTTTTTTTTTTTTCCCAATACATACAGCTGCCAGAAGTTGCTGAGTACAAATCTGATACTACCCATGACTATTAATGCAAGGACATACAAGTACATTCTTCAGCCTCTCTTTCAGCTATTAAAAGGGGTATGAAATATTAGAATTCCATGAAAATATTCCAGTTGCATTTTAGTTTTTATTTTATTTTATTCATTGTTTGGGCCTTTAGGATTCTATGGAGATACTGACTTGTCAGTTGACTTTTTTTCAGAATATATGGTGAAGTGCTTTACAGTTTTCCTTAAAAAAAAAAAAAAAACAGTTTTGAAATTTTTCCCCCCTCACTGCAGTTTACAAATGCTAAGTAGAGACACAGAATGGTGAAATGACTTGACCCAAGGGCACACACTAGCTTCTATTTACTGGCCATCCTATACACTATGATTCTTCCTAATTAGTACTATTTGGTTTTCAAGTTAAATTTCTGTAACTTGCAGGACCCCTTCTCATCTTTAGTTCCCTGATGACAGGTAAAGCCACAGCTGAAGATCACTGTAGCCATTCATACATAGCTATTGTAAAGGTACCAAAATGAAATACTCAGAACACCTAATTTGTTACATTTCCTGCACACAGACTTGTCCTCTGAGCAAGTCTCCAGAACACTACTCCTGTCCCACATTTCCTTTTAATACAGCCCCTGGGGAATCAGATGCCAAAGATAGCACAGGGTACACTGTTCCCATTCAAAAACTTGATAAACTAGAAATCAGGAACATAGGCCATTTGTTCCAAATCAGGATTATTAATTAGCGGATCCTATACCTCAGTTGACATAGGTTAGGACAGAGTTCATATTACAGACTTCAATGTCTTCAGCAAAATAGACTGATTTAAACTAATTAAAATTGTTTTAACAAAGTCAGGCCTTCTTTCAGTAATCCCAGACCAGATTGCCCCAATCACAGTCTACTTTATTTCTTGCCACGGATTGAAACATCAGTATGTGAGTCACATTGTAAGTAAAGAGGTCTGCGAAACCTTTGACAGTTTCCTAAATTGAAGCCAGGATGATCTAATTATTTTGTTGACATATGTGTCATGATTTATGCTATCAAACTATGTATTGTAATTCTCTTTGCATGATTCTTGGAATCACCAATTTTGTTAGCACTTACTTATGAGAGTGGAGTGGTTTTTTAATTTTTTTTTCTTCCAAGTTCTGTCTTTAAACTACTCTCTTTTCCAGGTTCATTTCCCTCTTCTAGGTCTTTAATAGTAAGTTTTTAAAACCTAATTTTAATTAGTCTAAATTAGTCTAGTATGAGAGACCATTGAGGTTGGTGAAACAAACTTTCTCCTAACCCATGTCAGCTCAGGTATAGGATCTACTACTTCATAAACCTGATTTGAAGCAAGTTCTCTATCTTCCTGATTTCTAGTTTATCTAATTTTTGAATGGGAACAATGATCCCTGTGTTATCTTAGGGGACTTTATAAAAACAATAAATGTGATTTTTGTTTTAAGAAGAAAGCTGCCACCATAGAGAAGTAAAACTCAATGTCAATCTGTCTCCCAAACTGAAAGAGAGCTCAAAGAGAATAATGCAATGAAATATGGCCATAGATACAAAAAAATAAGTTAATTATTTAAATAGGAGATAAAAAAAACAAAACCCAGGCTAAAGTCATGGTAGAGTTTATGTGTGTTATGGTTTAGATGTGGTGTCCCCCAAAAACTCATGTTTGAGACAATGAAAGGTTTGAAGGAGAAATGATTGGATTATAGCTGTGATCCATAATTCCTCATGGGATTAATTGAGTGGTAACTGAAGGCAGGTGGGGTGTGGCTAGAGTAAGTGGGACATTGGGAGTGTGACTTTGGGGTATATATTTGTACCTGGCAAGTGGAGTCTCTCTCTCTCTGCCTTCTAATCATCTTGCAAGCTTTTTCCCTCTGTTACACTCTCCTGCCATGATGTTCAGTCTCACCTCAGGCCCTGAGGAATGGAGCTGGCCTTGTATAAACGAAGAAACTATGAACCCTCAAATAAACTTTTCCTCCTCTACAGTTGTTCTTGTTGGTCCTTAGTCACAGCAGCAAAAAGCTGACTAAAATAATGTGAAAATGGATTTGATAGTTTATAGTAGCCAGTCCAGAGGACTGGATACAGCTCAGTTGGTAGAGTGCTTGCCTCTCATACACAAAAGCTCTGGGTTTCGATCCTCAGCACCATGAAAAAAAATTAATTTTATGCTAAATGAATAGTAACATAGTACCTAGAAGGGAATAGTCCTAATAAAGTCTACAACAGTCAGAACACAACTAATATATTCGAACCAGTTACTGGTTAACTGTTGTTAAGATAGGCAATTTCAAACTGCCATGTTCTCAGAGGGAGACACTCAGATGGAAAAGTTCTACGGAAGTTGCTTAAAGTAACTTGACTGAAGAAACTGCAGCATGGCAAAGAGACAACTTTGGGATATAATATAATTGTGTTCAAACACTGATTAGCAGTTAGTTCTCAAGCAAAAGGTTTAGAACTTTTGCTGAGGATTCTCTTGAAACTAACCTATAATAATAGCTTCTCAGAAAATATTTGGGAACTTTCTTATCTTTTATCACCCTTTGTCGACTAGGGTACAGCAGTTTTATTTGTAAGCAGGGTAGATATCCTTTTTTATTTTTAAGATAAAACATTTCTTACCTGGTTGAAGATAAAAATCTTCCTAGAAATAGTTGACATCAGCAGAAACATACTCTCCTTCCTTAATTTGCTTTTGATGATTTATATGTTAAATTGCATACATATAAAAGAATATTTGAAATTGGTCATCTTGGGAGGCAAGCCAGAATAGTGAGGAGGTGGTTTTTTTTGTGTGTGGAAATGTTCGATTTTTTGAAGCTGGCATGTGGATGTGATCACCCTGTGATGATTTACTGATGTACACACTTATGATTTATATACTTTTCTATGTGTATATTATAATTAAAAAATAAATCTGATTTTAAAAGGGCTATAGGTAACATGTATTTAAGATACAAAACATACAGAAAATTCTTAAATTTCTTTAAACTCTTGTGAACATCATGCAACCATTACCCAAATGAAGAACTTAAACACAATCAAACTAAGGAATGGCGGGACACACTTGGGGGGCTGAGGCAGGAGACTTGCAAGTTTGAGGTTAGCCTCAGAAATTTAGTGCAATTGTTTCAAAATAAATTTTAAAAAGGGGCTGCAGAGGTAGCTTAGTGGCTAATGCTTTGGGTTCAATCCCCAGTACCACACACAAGAATAAAAGATCAAACCATTTTATTTATTTGTGTATTTCCAATTTATCCTTCTCTATTTCTTCCTCTTGGAGGTAATCACTTAAGATTTTGTTTCAAATGTTTATGACCCTAAGCAGAAGTTGTTTTCAATTGCTTATTTGAAGTATGTGCCAATATCAGGTACTACTGAATGTTGTTATTTACTAAATAGTGTTTTTAGAGTTGAATTTTCTTTCATAGTTAAGACTTTTTTTCTTTTTTCTTTTTTATCTTATTTAGATTTCTTTCTTTTTTTCTTTTTTTTTTTTTTTTTTTTATTTTGGTCCAGGGGTTCAAACCCAGGGCCTCAGGTGTGCTGGGCAAATCCTCTACCAGAGTTACACCCTCTACCGCAGGAAATCATTTCTTATTGTAAGGTCATACAGATAGTCTTCCGCATTCTCTTCCAAGTTTTAAAAGATGTACACTTTCACATATATGTCCAACTATTCAGAATTGAAGAAAGAGTCCATTAGACTTTGCCTTTTATTCTATGGACCACCACCTCAGCCCCGTTTATTGAATAGTCCTTTGTTTAACTACAATTTTCACTTGTAACATTACAAATTTATATTCACAGGTGTTTCCAGCTTTCTGTTTTGTTTTACTGAATATTCCTCTAACCCTATGGCAATGTAATGCTGTACTACATGTGTATAAATTCGGGTCTTCAAAATCTGTGAGGAAAGTCTACTCGTGTTTTTCTTCTTCTTCAGGATCACCTTGGCTCTGTTTGATCCTTTCCTATCCATATATATTTCAGTATTAGTCTACCACATTCCTTATGAAATCCAGCCGTGCCCTTAATCATATTAAATCTTTAGCTCAGTGTCGGCAGGTTTGTTTGACCTTTTTATGGCATTGAGTCATCTTAACCATGAAGAACCTATGATTTCCTTTCAGGATCAAATTAATGTTCTTCCAGACTTTTAAGATTTTTTCCTACACAGGTCTTTTACCTCTTTATATTTTTAAGAATTATTCCTAGGTAACTTAAATGTCTGTGACTATTTTAAAGTTTTTGAATTGCATTTCTGTATTGTCTGTGTTTGTGGTATGCTCATGAAGTTGACATTTCTATATTAATATTTTATCTAGTTTCTTTATAAACTTATTAATTTTAATAATTTATAAGTAAATTTGTTTTTTTAATGTAGAAAATTGTACATTTGTGAAAAATGACCATTTTTTCCTTTCTAATCTTTGTGACATTCTTTTTCTTTTCTTCTGTTTGATTGGATCTGCAGTAAAATTTTAAATAGCAGTAGTGGTACAGGTCAGCCTTATCTCATTACTGATTTTATTTTAAATATTTAAGAGAGTCTTCTTACATAGATATGACTCCACAAGACACCATCTCTTCTTGGAAATCACTGAAAGTTAATTTTTTCAAAGACTCATGATCTCTATATTCCATAAAACTAGCAGACAGATATAATTCATAGACACAAAAATACTTGTAAAAGCTTCCAAAAATAGTTCAGCAAACAGGAGCAAAATAATGCAGAATTTAAAGAGGAGTTTTAATAGATTACAGAAAAAAAAAGCATTAGAGTAGATAAGCAACAGATATCCAAATGATGAATAGTTGCCAGATCTAACAAATAAAAGCAACATAATGGAGTGGAAAAGAAGTTCAAGACAGAATTTAAAAAGGCTTTCTTGAGATTAAGGACAAATATCAAAAGACAAAACCCAAGAAACAAAAACTTGAATCTACAGATTATGAGGGTCTACTTCATCTTGGGTCAAATAAACTGACCCAAGAGAATGCAACATGGGAACCAAATCTAGCAAATTTTCTGGACTTTAAAGATAAAGAATGAATCTTTTGGGCAGTAGTATAAAAAGAACAAGACACTTATTAGGAGGAAATAAAGTTGTCTATAGATTTCTCCACGGCAACAAGCAGTAGAGAAGAGCTCCAAAATACTGGAAGGGAGAAATCATAGGCCAAGGAGTTTTTATTCACCCAAGTTTTTCTCCAAGTACAAAAGTTTCTGATAAATAATTTTGAAAATATTAAAAGAAAAGGAATATTTTCCCCATGAATCTTTCTTAAGGAAACTATTGAAAAATTAATTTTATCAAAGAGATGAGCTGCAGAAATTGCAACAAAATAATTTGTAGGGACCACTTAATATTTGTAATTTTAAAATCAGGACCCAAACCAATATTGGGTTTCTGGTTACAAGACAGAATGTGAACATTAGAGACCTATATATATAGAAATGATATGACCAACTAAAACTGAGAAGGAAGAAAGAAAATGGGAGATAAGTATACTGATTATAAAGGTACTCTATTAGGAGGTAAAACAATCCCTCAACTCTGGAAAAAAGGTAATATAATTACAGGTTTATTTAAAAGTACAAATGTAAATATTACTAAAAATGTTATTGGTGAAAATTATGAACTAGTAAAAAGGCTCAGGGAATAAAATAAAACTATTTTTTCATTATCAAAATAGAGAGTATAACTGTCAAAAGAAATAGGTAACTAGGGGCTTTATATAAAGACAGATTTATAAACATAATGATTAGAACAAAAAGATAAACCTTCATAACTATCAAAGGAACTACACACAAAAAATAAAGCAAAGAAGTGATCCACTAAGTCTTTTATAAAATCTCTATAAATAATAGTATAATTAATATCATACTATAGAAAGACCAAAGATATCTTCTGTATTAATCAGTGTAAATGAACTTTTTTTACTTATTTTCAGAACATTTATCCAATAAAAATATTTTCTATAAACACATAGAAGTCTACTCTCTGTTAAAGTATTTAAAGCAATGTAATTTAGAAATATTAAAAATAAAAAGATGGTAAATTATACAAGATAAAGGAAAACAAAGAATACTGGAGTCATAATCCATTAGTTAAGACATAATTTGGTCAACAAAGAAGGACACTTTGTAATATTAAAAAGAGTGATTCACAGTGTAAAGAGTTTTTAATACCCATGAGTCAAATACCTCAACTTCATAAAACAAAACTATAAGACAGAGAAACACACATATAATAGAAGATTTTAACTCACCTCTCGCCCATGATAATGGTTAAAAAAATCAAAGATATACATAAAAACGAAATAATAATTCTGAAGAAAATATCATTTACAAAAAACTGTATGAAGGTATAAATATTAGATCAATTTTCCTTCATGAAACACAGAAAGTGGTCAATCTACTACCTCACATGACTTCCCTTTATACAAAATATTTGAAGATTAGGCTATCCAATGATACTTCAACTGGTCCTAAGAATACAATGTGTCAATAATCATATTCTAAAATTCAGGCAGATATTATTTGGTTCAGGATCCTAAAGCTGTGGAGTATTCAGATGATTAAGGTCCTTTAAGCCTACCTAAAGACATACATCAGCTGAGTTCCCCCCCAAATCCAGATTGTGTAATAAAGGTATGTGTACTGCTAATCCTCCCTGGTAAAGGAAAATTGCTTCTGATGGTTCTTAATAAGTACAGAGGAAAATAGCACAATTTCTGGACTGATTTCTCATACCTGGACCATATCTAAAACCCCACATATGAAACAGCTGCTGCAATTGTAATCACTAGGTAATTAAATTTATTATAATCCACAGGTTTTCTCTAATAATCTGCCTTTGCACAGCTGAGAATATTGGGAGTTGGTAGGAATCATCAATTCAACATTCTCCAAGTTGTAATGATGACAAGAATCTTGGACTTTCCATAAAACTGTGGTATTACTTCTGGTTTACTTTCTCCTGTGCCTCACTTGAAGGGTCAGGGAGTCAATGTGGGAATTCTGTAATTATTTCTCCTGAAACTGAGGAAATACTCATGGACATCTAATGATACTGTGAGGCAAATCCAGTCTAAAATTTCATATATTGTCTAACATCATGATTTTCTGCTATGTCTAGAGGAGCACAGTGGCACTTTTTTATTTCTCAAGTTTTTTTTCTAAATGTAAATTAATTAATTCACAGATTTAATTCATAAGGTAACCCTTTTTACTTAACTACCATCAAATATCACTGTCACCTGAGACCCCTGTCTGGTTGTTATTCTTTCCCTCTACCTGTTTCATTAAATGTGTTCATCTCAGTGGTAGGGTGCTTGCCTAACAAGTGCCAAAACCTGGGTTTGATCTCCAGCACCACAAGGAAAAAAAAAAGTGCTTGTATTTTCTCTGGTCTTTGGCTTTTATAATTCAGGTCCTATGTTTCCTATTGAGATTAGACAATATAGGTCAATGTGCTACCTTCCACCACTATCCTCCCTAGCCTACATAGGACAGACAATACAAAGCTTTCCAATGGCATTGGTTTTTTTAGTTAATGCACAAGTCAATTCCTAAAGAAATGGAATGCCTCTGGGCCCTCTTGAGGAAGAATGGGTATATGATGGGTCACACATGACAAATCCACCCGGAAATCTTCATCTGCCTAGGATTTAGGATTCTTTCCTCTATATTTATGTTAGGGAAATTCTGTCATTTAAATATTAAATATATGCTGTTGAATATGAATCACTATTAAGTCCTGGTTTAGTCAACCAATAAAAGCAATTATCAAAGCTCTTTCCAGTTGCTCAAGCTAACATAATAATTTCAGTGTCTTAGGTAAGTGTATCCAAGAGTTAAAAACTTGACTTGAAAAGAATATTGTATTCCATCCTTCTTGACCTAACATCTTTAGAATCCATTCCTATCCATAGTCTTCTGGTATTGACTGTTATAAACTAGAGAAATTTTGCAAGTATTTTATTATTTACGATACCCTTTCCTGGGTCAGATTTTGTCGTGTTTCCATTGGAGAGTATATAATCAAGTTCTAGTTATGTACATGGATGCAATAATCAATGGAGAGGTTATTTTAAGGAAAATAGTTACTCTCTTGCAAGATAATCACCTTGATTTAGGTTATAACAGGATCTTCAAGCAATGGAAAATTAGTTTACATAGTCAAGAGATGAGATGTTTCTCTTACTTTGTGAAAGAAGTTCATATCTCTAATTCTTTCTCAACCACCTAGAGGTTTCCACTGGAAAATTTCAGTGTTTTCACTCTTTCCCATCAGTGCCTTTAATTTCATGTAATATGCTTATCAGGGTATGAGCTCAATTTATTGGGCTGTATACCATCCAGTACAAGAAGATTTTAAATCATATTTTTAGTCATATTTAATTTAATTTTTGTCCTGCATTGAAGATAAATAAAAGGTTGTTATAAGGCTATAGTGAACATTTTTTAAATTGTATTTTGTGTTGGAAGTTTAAAGTCCTGCATTTTGTTTTGTTTTGCTTTTAATTAAGTCTCCAGAAATAACATCTCACCCATTGGTACTTAAAATCACCACTACTACCATAACAATTGAGTGAAACATCCAATTATGCTCCCATTACCTACTATAAGCAGTTGATAAATTAAGAAATCAGAATTCCAGCATTTTATGTATATTTCCAATATTACATTTTCCAGTGGAGTTTATGATATCCCTGCATTTAAGCTTATAGAGTTCAGTAACTCATCCTCTGGAGAACCTAATCTTGGTGAACCTCTTTCTTTGGCCCACTGTTTGTAACAAGTACTAGATAACTTAGAGACCAGTCAGTAAAAGAGAAAAGATGCTTTTCTTCAAGCAGAAGTGATTTAATATAGGTAACTTGTTACAAATGAATTGCAGAGCTGAAAGAACAAAAAGGAGGGGGGATATAAGCTACAAATGATATAGGATGCAGCTCATGCTCTTAAGGCCAGAGCAACAAGGGAGAAGGCTGGCATTTTAAGAGATCGGCAACAGCACTATGCTGTGCTACCTGGAGTGTCAGAAAGGGTCTGGTACCTAGAGAGGGACCTAATGAGTGATGGATTCATGAATCACATGTTGTGTACTAGAGATGCAGGAGGAGTCCTGGACATTCAGGTTCTAAGATTGCTAAGAGGAGTGAAACATTGGACTAGGGCTGAGAAAGAGTTTTGCCCTGTGGGTAATGGGAATGCTGAAGGGCACTGTTAAGGGAAAGCTTAAAGCACCTTTTCCACCTTTCACCTTCGTTATCCACCAGGGCCTCTGAGCTGCAGAATCTAGCTAGAAGTCAGTCACTAATGGGAGTTGGCAAGTGCCAACACAGCAGATGCAGATGATGTCATCTCACTGTTATCTTTCCCAACTTTCCTGAAAGTAAGGGGTATTCTGTCCTCCAAGAATTTGGAGGGTAGGATGTCTGCTTCTCTTCATGCTAATTTTGATTCTGGCTTCAAATAGCCACTCTAATTCATCTCTTCTCTCTTCACTAGTGCTACCTTAGTCCAAGACCCTATTGCCTAGTACTTGCTTTCTTTTAAACTTTGAATAGAAATACATTTAAAATAGACCTTGAACATTGTTTTCTTTCAATTCTTACTATTTTTTAAAATGGACACTTAAGCTATGTTTTAGACTCTATGCTAAAGAATAATTGATTTTTAATCAGGAATGTAGCTACGAATTTAGCTTTTATGGTTTACTTTATTATGAAATGAAAATAGAACATGAGGGAGGTTAGGAAAGTAAACAAAAACTCTGAATAAAACAAAGAACTGTCAATTCTAGAACCAGAGTCAGAAGAATGAGACCCTGTATCAGTAATACCTATTAGAGCAAGGATTACATTAGCTGCTTTGCAGTATCATTGCAATTCTTTATTTACCTCCAGCTTCTCCATTCTTGTTACATATTCCCAAACTATGGGCTGTCTTTTTCAAATGTAATGTACTTTCACATCTCCAAAAATCATGCTATGCTACTCCAACTTTCTCTCTTCTCCTCTCCTTCTGAACTGAGCAAATGTTATTCATTGGATGGGGCTCTGCTCCCTGTTCCCACCTTAGTGAAGCCTAATCAGAGCATCCATCACATTTCTAGAGCACCTGGTTCCCATCATCTGCATCTGCATATCACTTGTCACTTGATGTTTTTAACACTTTGTACACAAATACCATAATATTGGAAGGCGGATTTTCCATGATGTCCTTTATCAAGTGAGTGAGTCTAACCAAACAGAAATTACAGCATTGTATTCAAGATTTGATACTTTTTATTTCCTCTGTTAAATTTTGAGTTACACTTCAAAGGCAATAAATAAATGTCATTTGCATTTCTATTTCTAGCATTTTCTTCAATCCTGGATACATAGTGTGCTTCAATAAATGCTAATGTAATTTAATTACATATTAATAGAAAAATGCCAAATAACATGTTATAATAGTTTAGGGTGGTGTGCATATTTCTGATATTCCTACTCATTCTGATCAGACAAGTGCCAATTTTACAACCTTTAAAAAAATTCTGAATTAGTATTATTAGTATTATTTGAAAAGTTAATATTCCTTCCTGAGACTATTTAGCCATTTCTTGCAGACATTTGATACCTTGAGGAAATGTGTTATTGAATTTTTTATTGTTTAGTTTTACATGATTAGTGATGGTACTAATCTTATATTCATCATATCAATAATTTATCCAGAAAATATTACCTAACTTTCTTTAGAAAACAGGCTTTTCTTGAAGCCGGTAGTTTCTGTTTTCATATTCTTGACTGGGTATCATTATCATTCTAGCTGGTAGTTAGTATACCTATTATTAATTTTTTTGATAAAGACTTTGAGTTGATTCTAAGTTTCTAAGGGGCAGTGAAAGCCTGCACGAGGATTTTCAAATGTTGACAACAATTACGAGTGCTCTTATCTATTCATGAAAGAATCCCAAAGCAGGGCATCCACTTGAAGCCCTGCTTGCGCATGTGGATCTCGGTGGTCCTTGGCAGTATACTCAGTCTAGGCAACAATAGAAGTTTAGGTTCCAGACACCTACATAAGGCCCACCTTGGTTATTTTCTTATCTTTGATTTCTGTTCTTAAGACAAAGGCCCCCAAAAGATGAAAAAAAAAAATACTAATAAAAGAGAAGTGTGTTCTATACTGCAGCATAGATCGGGTTAGCGTCTTAGGCTATTTCGTCTTTAGAAGCTAGAATGTTATCATAGTGAAAAAAGGGACTTTCTGTCTGGGCAAAAGCCTGTTTGCCCTTTCAGCTGACTCCACCCTTCACAGTAACAGATACGATGCTAATAGAGTTCAGTTGTGTCTTTCTTAAACTCATTTCTTTTCTCTGCATCCTGACACTACTTCAGTTTAAGGCAAGCTGTGGCAGGCACATTTTCTAAAAGGATACTCATGTTGGGAAGCAACAGCCAAAGGCTCAGTGCCAGGTTTAGCGATTAGCAATAGGAAGGCAAATTCTTGTTGTAGCCTTGATCACTGGAATGCTACCCACTGGCATTGGAAATAGTTCTGTCCTGTCAATTAAACAAATTGTTTTGCAGATCTACTAGGTGTTTAAAGGATGTGAGCATACAATTTTCAAGTGTTTAGTGCTATTTTAGGAGATCTGCATGCAGTTTGTAGCAATATTTTAAAAAAATTGTAAAGGATGATTCTTCTTCCAATAATGTTGTTAATATACTCATTGTTCCCAGAGATTATAGGGAATGGTTTGCAGAGATTTCATTAAAATTGATACCCTTTCACAAGGTATGTAATGAAAATATGGATAATGGAATATCTTTTCCTTGGTTTCCCAGGATATCAAAGTAGCCTAAGATATCAGATTAAAAGATAATATCAGTGCTAGAAAAAACTATGGCAGCTTTCTTCTTTAGTCTTCAAGTTACTTTTGCCCCTGAATTCAAGCTTTTCATTTTCCCTTATTCATTTTTCTTAACTGCCCTCACTGGAGATTAGTATATGAGGTAGGTTGAGGAATGCTTATGAAACCTGTAGATGTACCTTGCCATACTAACATTTAAATTATATACAAAACGTAAAATGGTAGAGTCTGCTGTGAGAATCTACCTTTGTAATGCAAATAGTCCTCCCTCTCTGGTACTGTTTCAACTGGAGGTATTTAACTTTTATCTCTTTTCTTTATACTTCCAAGTGGAAGCTCCTCTTAATGTTTTATTTATTCCTACTTCTGATTAAGATTTCATTTGAAGAAAGGGTTGGATTACCAAAAAATTATTTTTTAAAAATCATTGAACCATACACATTACATAGGACAGAATGAGGTGAAATATTGTCTCTAAAAAAATATTTCAATTAAGGATCACCATTTGTATTAATTATTTCAGTGGGAATTTTCCCTTGAGAGACATTAAGTTCATCAACCTTGTGCCATTCCTTATGAAAGTTTCCAAATTCTGCTAGTTCTGGTGCTTCTAGCTAGTATTTACCCAAACCTTTTTGTCCATGGATCTGAATAGCCACTATCTACATACTGCAGTTATATTTTTTTATAATCTTTATGAGTTGTTGATGTTGTTGATTTTAGGAGTAAGGCATGATGACTGCAGAAAATTTGGAGACTTGGTTTATCAGTTACTACTGTGTCAGTATGCCTAATGTGAAACTACATTTTCCGGAATTCTCTTCCTTGTCTGATTCAAGTTTAGGATGAACCACAAGAAAATCTTATGCAGGATTTGGATTATGGATGTAAAGTAGTGTTCATTATAACTGAAAGTATGCTTGGTGACCTGTGGCACAGGGGCCAGACCCAGTTCACTGCCTGTTTTTATAAACAAGGTTGCAGTGGAACACAGCCACGCTTTGTCTTCTACCATTTCCATGTTACAGTGAGAGGGTTGATTGATCTCAACAGAAACCATATGTCCTGCCAAGCCAAAGATGTTTTACTACACTGCATTTTCTTCTTTAAAAAATGTGCTGAGCTCTGTGCTCAAGTGGGGTGAAGGGCTTCAAGTGCTGCTGCAGTCCATGCTGCTGTTCCACCTCACTGGTGTGAGACAGCTGGATCCTCTCCTTCAGCTTCTCTGAGTCCTGAGCCAGGCATTGGGGTAATTCTACAGAAGTTTGCACCATTCTATATTCAACCCATCTGTATCATGGGGTTAAGGAATAGTGAGACACAAAGACAGTTTAAAGTTTGTGCTCATGGATTCCAATTTGTCTTCATATATTTCAGTTTATCCCAGAATCTTCACATTCTGTGTGCCTTCCTTGTTGACCTACAGTGACTTCCAGGCCAATATCAGATGTCAAAGCAGCAATCTTCTCAGAACTTTTCTCCAACTTTTCTTTGTGGTCTCTGAATAGAAACTTTTCTATGGTCATCCAACCATCCCTTTCCTTACCATTATTTCCCCAGAAGCTCCAAATATGTAGTGAGGTCTGATCCCTCTAATAAATCTCAATTCCATATCAATCATATCTGTTATGCTTTTAAAAAATTGTACTCTAAATGTTATAGTCATACTGGGATTCATAATGAGACAAGAACCTAAAATATATATGACTTTGGATTTGGAATCAAGTGATGAACCCCAATGGCTCCATCTCTGTCAAATTGGATATTAGATTTCAACATACGAATTTTGGAAGAATACATATATTCAAACCAACCAGACATAGAGACTCAGACAATCTATCCCAGACACCTGACTACTCAAGTTTTACCAGGTGAAGTACAAATATCATGAAGCAGATACTAGCCCTCACTGATGTGCCATGCCCACATTTCTGACCTACGGAATCATGAGAAAAATAAAATGGTTGTTTTATTCCACTAAATTGTGGTTAATTTTAATGTGGCAATAGCTAAACAAGAGTTGGTTTAAAGTGAAGTCTAACTTCATCCTGATCCTCCAAAGGGTTCTGAAGTATAATCTGAACTAAAGAATATTGTCCAATTCTGGTCTTTTCTAAGTCACACTATGTCAGCTGTTTCCCCAAGAAAGTTAGCAGACAACTAACTTTGGAAGTGAAAGGTCCAATAGCCTAAATCCAGTTCTTCAGGAAAGGTTGAAGGGGTGAGCTTTAGCAGGAGCACCTAGAATAACGGGAATGGACATGGTAGAATGATGGACATCTTCCAGGGTAGAACTGTTTTGATCGTTTGAAATACATATTCCTGAATAGTCAACATGATCTCAGGATAGAACCTCTCCCAAGAGTTTGAAAAATATGTTCTAATAAAAGAAATGCCATTTTATCATGTATAATTGGTTTGTTATACTTATTTCAAGTGAATTAATGAACATTTAAAAAAGTTAAATATAATAAAAATGTGTAGTCACATAAGTCACATTTCAAGTGCTCTAAAATACTAAGTACATCATGCTTACACAATAGCACATAGTAGGCACTCTGAGATTTTATGTTAAATACTAATTAAAATCAGCCCATCTATGTTATTAATATCATTTCTTGTAACACACTGTCTCACAACAATGTCGATTAGCTCCAACCATTCCTCTGTCTAAAAGTGATCTTCCACATCCCCTGAGTTGCCCTACCTCTAACTGAAGAATAACTTACTTTGCAAGAATCATCCTATCAATGAAATATTTGGACTCTTGCTTCCTCAAAGAAAGCAATTATTTCCTCTCTTCCATTCCACTGTACTTCTATGGATTTTCATCCTATGATTAATTTTCATACTTTATTGCCTTTCCTTAGATATATTGAAGCCTCCTGGATGGAAGGAATTGGGTCTTATTTATCTTTGAATTGTTCGCATCTGGCACAATTCTGGCATCTAGAAGTCATTCAGCAAATGCTGGTTAAAGGAGAAAAAAATGAATGGATTTCCCTTTTCTTTTTATTTTTCATCCTAACATCTGTTGCATTTACCATTTTTACATCTTTGTCTTCAACTAACTTCTCTCCTTTCACATACAAACATCATAGTCTTTTACATTTAAAAATTACATGAATAAAGCTTCCTTTGATGTCAGAATTAAAGGTAATTGGAAATAACAGTTTTTAGACATGTAGTTATTTTATATAAGCCAGTTGTTGATAATACAGATGTTAACAACCCTTATTCTAATTCTAAAACCTTACTCATTCTAAAAATCAAAAAGTTTCCTTGTAGTTCATCTGTTAATGTATGGTAATGAATCCTGATCTGTATGTATGATAGTGAGACTGTAGTGTATTGATCTTAGTTAATGTGAATATTCAATGATATTTTAGTCTATGTGCCACATATATTTAAAATCAGAAAACATATTCATTCTGAAACATGTTTAGCTTCAAATATGTAGGATGTTTGTGGACCTATATGTCACTGTGGCTATTTATATACAGCAAATACATAATTTGTAGAGATTTTAGCTGTGTTATAATTTTTTCATAGACATTATGTATTATAACAGTTTGTCAAATACAGTTTCTTTGGTATATCAAAAGATAATTATATGCTTAATATTGAAGTTTAAAACTCATGAGAAAACTATGTTTTGTACTGTTACCAACTGATATTTGTGTTTCCTTATGTTAAAACCTAGCCTTGTATGTGACTGTATTTAAATGTGGGACTTTTGGAGATAATTAAGCCATGAGGATGGAGCCCATAAAAGTAGCATTTGTTTTAAAATCTTTTATGAAAGAATCCCCCCAGAGTTGGCTCACTTGTTCAACCAAGTGAAGATACTGCAAGAAGTCAGTTGTTTGCAACTCAAAGGGCCCTCACCAGAATATAACCATGTTGGCACTGTTTTTTATTTCCAGCCTCCAGAACCAAGAAAAAATAAATTGTGATTCAGGGGGTATAAAAAATAAAGATATGTCTTTTTTTTATTCAAATAATGACTACATGACTCTAAATTTTAGTTTAGATTAGTTTTATTTTGGTACTAGGGTTTGAATGTAGGGGCACTCCACAACTGAGCTATATCTCCAGCCATTTTTACTTTTGATTTTGAGATAGGGTCTCACTAAGTTGCTAAGGCTGGCCTCCAACTTGCAATCTTCCTGCCTCAGCATCCAGAGTTGCTGGGATAATAGTTTTGCACCATTGTGCTTGGTGAGTTTGATATTTAAGAGAGAACATAATTTTAGAGAGCCAAAAGTGGGTATGTAGTCATAAATTACACAATAGTTCTGGAAATTTCTATACTTATTCTGTTTTATCTAAAGTTGCAGAATATTCTGTCTTCTTGATAGACATACTTCTACTGGCAGAATAAAACCATCTTGAAATGATATGGCAGATTCTTGACAATTCAGTCACACACAGAGGCTCATACTCTAAAAGCAATCTTGGAAACTAAAGCATGATTCATGCTCAAAGATTGTGAATCTCCTTCAAATTTGTGACTGTAATTCCAGTATATAACTCTGCAAATCTTCAGTAACCATGGTTCTATTGACTGTAGGAAAGTTTAGCAATGGAAACCTATGGAGTCTCTAATGGGCATTGGCTCAATCCACAAGAACAATTTGAGTGTGAATGTATTCACTTCCTGGAAGAAATCAGCCATGTTCTTATATTTTCCCCTGCAGTTTCAAGTTCATTGTGTTGAATTACTTTATCATATCAGTAAAAATACAATCTTGTGAACCACTGGTGAGCCAACTTATTGGTGGTCTCGGGTCTATTTCTTAAAAAGGTGGAAGTATGTGATCTGAAGAAGCAGTTCAGTGAATCTCTTCATCAAGTTGCAGTGACTGTGTCAGTTATTAAGCTGTTGTCTTTCAGCCTCAAACCCCCCTGGTCATACTTGGCTTTGGGATGCTGTGGCTGGAACTCTGTAAACTGTACTTCTGTTTGGCTAGTTGACCCCTGTTGATTTTAGCTTAAAGGAAGCACTAAAGAGAAACCAGGATTCTAGAGGAGAAAGAGGGGACCAACTCCTTTCTGTTTGTTTCTTATTTCTGATTTTATTCCCTGCCCCTGGTATTATTACCCTAGCAATGTTTCTACACTCTGGAAGCAAAAGTTTTTTCTAGTACCAAAGATATTTCATTTTGCTGTACTTAACACGTTTTCCAAATTAGTCTCAAGCATAGTTGGCAGGCTCCCCCTTCCCAAAATCTGTGTCCCAGTTACACAAGTGATTCTTGGTGATATCAGAACCAGTTGACTGGAAACCCCCAACTCAGAGTCCCTTAGTCCCTATTCTCTGGTGAACTCCTCCAAGCTTCTGACATTTAATAATTCTAACCTTATCCTCTTTCTCCTCCAACCCTAGTTGTAGGAACTGCTACCTGCAATTATAAACTCTTTGATGTCTTCGCATTCCCTTTTGACTTTACATTTTCCAATACTTGGGTTTGGAAGTCTTATTACTAAATCTTCCAGTTAAAATAACAGGTGTGACTTCTGTCTGAAGACTGGACCCTGACTTACACAGTGACATAGCCATGAAATTGCACTAAAATAAGCTTAAGCGTAGGACTTTACTTTAGCTTCTAAATACTCTTAACTAAATAAAAGCTCAAAGAAAATGTACCACCTGATTACTTTCACCATGGCAACATGCACTGAGTCTGATTTTCAGGTTCAGAGTACTAATTTCTGTGGTAAGTTTCTTCTTGTAAATTTTATCTGTTAAGTCTTCTAACCCTTTTTAAAATCAATTGTGATGCCTGGTATGGCAATTAAACTCATTTTATCATACTTAGACTAAAATTCTCAAATTAATTACTGAAAGCAGTATATTTATTAGATAATATGTGCTAATATAATTAAGGAAGTTTTCCCAACTTCTTAGGTGAGCCCTGTTGACCTTGAGGTCACATTGTACATATTCCCTCTTTAGAGAACTGGGCAGATTGTTTGTTGTTTGTTTTACTATTTCAAAGTCATATCGCATCCCGAACTTGCTTTAATGTACACAACTGAAAGCTTTCATTAGCATTTTCCATTTTCCTGAAGCAAAAGCTCAAATTAATACTGATATCTCCCTATATACATCACTGTGACACTATCTAATCTATTCTTAGAATTCCTTAGTGGAGATGATGCATGGATGATGGCAGACATACCACAGAAAACCACTCCAAAATCTTTGTTTTTGTGGAAATCAGTTTTTGTAAGCTTTATAGTTCAGCTTCTTTTTTCTAAGCTACTCATAAATGCCTTGAAATGAGAAGTAAATCAAAACAAATCTCTTGGATTATCCTTGCTGGTATCACATCGTATATGTAAACACCGATTTCCAGTGGGTAAGCATAAGTAAGACAGATCCTGCCCAGAGAGCTTACCAGCTTCCAGGGGCACCATGAAGGAGGAAAGCAGAGAAGAGGCTGTTTTGCTTTTGTTTGAAATTCACAACAGCTGTTGTATTCTTCTTGACTGGTTCCAAATTTAATAAGGCCCAATAAATCTCTAAGAAAACAGCCCTGAGACACTGCTATTGTTTTTATTTTGGTGTTGAGCTCATAGTGCAAAATCTCTCTCTTCAATAATCTTTCTGGCTAATTTCAGATTAGATCATGCCAAATATAAACCCCAAAACACTAGCCCAGAAAAGCACACAGAGAAATCACATCTCTGGCAATGGATGTCAACTAACAGAAAGCTTCCCCTCAAACCTAATTCAGACAACTGGCATCTGCAAATCAGGTGTTGGTGAGATTGCCAGTCTGGCTATTCTCAGAGCCTCAAATGCTCTTTTCAAATCATTGCTTCAAATTCCTGGCTATTATTGCCTTATAAATAATTCTGGGGAAAATATCATCAAAAGCTTATGTAATTTCCCTGATCTGCAAAATGCAACTCAGCCTGCTTCACTGGAATCACTGTCATAGAGATTATACACCGAGTGTAAGCAGCCGAAAGGAGCACACTACTGATGCAAGTAATATATTTTCAATTTTTAATGAAGTGTTACTTGTCCACAACATTATCTCTTTTAGGTTCCAGGCTGTGTGCCAGTGATAAACTGCAGAGCTGAACATCTTATCTATTTTTAAGTGACCAGTCTTTAGAGGTAAATTCCCTGTTTTCCTCTGTGAATTGATTCAGTGTTTGGCTATCATAAAATGCTTTATGCAGTTTACATGGTGTGATTTTATTTTTTTGTGGGGGCAGGGAGAGAAGGGACTTATACATATTTCTACTTCCCCTTTTTGCAAAAGTTTAAGTAATGCACACAACTCAGGTAGATCTGGCAATGAGCTAGAGGCTCTTGGGATTTCTGCCTCAAGTGAAGAATGACTGCATGTGTTATAAACATGAGCAAGTCTGCTGCTAGAGAAGCAGGTAAAGACAGGAAAACCATCCTCTAGATTAAGTAAGTGCAAGCCACACTACTTCCAGGTGGGATGGGACAAATAATCCAAAAACATTAGGCCAAATGAAAACCTTTAAGGGGAAGATGAAAAAGAATCAAGGCCAGCATCAAGTGGGTGTTCAATAAGAAAGAAGAAGAAAGTCAAGCTCTCCCATCTATTCTTTAGAACCAGAGACTAATAAGGAAGGACTTGCACATGTAATGAACAGTTGCAGACATCTGCAGATGTCTTCCCTGCAGAGAGGCAAATGCAGTTACTGCAACTAGTCCTGGAATGACTGGTAAAAAGGTGAGTATGATGCTCCTGGAACATAATCTGAGATTCGCTGGAGGGCCCAGTGAGATTCACAAAACTCCTGGACAACTAGCGGGTTTGGCTGACTTCCATGATGCCATGAGAATTTTTCTCATTTATTTCTCTAGAAAATGTGAAGTCCTGTTCAAAAGTTAAAGATTAGAAGGAGACAGGCTGTAACTTGTATTTCTCTCCTTCAGTTTAAAGCTGTGACTTTGGAAGATAAAAAGGAGTGTTGAAAAGAGTACAGAACATCAGAATGTTATATTCTGGACCATCATTTAGGGCACCCAACTAATGGGATGAGAAAAAGATTTTGTTTGGTTGGTGAATGCCGTCTGATCTAAATAACTTTAAACTAGAATTCCAGGGGAAGACATTAATGAAGAAAAATAACTAAGTAAAGCTGTAAAACTTACCATGCAGTTAGAAGTGGTTATGTCATAAAATATAATAAAAGAACAAAGTAATGTTTCTCAGAAGAATAAAAGGAGGAATTCAAAGAGAACATTAATAGCTTCAGACAGATGCAATGTCAATGTACAATCTAAGTTATACAGTATGCCTTCAGTTTAATATGCTAAATATTCTCATAAGGTAGGTATCAAACAAGTCTTGATGTTGGAACAAATAACCAAGCACTGGAAAATACCTGAAGATTGAAGCCTGATAGGAATATTTGCATAAAAATAAAAGTGGAGAAAATAATGAGATTTAAATAGAATATATTATTTGGGTGGGAGGAACATGTGATTCTGTTTCAAATATATGTGATTCTATAAATTCTCAGCTATAGTATTATTAGTACAAAGAATTCAACATGCAGACATTAGTTGAAGTCCCATTCTGCATAAACAAAATATCTGGTAATGTTTTACCTTGCTTAGTTGATAACTTGTTCTTTCTTCGAAGGACTGAGGAACAACTATTTGAACTGATATCCTACATCAATGTTGGCCCCTTGAATCTTTGCAAAATTCTGCCCAGGTGATCCAGACCTTAATTCCCCTTCCATTTTGAAAACCACTATCATAGCTTTGCACCTACCTAGTGTGAAACAATAGATAGTTAAGGACTTGTTAATGCATTATTAAAGGATATAAGATTATCATACCAGATACTTAACATGTTGGATATTTAACTTAGTTCTTGATATTAGGGATGTAGATCTTGAAAAATGTATCAGAACAGTGGATATTCATAACTGTTGTGCAATCGCTGTGGTCCTGGCACAGAGATACTTACATAGTTAAACAGAAATTATTTAACATTCTTTAAAGTTCACAAATATCATAACAAAATTATATTAATCAATTACAAAGGAGGAATGAAAACTCAGAGATTAAATCACTTGCTGCAGCTCCTACAGGCAGCCAGGGAAGAGCTCCACAGCCAAGGCTTTGTGACTGTGACCCTGTAGCTTGAAAAAAATGCATACGTGAAAATGCCTCTTGCGGTGCTCCCACACGAGGTATTGAAGGAAGTCCTCATGTTGGCACAGGAAATCTCTGGTTAGTTCATATTTGAAAGGCATACATGTAAAGGATGGAAGGTAGGCATTCCAAAGGGTAAAGCACTCCCATAAAAGTAAATGTCAGGAAGTCTAAATGCAAAGATTCCCCCAAAGAAATCTTTGGTCACGTTCTAAGCAAGAGAGAGAAGACTAAAAAAGGTGGAGGAAGAGGAGGAAGAGAAGGAGAAAAAAGCAAGTATACTCTCCCACTGTTTAGGAAAGACAGTGTATTATCAAATTATGAGGAGGCAGAAACTTTCTTCTCATTAGACTTCTATATTCTTCACCATATTTCAATATACGGTTCCAATAGTAGTATTCTAGTATGCAAATATTCAGGAACAGGTAAAAAGTTTGCATTCTATGACCCCCTCCTATTGCTAAATCTTTAATAGAGTTTGTAATCTTTTCTGCCATCTGAGCTTTTCCTGGTCTTAATTTATCTTTACCCCTCTCTATTGTGCTCAGTCAGACACAGGTATAAATTGGCAGTCTCTAATTAACTACCCAAGGAAAAGCACTGTGCGCCCACAAAAAGATCCACAATTGACTTAATTAGAACCAAAAAAGTACTATTAAAATTGTTTCATCCTGTGCCTCTGTGCATACATAAACCTTTCATATATGGGAAAATGCTTGCATATAGCCATTTTATAAACAGTGAATATAAATTACAATTTGAATCACTTTCTGTATATAGTCACTGGATATGCTCAGGGTATTATTTATATTAATTACCTTGGCAGTATCTTATCTCTGTTAAACTCTTCTTTGCATCCAGCAACGATCAACAGTATCAATGTACCATCTAAGTTATATAGATGCTGTTGATGAATAATAACTGAAGTCCTAGTTAGGATTAGCTAGTAGCTGAGATCCATATTATTCGGGGCAAGAATAGCTTCTGAGTTCTTGCATAACTCCTTCTACCATTTTAAAGTCATCTCCTATGTCACATGTCTAAAAAGAGATATGATTGAAAAGCTGTGAGATTGTCTCCCACCCTACCACAGCCTGAGTCTATATCTATTTCTCAACCTTAAGAGCCTCAGAACTCAATCCATCTCCCAAGCAAAGCGCGAGGTCTGTGTGTTTTCCTGCATAACTCTGTGGGTTTGTAGGAGTCTCATCCTAACTTTGTCACAGAGCTGAGACCCTCAGGTGGCAACCTGCATACTTTCTAATGGAGCTTTACTCTTCTAGGTATCTATTTGTCTGCAGATGTATCCTGGATCCAGACTATGCTGACTTGTGAGAGCTGGTTGTTGAACGTTCAGGAATTTTTTGAGCTGCTTATAACATGCAGGAGCTTGAAATGGATCATAATTTGAGATTTTACACCATAGAAATCAGGAAACACTACAAATCAGGTTTTCTCCCATTCCAAGTACTGATTGCTTAACATCTACCAGCATACTGCTAGTGGAGGGCAATAGTCCTTATTGTTGTACTCTAGGCTAAATGGAAGGATTATTTGACAACCCCAAAACAAACTTTTCTTGCTTTTTGTTTCTGAGAACAGTAAGCAGCTGCACAAATACAGCTGAAAATCTCTCAGGATAGAAATTCCCTTTTCCCAGCCCACCAGTCCTCCCTTCTCCCTCTCTATTCCCAACCTTCATTTTCAAATTTGTACCAGTTCAGAAATGCTCCAAGTTTGTTTATTTTTGTGGTATTTTTATAAAGCAATCATTGTGCTATTTATTTGGTTTCTACCATGGACCAAATGTAGAGGTTTGTAATATAGCCTTAGGTTAGTGCTGCAGAAAAATCTGTTAAGGATTCGATGGCTACTTAGTCACTATTTGACTGTAGACAGATGTCTAAACTCAAGTTATATTGGCTCTTTTTTTAATCCTGGACACTGCTAAGTCATTATAAGAAGAAAAGATTGTAAGAAGACTTGAGTCTTGGTGCTGGGCCACTTGGAAGGGAACAGGCTGGTCATGCTTATTCTTGGTTCTAGGACTTTCCTTCCCTACCGGGGCTGATTCAATAGAGCAACTCAGCAGACTATTCACTATTTTATACACTCCTTTCTAGTACAGGGGAAGTGTCCCATCTTATGCTTGAATTTCAACATCCCCCCAGTCGTTTCTCCCTCCTATGGGATCCAGCTGCCTATCAGGCACCATTTCATTCCACCTACCCTTGCCCTATGCTGTATGTTCTACATGGTGGATTCCACAGTCAATCCAGCTCTGTCTGTGATGGTCTAGGAATGGCTCTCAAATTTTAGGATTCTGTATTGGGAAGCCTTGGTTTGATATACATCTGTATTGTCTACACTGTATAGTAAAAGTGACATTCTGGTTTCTACTTTTAGACTCCTTTGTGTCCATTACTTCAGAAATCAGGAAAAAAGGAGTGTGATTTGTTGGGCCCTTTCCAAAACTAAAATTAATACAATCTTGGAAAGTCACTTAAACTCTTTCTCTATCAGTAAAAACAGAAAGAAAGGTACCGTTGCCACTGGATTGCTCAATTCACAAAATGTTTATTGGGTACTAAGTGCCCAGTTTATGTCAAGTGCCTACCCAAAGTAGGAATATTTACTGTCTCAGAGACTGTGAGGACATCTATAGACATATCAAATAAGAAGAATTCTTACTCGTATAGTGTTCATAATCTAGAGAAGAA
Organism: Sciurus carolinensis; assembly: GCF_902686445.1. Lineage (NCBI taxonomy): Eukaryota > Metazoa > Chordata > Mammalia > Rodentia > Sciuridae > Sciurus > Sciurus carolinensis. The sequence goes on along the minus strand of NC_062214.1, from coordinate 128,541,849 downwards.
CTCTAATCCTCAGTTCATAGCAGTAGCACAGAGAACACCTCACTTTATGTGGGTGAGTTCAAAAAGAGAAAAGACATTTTTTTCTTAAATCACCTCTTCCTAACAAATCTTTTATCAAACTTTTTTCTTTTAATTCCTATTCACTTGCTGAAAAATATGTTAATGAAAATTGGAATGTGATAAAATGAAGAATCTAGGTAACCTATATATTATCATTGGTCTTTGAAAAATCAAGAATTGACCCCACTGACATCTGCTACCATTTTAATTTGCTAGGGTAGTCATAACAAAACACTACCAACTAGGTTGCTGATACAATAGAAATTGATTTATCACAGTTCTGGAGGTGGGACATCTGGGATCAAGTCTTTAGTATCACAGGGTTGACTGCTTCTGAAGGCTTTCTCCTTGACTTGTGGATGCTTTGATGGCTTTCCCTTTTTGCATGTCTGTGCCCTAGTGTCTTCTTTTTATAAGGACACCAGTCACACTGACTTAGAGCCCTCCTCAATGACTTTTTTTTACTTAATTACTTCATTGAGACTGTATCTCCAAATGCAATCACATGAACTGGGGGTAAAGATTTCAACGTATGAGTTTTGGAGAAATACAGTTTGGTGTATAACAGTCACATACAGGAAACTTCTCCAGCAGTGGTGAGGAAGTTAGCCATGGTCCTGAGAATCAAGCATTTTAAACACTCCTTAGATGGTAACCATTTTCCAAATGGTCCTTAGAAAGTACATAATTTTTTTCACCTATAAATTTCATCCATTCTGTATGGCCTGCTGGCAATACTGGGCTACTTCAGATGGCCTTTATGTCTGGAACTGTGCAATTACCATTAGGAAACAAAATTGATGACTCTTTTAAATTTTTCACTATTTTTATTGACTGAAAGAATTTAGTGTAAAAGGTCATGGTATAGCATATATTCCTTAATCTCCTCTTTGTTTACTTTTTCTTTTTCTTTCCCTCTCATTTCATGTAATACTAAAAACTGAGAGGGACTGGGGAGAGAATGAAGGAATAGTTTAATGCATGAGGAACTGAATTCATGCAGCTGTTCTCATCTAGCTGTATTTTTTGCTTATGAGTTTCTCAGAAAATTATAGAAACTGTTAAAAGAGGGTGTTGCAAAAATGGAAAGTTCTTAGCAGATGTTTTGCTTTGGGTAAAAGACCTAGCATGCATCTGAAATTATCTAACTTGAGCATATAGCTTGATGTACATTAGAATTCTATTAATTAGAAGTCTCCCATATCCTGTGCTGTGTCTATAATATGCCTGCAGATGGGGTTAGAATTTTATGATTTTTTTGTGTAATATGTGCTAACTGTGGGACAAAATGTCTTTATCTATAGACTTTGGTATTTCTTGTCATCTTGACTCTTTTGTTGATCATATTGTACTTTTCTGCCTTTATTCTCAAATATACATATCTTAGTTATCCCCTAATTTATATTTTATTTTCTTATTTCATATCTCTACAGATATCCATTCTCAGTTTTAAGAGTTTTAAGAAAAATTATTTAAGCAGAATCCCTAGGATACAAAATTGTCTTATTTAAATATGCCAATTTCATGGACAAATGTGTCCAAAGAAGCAATTCATGACTCATGTAGTAGTTCACAATTTACCAGGTGAAAGATCTCTAATAAATAATAACTTAGATAAGGTAACAGCTTAATGATGGGGAATTTGGTTTTCCTGTAATCTCAATGTTATCAAAGTGTTGAGCGTTCTTGAAATTTGGGGATCAGTCATTGCATGTATGTTTAGTATCATGAAAAACAGTCTCTTAACATTATAAGACATTAATTGATATGTAAAAATAACCCTTACTTAAATTCAACAACTTTTGACTGCCTGTATAACAAAAATAAATTTGGAATTACTGAATTAATAAAATAGTTTCTGAGCAATTTATTTTTCTCCTTTGTGTTTCATAACTTTCTTACCATGGTCTCTGAAGTGGAAAGCCAGAAGTAAATTGGTGGAGAATACAGGTATCAAAACGAATTATAGTCTTTCCATCCATTTTCTCTAGAGGAACATCTGTTTAACCCTATCAATAATACTAACAATATAAAAATAACAGTAATAGTTCTATTAGCATCTAGTACTGATTGTGGACTTATGGCCTGCCAGGTGCCTGCAATTTTTATCTCATTTAAACTTGAAAATGAGAAAATACTATTATTCCAATTTTGTAGGAAAGCAAACTAAAGTATTAGAAAGGCCTGAGGCCATGCAGCTACTTAATGGCAAAATCAAATATTCCTTCTTTCTCCAAAGGATTCTAACATTTATAACTATTCCGATATAATGGCCAACAGACAGACCTAACATATTACCTATTCATTTGAAAAGAAAATTTGCAATTGACTATAAAAACAATTTCCTATCTCAAAAAATTCCTCTCCTCTGAAACTTTTTTCCAATAAATATTTAAGGGAAGGTATTTTATATAATTTTTATAAAAATGTAAATTGACTTAGAAAAAATGCATTTCTCAAATGCAGGTAATAAGGGAAATGGGAATTAGGTATTCTAGAAGAAGAGAGAAATGGTGTTAGAATATTAAAATTTTAATAATGCTCTGCTCCTTGCCACAGATGTAATACTTATGTCTGGATCTTGGTATAAGCCTTGGGAGTTTTATTTTGAATTGGCGAAGAGATTTTCTTTCAGCTTGGGCTTGCTTCTTTTTCAGACATCAATTGTTTTGTTTATCTGATTCTGTTTTTACTCTTTGATTCTCTTATGCCTTTTTTTACTTTTTCATTCCTTCTTTCTCTTATTTTCTTAATTCTTATCCCCACAGATTGCCTTTCAGAATATGGGTATATTTCTAAGAAAATTGTTTTTAGGGAGCAGGCTCCCCAGAGCTCAAGTCTCAAGAAATGAAATGGCTCAGTAAAAATATAACAGGGAATCAGTCCCAGGTCAGGATGAAAATCCTAAAAGAGCTAGCTATTGGATCATTGGCTGTGACTTCCTGGCTTCTTCATGCTAATTAACTTTTTCTTCACTTCTTTGAGAATATCAGAAGACTTTAGAATATGAGGTTGATTAGGGTTTTTTTAATATTTTATCTTCTATTTTATTGCATCACTTTTTATGTCCTATTTTATTGCATATTCAAAAAGTGATTTTAGCTACAATCCAATCTTTTTCAAAAACATAACACAAATTCTTCAAAGAATCAGTGTATTTTCCCTTTTATCAAACATTGACCTTCATTACTAATTATTTGTCCTGGCAGGCATCCTAATGTTTATGATGATGTATGCAAGAAAGATATATTTTTCCATACTTCGTTCTGACCTCCTATTCTTAATGTAAATTTATTTATACTGCCTTTATATTATATATTCCTTGCGTAAAATGCAAAGCTGTTTCTCAAGAAGCAAATTCAAAGATATTTACAAGTCATATATTCTCTAAACAAACTTGTTCAAAAAATCCTTGGCTTTTAAAGCAAATGCATACAATGCCTGATTTTGGGACAATAATTTGCCCAAAGTGGGAAGAAAAGACACTACATTTCATGATTCTTTGAAGTTGTGTAGTGAAATATGCTGAGAATACTAAGTGTGTCTGTTTATTTTTTAATTTTTTTTATTGTAAACAAATGGAACACATGTTGTTTCTCTGTTTGTACATGGAGTAAGGCATACCATTTGTGTAATCATAAATTTACATAGGGTAATGTTGTTTGATTCGTTCTGTTATTTTTTTCCCTTCCCCCCACCCCTCCCACCCCTCTTTTCCCTCTTTACAGTCCTTCCTTCCTCCATTCTTGCCACCCTCCCTAGCCCTAACCCTAAACCTAACCCTAACCCTAACACTAACCCCTCCCAACCCCAATTATATGTCATCATCCGCTTATCAGTGAGATCATTCGTCCTTTGGTTTTTTGAGATTGGTTTATCTCACTTAGCATGATATTCTCCAATTTCATCCATTTGCCTGCAAATGCCATAATTTTATCATTCTTTATGGCTGAGTAATATTCCATTGTATATATATGCCACAGTTTCTTTATCCATTCATCAACTGAAGGGCATCTAGGTTGGTTCCACAATCTGGCTATTGTGAACTGAGCTGCTATGAACATTGATGTGGCTGTATCTCTGTAGTATGCTGATTTTAAGTCCTTTGGGTATAGGCCAAGGAGTGGGATAGCTGGGTCAAATGGTGGTTCCATTCCAAGCTTTCTGAGGAATCTCCACACTGCTTTCCAGAGTGGCTGCACCAATTTGGAACCCCACCAGCAATGTATGAGTGTACCTTTTTCCCCACATCCTCTCCAACACCTATTGTTGCTTGTGTTCTTGATAATCGCTATTCTAACTGGGGTGAGATGAAATCTTAGGGTAGTTTTGATTTGCATTTCTCTTATTACTAGATATGTTGAACATTTTTTCATATATCTGTTGATTGTTTGTAGATCTTCTGTGCAGTGTCTGTTCATTTCCTTAGCTCATTTGTTGATTGGATTATTTGATTGGATTATTCATATATCTGTTGATTGTAGATCTTCTGTGAAGTGTCTGTTCATTTCCTTAGCTCATTTGTTGATTGGATTATTTGTATTCTTGAGTTATTATTTGTTATTATTATTTGTTATTAGTTATTAGTTATTTGTTATTAGTTTTTACTTATTTGTTATTATTATTATTATTAGTTATTTGTATTTTTGAGTTCTTTATATATTCTGGAAATCAGTGCTCTATCTGAAGTATGAGTGGCAAAGATATTCTCCCACTCTGTAGGCTCTCTCTTCACATTACTGTTAGTTTCCTTTGCTGAGAAAAAGCTTTTTAGTTTGAATCTATTCCAGTTGTTGATTCTTGCTTTTATTTCTTATGCTATGGGAGCAGTTGGATGTCAACGTCTGCTATTGTTTTGAATAGCCCAACTTAACCAACTTCCCTGAAAATACTTTAGGCTCTGAAATATAGCAATCTTCTACACTTTCAAGAGATCTCATGGGGAAAAGCTGTGCATCACATTAGTCCTAGGCAAAAGAGAATTCAGATGTTGAGATGAGTTTCTGGAGATCTTGCAAAAGGGCAAAAAGTTAAAATAGTAGCATCATTCAGGTGTTTTAAGTAACTACATACCTCATTTGTATCTATTGATGAATAATGTATTTGATTCATATTTCATATTTGTAAAAATATTGGAGAATAAACCTGCCAGTCTATGTGAAGTGATGGCACTGAACTCAGACAGAGATGCTTCTATTGCAAAGTTCTCCCAAAGTAGTACAGTTGCAGCACAGATAAGAATGGTGAATGGGCAAAGTTAAAACCCTCTGATTTTGAACATAGGAACTTCCTGATTTGATAGGAACCCAAGTGATTATGGCAGCTGCTGTTACCCAGGGAGAAGCCCACAAAGGGGCAGACTCCTTTTTCTCAGATTTCCAAGCAATTTGTTTCTCCCCAGTCCAAAATGGCCCATTACCTTTAACTTTGATCTGAGAGAAGTGCCAGGATTTGGAGATTATATTCAGGAGAATAATACAAATATCTTCAGTTTGTGAAGTGGTTGTGGTCACTGATGTGATGACTAAGGACAGTGTCCCCAAGCATCTTCTAGGGTCAACTTTGTTTCTCCTTGCCTTAAGTACAGTTCTGGTTTTCAGAACAGGAATGTAATCTCTTTGGATGCCTGATTTAGTCTTGCGTAACTGTTTCTGCCTAAACCATCTTGGCCATGCAGGAGTCTACTGCTATCCAGAAATAGAGTGCCTCTGTTGCTTTGCTGGTTTCTTCTCTACTCTCATTAATGGTTTCTTCAGCCATACAACTTCACAGGTCCCAAGGTTTTATTTTTTTTCCACTTTATAACTTTAAATTTCTAGTTGGTTGTCCTCTATATCCTGTTCCACATCTTGTGGTATTTGTGAACACTTATGTTCATAGGATGACCAAGGTCTTCCAGGGATTCTTGTTTCTTCATGGACTGTTCTTGTGTCTCAAGTCAGTTTATAACTGTTAGATTTAAATATGCTGTAGAAAATATTTTTGTTAAAAATTTTTCTGTGGTGGTTGAATTTTAGGTAGTAGATAGTCTTTCACAGATGGTAAATATATTTTTACTTGTGTGTGTGTCTGTGTATTAGCATTAACATTAGCAGGTGGATCTTCACAGTGTGACCTCTTTACATTTTTAGGATACATACTTGTCTGGATGCTTGTACTGAGACTGCTTCCTACCATAGTAAACACCCTGAGAAGATGTTAATCCATCTCTATGGTTATAAACACATAATTGCTTCTCAGCAGAAAACATTTATCTGAGAACTTGGTTCTAAATTTTTATTCTCTATGAGAGAGTATCATGAATATTACCTCCTTCCCACTGTCCCTGCTGCTACTAAGAATCCTTACCTAACCCTCCACTTACCTCTATCTTTGAATTGTGTTTTGGAACAAAGAAAATTGCACAATTTTAAATTTTCTACATACTTATTCAACCTAAATAAGTCATCAGGAATTTTGAATAACTTATTTAAAATCACTTCAAAGTTTCAGAATTATTTTTCTCTCACAGGCAAAGATAGAATATGAGATTAACAAGACAGCTTAGTTTGGGAGAATTCTCATAACTGAATTATCAGAATATTGGGTAAAATGCTTCAAGCACTGACTCATGCCTAAATGTTTTCAGAAAACTATTATGTGATTTTTAAAATATTTAATGAAACATGTTGAAATGTAATACATTGGCACAACAGAAAATAGATTGAAATATTTAATACTGCTATTTGGGATCATTTTGGAATGATATCTCATTGTGTAAAAAGCCTTGTGATTCAAATATACAATGACAATGAAAGAATGTGTATAATGTGAAATCTGTTAAGCACTGAGAGTCATTGCTTTTTCCTTTTCAAATGTTAGGTGGAAATGGGGATATTAGGAGAGGTTGGATAGAGTAAGACTGGAAATTATGTTCAGGGGAACTAAACATAAGCAAGCTAAACTTTAAAATAATTAATATAGGTATCTGATAAGATTTTTTCAGATTTGTTCATGAGTGAAATGTGAAACAATTTAATTCACCTTATTTTAAGTTACTCAAGTTAATGGAGACTCCAGTGGTTGTTGAGGTCATGGCACTTTTTTCCCTACATGAAGACTGATCCATTAATTAAGGGAACCATTTTTGAACACTACTTGATTGAGCACCTGATATGTTAATGGCAGGTCTCCAAGTACTTAGGGTTTTATAAAGCAGAAATCTAGATAGTGTGGTAGATCTTGAAAGGATCTCAGAGATTGTGCTTAAGTATAACTATTGTTTAAAAGAAATAATATAAAGCTAATGTAATGTCTGACACTTATTCTGAGGGAGTTTACAATCCACACGGGTTAAAAATATCTCTTCTTGTGAAAAACAACATACAACTATTAGGCTCTAAGGTGGTCAGAACATGGGGATTTTCAAATTTGACTCTGCTATTTACTAACTGTGTGATCTTCTGCAATCTACTTAACTTCCTTAAGACTTCTATTTCATCACATATAAAGACATACCTTGTAAAGTTGTTTTGAGAGTTAGATAGGAAAATGTTTCACAAATATTTAGGCCCATGTGTTGTGTGAAAAGTGCTCAATAAATACTGCTATTATTCCTGAACTAATGCTGTCTTGGAAATGCTTTACTAATATTGTAGGTATCAATTGCCATAAGAAATTGGAGTCTATGAATACAGTGTCAAGGATAACTCATATCACACTGCCTCCACTTTCTGAGATACATGGACTACAAAATTCCTAAAATCACATTCTTCTTTGGTTTTGTATACAGCCCATCTCCTCTGCACCACCACTACACACACAGATCCACTAACTACTTATTATGTTAGACAAGCTCTAGGGATGCCAGTATGATTTCTTTATAGACTAGGATGAGGTGAACTACTTTGGCTGTCTGTCAGAGCAATACCATGATAATGCAGTCACCTAACTGTATCTCTCCCCTTCCTTTTGGAAAAACTTCTCTTTCTTCAACTTTAGTATTTTTGCAAAACAGAATTTTGAAATAAGTAGTTATAAAATCATTCCCAGTAAGCTTCATGTCTTGAGGACCAGAGAAGGATCCTTCCATATACAGAAAAAGAACTTGACTGTTCAGAAACTTTACCCCTGTTTCAGAATCAAAAGGCACACAAGCTGCTTTCTGATTTCTCTCTGGAAGTTCTATGTGAAAATTATTTTAATAGCATTTTTTCTCATTTCATTTTTTCTCTCTGCCTGACCTTTCCCTTGCTACCTTTTCTGCTTGAGGTTTTGATTGCCCTGCTGTATTATTTTTCAACCTTTTTACATATTTATTGTTCCATAAACCTAGTTGTTGATTTTCTTTCATACTTGATTTAATTTATTTTGTGAGTTTGCATTCAATTTATGGATTTTGGTATAAATCTCTCTCACTGGTTCTTTACACTATAGACTGCATAAAATCTGATTTACAAAAGTTCACTTTGTTTTTGATGTAAAAGCAAATATTACATTTGATTTGGCCTTGGTCACATGGGGTTATTGAGGAGGGGGAATGTTTTTGATACTAGTAAAATTAGTCCTTTTTGATTTTCAATTGAAGTAAAGAAGAAGGAAATTGACATTTGCCTGAGTTTGATATTTAAGCTGACTCTGATCTTTGATTATTTTCAAATGTTTATGTAAATTTGGGTCCCATCTAAGCAATCTACTATTTGCAGGATTTTAGCAAATCAGCATCCGTAGCAGAGCCAGATGCTTTTTAGACTGAGGCTGCTTCCACACTTTGCCAAAGTTTTTGTTTTCACGTAAGAATATAAGAATTGTGATGATCAGACAATTTTACTTGGATGTGTGTGAGACTTTAGGACCTATTCATGTGCCAGTCCTGGGTACCCATCCTTTACTTATTAGTGTCTTCCAAGTGAAATTTTGTGAGATACTCATGAATACTCCTTAGTATCAGGCATATATTTAGATTAAAAAAAAACTACCCAGAAAATAACAAATGATTTTTAAGAAATACACAGATTTTTTTTTTTTTTAAATTGTGATTATCACAAGGCTTATAATTCAGGATATTTTTCACCTGGGTTTTCTTAGTGTTCAGCAGCATTTATTTTATCAGTGGCCTTTTTTCATTTAAAATTCTTGTGCTTTTAAAAGAGGGATTTAAAAATACATTATAGAGGCCATTTCTTGAGGAGGATTGCTACTGAGACTTTCTACTTTTCAGATAATTTCTAAAGGTGTGATCTGTATCATCTTAAAATAAACAAAGGAAATATCTGTTCAGAGATATAGAGGGAATAGCTGATGACAAATTAATCTTCCTACCTAAACCAGAAAAAAGGTGGTTAAAGCACAAGCAAAAAACAACAACAACAATAAAAAACCCCTCACTCAATGTGTAATAACTAAGGTACTATTAAAGCAATTGAGTTCATTGGTTTGAAACTCCAGAATTGGCCAAATTATACTGTTTTATTGTGTATTATGTGCATGTACAAATATGTAATAACAAATTTCATCAGTATATACAACTATAATGCACCAATAAAAACATGGGAAAAAACTCTAGAAGCTATTTCAGATGTACCCAATGGTTTCACTATAGAATTCTACCATTATTTAAATAAGTAACACTAATTTCTACACAACTGCTTCCCTAAAGTCGAATAGGTACACTTTTCAGTTCATTTTATGGAGTCAGTATTAGCCTGATATCAAAACTAGAAAAACACAGTACAAGAAGAGAACTAGATGAAAATGTATTGTGAATGCAGACTCAAAAATACTTAAAAAAATATGTGATTCAAAATATTCATATAAATATCAAGTACTAGCATGTGCCGTGCATTGCTCCAATCACTTGAAATGTATCATAAGTTGGGGAAACAAAATATCTGCACTTATAAGGTTTATATTTTAGGGAGGGAAATAAAAAAAGTTGAATGGATTAAAGGAGGGAAATTGAAATGTTATTATCACCCACAAAACATAGCCTGTATTGGACGATGTCTAAAATCAGTATTCTGCTCATTTATGGAAAAGTCTCTGGCATTGTCTTTTTTGTTTTTTAACCACTCCCCACCCCCTTACCTAGAAAAACAAAAATGGGAAGGACAGCTGGTAACGGGAAGCATAGCATGGATCTCCTTTTCCCAAGTTCTTGCTTTCAACTGTAAATTGGCTGTATAAATTTGGGACACTTGAAAACCTTTGAAATGGGAACCTAAAGAAACAGAACTACTTGAAATAAATTCAGAGTAACATTAGTGTAGGGAACTGAATTATGAAGTGACATTGCACAGGATATGAGGAAAAGTGGTAATCGGTCCAGGGAGGCACTATTTGGAAGTCACTGATTTTTGTGAAGAACCAGTCTGTTCTTCATTTTTTTATTTTTAAATATAATATCTTCCTGAAGAAAAGTATTTCTATTAATATAGTATGTAAACTAGTTATAATTTTCTTTCTGTTTATTTGGGAAAAATAAACAGGAAATCTTTGAATTTGCGGTCTAATGTAAGGATTGTCTTATCAGCGCCTCTACCCTAACAAACTAAGAACAATGATCCAAGTGGCAGGCACCTGGGGATATAGGAGATGCTAAGGAAATCTCTCACAAATCCACTAATTATTGTCTGTTTATCAGAGGTTTAGAAAGATACTTTGAAACTACTTAGATCTCAGGGATAATAAATAACAAGAATCTTTATCTTCAGAAAATTTTCTACACCTACTATGTTGAGAGGGGAAACTGAGTCACTTGAACACTTGAGAGATTCCAGGATGGCATAGAAAACCAGTAACCATGTTTAGGGAAACATAAGAAAATTAAACACGAATTTCTAAGCATGAATGCTGGGCTATTTTAAGGACTTGTGTAACTGCACTTTACAATAAAGATACTGGTTATCAAAAACTGTGGAGACTCCCGTCACAACCAGGGTTGTTAACAGTAAGCAAGACACTCTCGAGGGTGACATCAAGCGAAATGATAAAAGACAGCACCACTCCTCAAGGAAACACCCCGGGGTCATTTTTAGTAGGTAAGCGAGCAGAAGGAATAGAGTCACTGTCTGTTTCCCAGACATACCCTACTCTGGAATCTGTGCACATTGATAAATTAATCCAGGCAGGTACCCGCCTCAAGCAACTGCATCTTCATTTAAGCATATGTGTAGATGCCTGTGTGTGTATTCCTGTGTATGTGTGCATATGTGAATGGATATGTGCCTTAGCCAAGGCTGATGAAATTTTTTATTTTTGTTTTGTAATATTGCTTCTCTCCTCTAGAAGAAAAAAAGAAAGTCCTCCTGGTCTGCCCTTTCTACTTGATAGATCAAATTCTGAATGCTAAATGTTTGGATTGTTACATCCAAAAGGGGTTTTATTAATCCAGACTCTGTTTGAATTTTTATACTGAGATTTCACAATTGACACTTCACTGAATTTATGATGTCTAAATTGCTCCAAGAAATGAAATCTTATTCAGAAGTCACAAAGGTTGGCTTCATAAGGTCACTTTGAAAATTTTATTTTCTAGATCTTTCTGAAAAGAGGGGTTTCCTAGGAAATGGTGAATACAGATTGGCATATGGCACACTGACTCTGTGGAACACAGTGCTATTTGTCTCCACGCTTGCCATTCTGAAGTAAACATTGTTTGTTAGAAAAGATAGGATGCTGCTTCAACCTTGAAAGGGGAGGGAAGGAAGAAATAGCATTTTCTCAATATAAGCTCTGTGATAACACCAAAATGTGAAACTTTATGAATGCTGTTTGAGAGATTCTATTTTTTGATAACTCAGAAATTGCATTTTTGGTAGGGTGGTTTCAAAAAAAAGGAACACTAGGGCTTTGATTTGGTCCTCTGTTTTTATCTGCAACTTTAATCTATATACAGGGAAGGTTTTCTTTGACATTTGTAGCAGCGTTTCTGAGATTGATGCTGCTGCCTATTATTATACAGGAGAACATTTGATACTAAAGGTTCCCGCAGCTCCCATCAGCTTTCTATAGCAGGTCTGCTCTCCTGACATTTAATGTCCCTTAAGCCTGATATGGTCTGATAACTTCAACATGCCAGCTGCTTTGGGGAGAAATAAAGAGCTGCGGCCATCCCCGATTCCTTGTAAGGACTGTCACCACCTACATCACCCATCGCCCCTCACCCTTTCCCCTTAATAAGTGCGAATTCAAGTCTAGGAAAAGGACTTGCATTGTGTTGCTGTGTCCACATACCAAACACACCAAGATTAAACCAGATTAGAGAAAAAGTGGTTTCCCTGTAAGCACAACCAGAGGACCTGGCGTCGGCCACCTTTTGAGATGACTAGATTATCTTTCTGCAGCTAACCTTTGAGTAAGCCCACATAAAAGAAAAAGTTTTCTGCCTCAAATATCAGTTTCTCACCATCACGTTTTTAGTTTTTATGTTTGGAAAGAACGGTTGTTGCTGTTGCAAATGCCTTAGCAACCAAGAGGTAGGATTATCTTTTTAACCATAACTCGGAATTCAGATTGGATCCCAGTGAGATAAATCGGTTTCTTCACACATTAGATGAACAACCAATGGAATAATCTGTAGCTATACAAAGAATGGAAATTTCTCTACATCCTATCTGGAAGATCTCTAGGATATGGTATCAAAAGCAGAGTGCAAAAATTGTCCATAAGATTTGTGTGTGTGTGTGTGTGTGTGTAAGAAAAGGTGAAAATTCTGATGTACTTTTTTTTTTTTTTTTTGCATAAGAAATCACGGGTAAAACCACTCCACTGGATTGTAATTATCAAAATTATATCTCTATACATGGACCAGTGGTTTTTCTGTTTGGGGAATAAGATTCAGGCTCTATTAGGGTAAGTAGAGGATACTTAGCTTTCGGAGTAGCTTGCCAACTTTATTTGCACATGCAACCAACATTTTCTAGAAGAAAATTTTGTAGCTGTCAAAGAGATCTCAGACCCAATGTTGGATAAGATTCTCTGGGTAAAGAGGGTAAAATTGAGCAATCAAAGTAAAACCGGGAAGTTCCACGAACAAAGCAGTTGAAAAATGGGTCAGTCCTACTTCTCCCCAAACTATTTATCTTGTCAGTTCATGCCTCTCCCTTCTCCTCAGCTCACCCCAGTCACTCCTTTAAAATTTCTGCATATGAACTTCTTTTCCTAATCTCATCAGTTTCAAAGGCCTTTATCTTTGTAATCCTTTAAATCCAATCTTTTCTAAATGCCTGGGAATTTAAAAAGGTAGCTTTTTTATTTTTTATATTTATTTTTGGTCTGGGGACCAAACTCAGGACGTCATGCACAGTAGGCAAGCACTCTGCCACTGAGTTATGCCTGCCACTTGGGACTTTTTTTTGGTTTGTACTAAGGATTGAACCCAGGGGTACTTTAGTACTGAACTACAGTCTCAGTTCTTTTTTTTTTTTTTTTTTTTTTAATTTTTGAAATGGTCTCACTGAATTGCTGAGGCTGGCAAGAAAGTTTTGAAGGTTCTGGCCAGCAGAGAGTCAGTTAGGGGCAAAAAGAGTACAGAGGCAGGGATGGCAATGAAAGTTCTTGATTTATATCTTGCAATATTATTCTCATTGTTTAACTAATGGATATGTTATCTAAAAATTTGTAACTTAATTTTTAAAAATGTTAAGGTTTTCATTTTTATTTGAGCTTTCTTTGCTATCTTACAGTATTATTTAAGCACTAGGAGACCTACAATTTCCCATCTGGGAAGTCACTGGTCTCTGTGTTCATGAAAGAATTCCTGCTGAATTTTGGAATTTGTGTGCTTCAACATCTGTACACACCTCTTCTTTAGTCTACCTTAAACTATGCAGGCAGCCACCATATCCTGGGCTCAAAGTTAAGGACATAGGTGTATTACTGAATACTACTTCCAGGGCAATGAACAATACACTTAAACAAGAGAAAGAATGGTGACCCACTTTCTCAGCAGTAAAGACTGATTATTTTTTAAACTCATGATATTCTATATCCAAGATAGTAGTTTGTAAGAATGCTGTTTTTCAGTTCATTGCTCATGGAGAAAATTAGCCTTCCTCATTTTAGCAGCTTGAGAACTGTTCAATTTCAATATGAATGAAAAAATAGAACATGAACTTCCCAAAGTTATCCTCTTAGTGCTTTTTAAATATCATTACGTTGCAGTCAACATGCAAGATTGCACAACTTGAAAATCTAAACTTGGTATAAGTTTGACTGATGGCTTTGTTAAACTGGGAATAGAAAATGAAGTTAATTCTCTGATATATCCCCAAACAACCTATAGTACCTAAGAAACACTATATTGTAATATAAATTAAATGAATAAGTAATTGACAAAGTAAAACAAAAACTATTATGAAGTTTCAGCTTTGATCTAGAAATAACACTTTTTAGAGAGAACCTGGTACAAAAGACATGTACTAGAGATATGATACAGTGAAAACTGAGTCCAAGAACCTGGCTGGATTCCCCAGAAATAAAAATTGAGGATGCTCCCCCATGAAATCTAGGGAACACTGTGTTATGATTGGACAATGTGACCAAAACTGTTTAATCACTAGAAATCTTAGAAAGCCATTTGGGTCAGTGAGGGCATTGGAAAAGAATAGAGACCATTTTCAGATCAGCAATTCATGGTGAAATAGATAACCAAAATATAGTATGGAATAGAAACAGCGTGAAATACATTAATAATTTGCTTTTTATTCTAAATGTTAGTGGAGACATGTTGACAAGTTATTAACATATCATCTTTAACACCAAAAGAAGGATGAGGGAGAGAATCATAATCTTGAGAAAGGAATCGACTTAAGGAAGAAAAGAACAATAGCAATTCCACAGCCTTTGTTCTGCAGGGTAGATGACTCTGTGCTCTGGTGTGGCCACCCCTCCTTTCAGGGCAGGCGGAGGTATGATTTCTACTGCTCAGTCAGACTCTGCCTCACCTTACCATGTTCTGGACTATGGATATTTCAAAGGAAAGAAATAGAAGAAATAACAAGAGATTTATAATCCTTCTGGTTCCTGTGTTAACATCCTCAGGATGTGTCCTTGTTCTACCTTGTCAATTTCTGGATGAACAACTGTTGGTCAGTTAATGAACCTATTTCTCTGACCTATTTTTCTTTGCTCCCTACCCCTCTGAATTCCAGAGAATCATAAATGAGGAAATGCTTTCAGGAGGACAGGGAAGTTTACAAGTTCCACAATTGTGTAAATAATTTAGCAACCTTTAAAATGAATTTGCATTAATATAGTCAGGGCTCCCAGAGTGTCAATAATAGTGATTTTATTTTCTCTACTTTCTACTGGCTCCTGATCTCCCATGTTCATTACTATATAGGGCTTGTCTTATAAACCCAGTAGAATCCACAACAGTTTTCTAAAATCTTCTGCCTGGCTCTTCCAAAAACTGTTTTTGTTTTTCAATCTCTATAGGCCTTTAGCTGGACTAAAACATGGCAATTTCTAAACATTGCATGACTTTCCTGTTCTGATTGGCCCTTAAGGGTTTCCAGTTAAAGCCATGGTGCCTGCCCTGGGCCTATGCCATGACCTGCACTTTTTTGTGTGCTTTCGATAGGAATTCAGCAGATGGGATAATTGTTGTCCCTAAAAGCTCTACCCTGGTGGCCTGACATCACAGGAATTTGCCCAGGTTTCTTTGTGATGGTTGTCTGACTCTGCTCCTCACTGTGGGGTTTCACAGGTATAATAGGATTTTACTTCTAAGGTAGCAGGCAAGCTGCCTGGCAAAGAATCTACTTACAGAGAGGATGTACTGCCCTTCCCAGTCCCTTGCCTGTGCTAGGGATCTTTGATTTAGAGCACTGCAGCTGCTGTAGTTCATTACTGTACATTTTAGAGTCAAACTTGACTGTATCAGTGGGTTACCCCCTAAAGTGCTATACTCATTGTGATAATAGCTAAGGATATCACAGACAGGAGTGCACACTGCCTTCCGAGTACCACTACTCTCAGCCTTAAGTGGGCTTCCAAATAGGAGGAGAGTTCTGCCTTGTGCGCTAACTGTCCCCTCTCACTGTATTCTGTGAATCCTGCTGTCTAACCCAGCTCAGGCTGCTAAGTAGGCATTCAGAGGCAAGGACCTGTAGTCATGGCTACTTCATCCTGCAGTGTCACAGTGAGGGGAATCAGAGCCAAAGAATGTATGAGAGTTCAGCACATCAGTAATCTATCTTTTCGGCTACCTGTCTTCCAAGTTGTGGTCTAGCCAACCCCTTGCTTCAACTCACTGCACAGTGGATTTTACAGGAAAGAATACTGATATGCAAAATTTGCCAGGTATCTGAACCCAAGAGTGACAATTTGAGTCACTAAGATAAGGAGGAACAGTGTAATAATATCCATTGATTGAGTATAAGAGGGACAGAATGATCCAGTTCACACCCTGTCAAGTAGGCAAAAGTGACCATGGGTCTCAGGTCTCTTTGCTGCTCAGTTATTCTGTGATTTTGTGAAAGTCTTTTGGTGCTTTAGAGTCCTCACCAGGGAAATGATAATACTAACTGTTTGATGAGCCTCTAGGAATGGACCTTTCAGAGGGGCACTGTCAAAGGAATCATCAAGAGTCCCCCTTCTTCCACCCTTCAACCCCTGTTGTAGTATTAGCTGTTTCTATAACTTGACCATATCTTCAAACATCCTTGCATGGTTACATGCTGGAATCCTTCTAATATTGCTCTTCCTTCATATTCATCTAATTCTATAGGCTGCAGTCTAAGAGAGAAATCTGTAAATAACCAAGTACTATGGTTACTGTATATAGCTCTATTTCTAGTAACTATGATTACTAAAAAATTTGAATACAAGAGTTGATGCCTTTTATTTTCTATTTCATGCTAGGCATTCTACTAGGTATTCTACATGATAATTAAGCTCATGAGAACTATTCTGGAAAGGTTTTTTTGTTTGTTTGTTTATTTGTTTCACATTTTCAGGGATCAAACCCGGGCACTTTACCACTGAGCTACAAGTCCAGTTTTTTTCTTGGCTTTTTGTTTTGAAACAGGATCTCATTAAATTGCCCAGGTTGACCTTGAACTTGCAACTTGGGCCACAACTCCTGGCAATAGGACAGGGTTATTATTTAAACTCATAATGCAGTAAAACTGAAGTTCAGAGTTTATGCAATTTATACAATTTGCTCAGAATATATCCCTTCTCCTTCAAAGAGCACTTCTGTTGTTCCCTTCTTTTTGTCTTAACATCACATTAACTTACTTGAATTTAGTGAGGACTTTGGCACCTGGCTTACTATTTTTAAGCCTAGCAGTTCATTCAAACCATTTGAGAACAGAACTTCATCTGTCATTCACACAACCCACTCCCATGGACATATACCGGATGGTGAAGGTCTCTACCAGTCATTCTTCTGGTGGATGCCATCCTACTCTCCAAATAGTATGGTTTCTCCAACAGTTTCTAACTTCTTACTCTCCATATGCCCCAAATTAGAAAAATACATCATCCCTAGTTCCAGATGAACTCATTTTTCTCTTGGTAGTTCTTCTTTCTCTTTGGTCTATCATGTCTATCACTTGTAATGTTCTAGAAATTTCCCTTAATTCACATGACCTTTTGTTTTCCTGTTATGCCTATCTTAAAATCACTGTTTCTGTGTTGTCAACTTTCTCTTCCACCTTGCTTTGCCAAACTATCTTCCACTTGTTCTTTGAATCTCTTCTCAAATGCCATGTCCTCATGTCTTCCCTCCATCCACACATCAGGGGGGTCCCTGCTTTTCAGGCTCTTATAGTAGCACTTGTCAGGGTTTGTAAATTGCATTCTTATTTGATTGTTATTTTTTCTTTACAAGTATGTAGGCTACACAGACCTCCATACCTATTTTGCTTACTTGTTGGTGCTCTTTAATTTCTGACCTAATATCACCCCCATACTCTCCAGAAAATAAAAAAAATAAATAAATAAAAGCAAAATAAAACTGTTTTTCTTTTTGGCATTTCTTTCCCTATCCCCTCTTCTATGACCCCTTCTGCATTTACTTGAAACTTCTATCCTGCTTCAATTCATTCTTATGATTTCAGTTCTTGCCATTGGTATTTCAAGATGCAAGTGGAAGATCTATCCAGTGTGCTACCATATGCACATTTCCAATCAGCTTTCAATCACTTCATCTCAGCAACCCACTTCATTGCAATAACCAGCATCATTGAATCATGAAAAATACAACCAATCTTAAAGTTCAATATCAATGCCAAGCATCTTATTCTGATACCCCTTCCCCGTTAGCCCTCCTGCTTACTTGCTCAATCAAGCTCTCTCACTGCAGCAATCTTTGATCTCATTGAGACTTTCGGTTCAATGACCCTTCAAGCATCGTTTTGCTTTCATGTCCTTTCTACTTCCACCATTACAAAGGCTTCCTCATGACCACCCTCAGCTCTACCGTTTTCCCTCCCCATTGGATTCTCCTCCTAACCTACAATGCTGAACGGACTTAACTCTTTTTCTCTATATATTGCACCTACACAGCAATATCTTGTTGAAAAATGTTTGTTTACTGCATAGTTTCACTGTCAATTCATATCTACAAGCCTCAGACACTCAATGCTGCTTGGAATTCCAAATGTCTTTCTCTAGTAGGTTTATTGTCCTATTCGCAGTATTTTTTTTTCTCAAAACCTCCATTTCCTTTACCTTCTCATTCTTACCTGATGATTTCACATCACATTTAATTAAGAGATCAGAACTCATCAATTGCAAAAAGAAAAAAAAAAAAATCCATACCCCTATCTGTGTCTTCTGTTCCACCCTGTCTCACCTATTTTAGGGACTTACTTTTTTTAAAGTTATCTGTTGTGACCCTGCTTAAACAACCTTTCCATATACACAAATTACTTCTTTTTTTTTTTTTTATTGTAAACAAATGGGATACATGTTGTTTCTCTGTTTGTAGTACATGGCGTAAAGGCATACCATTTGTGTAATCATAAATTTACATAGGGTAATGCTGTTTGATTCATTCTGTTATTTTTTTCCCCTTCCCCTCCACCCCTCCCACCCCTATTTTCCCTCTATACAGTCCTTCCTTCCTCCATTCTTGCCACCCTCCCTAACCCTAACTCTAACCCTAACACTAACCCCTCCCACCCCCCATTATGTGTCATCATCCACTTATTAGCGATATCATTTGTCCATTGGTTTTTTGAGATTGGTTTATCTCACTTAGCATGATATTCTCCAGTTTCATCCATCTGCCTGCAAATGCCATAATTTTATCATTCTTTATGGCTGAGTAATATTCCATTGTATATATATACCACATTTTCTTTATCCATTCATCAATTGAAGGACATCTAGGTTGGTTCCACAATCTGGCTATTGTGAACTGAGCAGCTATGAACATTGATGTGGCTGTATCTCTGTAATATACTGATTTTAAGTCCTTTGGGTACAGGCCAAGGAGTGGGATAGCTGGGTCAAATGGTGGTTCCATTCCAAGTTTTCTAAGGAGTCTCCGCACTGCTTTCCACAGTGGCTGCACTAATTTGCAGACCCACCAGCAATGTAAGAGTGTACCTTTCTCCCCACATCCTCGCCAACACCTGTTGTTGCTTGTATTCTTGATAATCGCCATTCTAATTGGGGTGAGATGGAATCTTAGGGTGGTTTTGATTTGCATTTCTCTTATTACTAGAGATGTTGAACATTTTTCCATATGTTTGTTGATTGCTTGTATATCTTCTTCTGTGAAGTGTCTATTCATTTCCTTAGTCCATTTGTCAATTGGATTATTTGCATTCTTGGTGTAGAGTTTTTTGAGTTCTTTATAGATTCTGGAGATTAGTGCTCTATCTGAAGTATGAGTGGCAAAGATTTTCTCCCACTCTGTAGGCTCTTTCTTCGCATTGCTGATAGTTTCCTTTGCTGAGAGAAAGCTTTTTAGTTTGAATCTATCCCAGTTATTAATTCTTGCTTTTATTTCTTGTGCTATGGGAGTCCTGTTGAGGAAGTCTGGTCCTAAGCCGACATGTTGAAGCTCTGGACCTACTTTTTCTTCTATAAGATGCAAGGTCTCTGGTCTGATTCTGAGGTCCTTAATCCATTTTGAGTTTAGTTTCGTGCATGGTGAGAGATATGGGTTTAGTTTCATTCTGTTGCATATGGATTTCCAATTCTCCCAGCACCATTTGTTGAAGAGGCTATCTTTTCTCCATTGCATATTTTTGGCCCCTTTGTCTAGTATGAGAAAATTGTATTTATTTGGGTTTGTATCCGTGTCCTCTATTCTGTACCATTGATCCACCTTTCTATTTTGGTGCCAATACCATGCCGTTTTTGTTACTATTGCTTTGTAGTAGAGTTGAAGATCTGGTATTGCAATACCCCCTGCTTCACTCTTTCTGCCAAGGATTGCTTTAGCTATTCTGGGTTTTTTATTCTTCCAGATGAATTTCATAATTGCTTGCTCTATTTCTGTAAGGTACATCATTGGGATTTTAATTGGAATTGCATTGAATCTGTATAGCACTTTTGGTAGTATGGTCATTTTGACAATATTAATTCTTCCTATCCAAGAACATGGGAGATCTTTCCATCTTCTAAGGTTTTCTTGAATTTCTTTCTTTAGTGTTCTGTAGTTCTCATTGTAGAGGTCTTTCACCTCTTTTGTGAGATTGATTCCCAAGTATTTTATTTTTTTCGAAGCTATTGTGAATGGGGTAATTTTCCTGATTTCTCTTTCTGAAGATTCAACGCTTATGTATAAAAATGCCTTAGATTTATGTGCATTGATCTTATATCCCGCTACTTTACTGAATTCACATATGAGATCTAAAAGTTTTCTAGTGGAATTTCCTGGTTCCTCTAAGTATACAATCATATCATCAGCAAATAGGGATAATTTGAGTTCTTCTTTTCCTATTCGTATCCCTTTAATTTCTTTGGTCTGTCTAATTGCTCTGGCTACAGTTTCAAGGACGATATTGAATAGAAGTGGTGAAAGAGGGCATCCCTGCTTTGTTCCAGTTTTTAGAGGGAATGCTTTTAGTTTTTCACCATTTAGAATGATATTAGCCATGGGCTTAGCATAGATGGCCTTTACAATGTTAAGGAATGTTCCCACTATCCCTATTTTTTCTAGTGTTTTGAGCATGAAGGGATGCTGTATTTTATCAAATGCTTTTTCTGCATCTATCGAAATAATCATGTGATTCTTGACTTTAAGTCTATTGATATGGTGAATTACATTTATTGATTTCCTGATGTTGAACCACCCTTGCATCCCTGGGATGAAACCCACTTGATCATGGTGCACTATCTTTTTAATATGTTTTTGTATGTGATTTGCTAAAATTTTGTTGAGAATTTTTGCGTCAATGTTCATTAAGGATATTGGTCTGAAATTTTCTTTCCTCGATGTGTCTCTGTCTGGTTTAGGTATCAGGGTAATATTAGCTTCATAGAATGAGTTTGGGAGGGTTCCCCTCCTCTTCTATTTTCTGGAATACTTTGAGAAGTATTGGAATGAGCTCTTCTTTAAAGGTTTTGTAGAATTCGGCTGAGAACCCATCTGGTCCTGCACTTTTCATTGTTGGTAGGCTTTTGATGACTTCTTCTATTTCATTACTTGAAATTGGTCTATTTAAATTGTGTATGTCCTCCTCGTTCAGTTTAGGCAATTCATATGTCTGTAGAAACCTGTTGATGTCTTCGAAATTTTCTATTTTGTTGGAGTATAGATTTTCAAAATAGCTTCTAATTATGTTTGTATTTCAGTCCTGTCTGTTGTGATATTTCCTTGTTCATTCCGAATTTTAGTGATTTGGGTTTTTTCTCGTCTTCTCTTTGTTAGTGTGGCTAAAGGTTTATCAATTTTGTTTATTTTTTC
The DNA here is from genome assembly GCF_902686445.1 of Sciurus carolinensis. NCBI lineage: Eukaryota > Metazoa > Chordata > Mammalia > Rodentia > Sciuridae > Sciurus > Sciurus carolinensis. Next base: position 128,519,936 of record NC_062214.1, on the reverse strand, counting down.
GAAGAACCAACTATTTATTTTGTCAATTTTTTGTATTTTTTTTTCGTTTCAATTTCGTTGATTTCAGCTCTGAGTTTAACTATTTCCTGTCTTCTACTACTTTTGGTGTTGGTATGTTCTTTTTCTAGGGCTTTGAGCTGTAGTGTTAGGTCGTTTATTTGTTGAGTTTTACTTTTTTTATTAAATGCGCTCCATGAAATAAATTTTCCTCTAAGTACTGTTTTCATAGTGTCCCAGAGATTTTGATACGATGTTTCTTTGTTCTCGTTTACCTCTAAGAATTTTTTAATTTCCTTCCTAATATCTTCTGTTATCCATTCATCATATAATAGCATATTGTTTAATCTCCAGGTGTTGGAGTAGTTTCTGTTTTTTACTCTTTCATTTATTTCTAACTTCAATCCATTACGATCTGATAGAATACAGGGTAGTGTCTCTATCTTCTTGTATTTGCTGACATTAGTTCTGTGGCATAATATATGGTCTATTTTAGAGAAGGATCCGTGTGCTGCTGAGAAGAAAGTGTATTCGCTCTTGGTTGGATGGTATATTCTATAAATGTCTGTTAAGTCTAAATTATTGATTGTGTTATTGAGATCTATGGTTTCTTTGTTCAATTTTTGTTTGGAAGATCTGTCCAGTGGTGAAAGAGGCGTGTTAAAATCACCTAGTACTATTGTGTTATGGTCTATTTGGTTTCTAAAATTGAGAAGGATTTGTTTAACATACATGGATGAGCCACTGTTTGGGGCATAGATGTTTATGATTGTTATATCTTGCTGATTTATGCTTCCCTTAAGCAGTATGAAATGTCCTTCTTTATCCCTTCTGACTAACATTGGCTTGAAGTCCACATTATCTGAAATGAGGATGGATACTCCAGCTTTTTTGCTGAGTCCATGTGCATGGTATGTTTTTCCCCATCCTTTCACCTTTAGTCTATGGGTATCTCTTTCTATGAGGTGAGTCTCTTGCAGGCAACATATTGTTGGATCTTTCTTTTTAATCCAATCTGCCAGTCTATGTCTTTTGATTGATGAATTCAGGCCATTAACATTCAGGGTTATTATTGAGATATGATTTGTATTCCCGGTCATTTGGTTCATATTTAAAATTTTATTTATTTATTTATTTCTTTTTTGACACATCTTGCATCTTGTTTCCTCCTTTATTTGACAGTTCCTTTAGGATAATTCCTCCCTTTGCTGATTTGCTTCTTTGTTTTTTATCTCATCCTCATAAAATATTTTGCTGAGAATGTTCTGTAATGCTGGCTTTCTTTTTGTAAATTCTTTTAGCTTTTGTATATCATGGAAGGATCTTATTTCATCGTCAAATTTGAAGGTAAGTTTTGCTGGGTATAAGATTCTTGGTTGGCATCCATTTTCTTTCAGAGCTTGAAAAATGTTGTTCCAGGCACTTCTAGCTTTTAGGGTCTGGATTGAAAAATCTGCTGATATCCGTATTGGTTTTCTCCTGAATGTAATTTGGTTCTTTTCTCTCACAGGCTTTAAAATTCTGTCTTTATTTTGTATGTTAGGTATTTTCATTATAATGTGCCTTGGTGTGGGTCTGTTGTAATGTTGTGTATTTGGAGTCCTATAAGCCTCTTGGACTTGATTTTCCATTTCATTCTTCAGATTTGGGAAATTTTCTGATATTATTTCATTGAATAGATTGTTCATTCCTTTGATTTGTTTCTCTAAGCCTTCCTCAATCCCAATAATTCTCAAATTTGGCCTTTTCATGATATTCCATAGTTCTTGGATATTCTGTTCATGATTTCTTACCATCTTCTCTGTTTGTTCAACTTTGTTTTCGAGGTTAAATATTTTGTCTTCAATATCTGAAGTTCTGTCTTCCAGGTGTTCTATCCTATTGGTTATGCTTTCTATGGAGTTCTTAATTTGGTTTATTGTTTCCTTCATTTCAAGGATTTCTGTTTGGTTTTTTTTTCAGTATCTCTAACTCTTTATTGAAATGATCTTTTGCTTCCTGTATTTGCTCTTTTAACTGTCGATTGGTGCGATCATTCAATGCCTGCATTTGCTCTTTCATCTCATCATTCAATGCCTGCATTTGCTCTTTCATCTTGTTTGCTTCCCTGATCATTTTAATTATGTACATTCTGAACTCCCTTTCTGTCATTTCTTCTGCCATGCTGTCATTGGATTTTATTGATGTAACATCTAGATTTTTTGGGGGCATTTTCTTCCCTTGTTTTCTCATATTGTTCAGGAATCAGTGGATCATTAAGATATTGCAGATTTCCTCTATCGACTTATAATGTCCCTGAAGATTGCTAGTATATCCCCTCTTATCCTTCAGTAGCCTGAAGTCTTGGAGGAAGTTGATAATGCGGAGCTCCACGAAGAAGCTGCCTCTCTAGGGGTGGTGACCCTCAGGTGGGGTATATTCCCTGATAGTGGGCAGAGGTGCCTCCACTTGTTGACCAATGGTCATCCAATGGGGAACTAGGCTGCGGACTGAGGCAAGGCCTGTTTGTGCCTGTGTCTCTGGTTTTACTGTCCTTGTGGGAAAACCTCACCTGTCAGGGAAGACTCACCCGGTGGGGAGATCTCACTGGTCAGTTCTCCTCCTAGAGGTTCCCCTCAATCTACAACTATCGCCTGGGCTGGGCTGTCTTCCTCTGCAACGTTCCCAGGGTCCCAGACCTACTTCCTGGGCCTGGGAGCCTCACCCTTCACAGGCGAGTCTCCTTAGGCTGCCTCTCCTCAGAGACTCTGCCCGCAGTCCTGGAAACTTCGCTCCACCCCTAGGCGTGTCTCTGTGCAGCTCTTCCAGCAAGCAGCCACCTAGCTCCTGGGACCCTGCTCTGCACCTAATCACCTGGCTATGCGGCCCCTCCTCTGAGCCGCCACCTGGAGCCCCGTACAATAGCTCCGAGACCCAGAGACCTGCCGCACATCTCCTCCTCTGGACAGCCGCCCAGTTTCCGACACAGTCACTAGGAGTCCAAGCAACTCACTTCGAGTCTCCTCCTCCTGCCAACCGCCCGTAGCCCTAGGCAGTCACTCCAAGTCCAAGTGACCCGCCCTGTTCCTCCTCCTCGTTCTCGGGGCAGCCCCCCGGGTGTTCAGGCGCGGTGGCTCCGAGACCAAGTGACCCACCGCGCTCCTCCTCCAGGTAGGCCACCGGTGTTCAGCAGTGGTTGTTCCGAGTTCAAACAGCTCGCCACGCAGCTCCTCCTCTGGCAACTGCCTGTGGCTCTGATGCAGTCACTCCTAGACCAAGCGACCCGCGGTGCTTCTCCTCTTCCTCCGGGCAACCCCCCGGTGTTCAGGAGCGCTCGCTCTGTGTTCAAACAGCTCACCACGCTGCTCCTCCTCAGGCAGCCGCCCGGAGCCCCAGTGGTTGTTCCGAGTCCAAGTGCTATGCTGAGCCGCCTCCTCTACGATGATCCCAGTGGTTCGTGTTTACCGCTCCAGGGGGGGAGGGGCGTCTCGCCGAGCAACTCTACTTCACAAAGTTCCCTGCGTTCCAGGGCTACCGCCCCATCCGGGACACCTCCCCAACGGGAGAGACTCACCCGGCGGCTTTGAGTTGGTCCCAAGTCTCTCACTATCTGCTCTTTTGAATCTTGTGTCCTGGAGCAACATGAAATGCAGCCGCCCTCTAGTCTGCCATCTTGAAACCACAAATTACTTCTAAAAAGCAAGAAAGCACTTTCCTCCTTAACATCTTTCACCTTTATAACCTCCCTTACCACCATTTCCCTTTGATCTATTTAGTCTTTTCTCTACTTCCTTTTATGGCAAGAGTCTAGTGGGAAGCTGATATGATCATAAAGAAGTATCACTTAACCATGTCTCCTCACTGCTCCCTAAGCCTCTCCTCTATTCCTTCTGTATGTATTTGTCTCCCCTTGTGTCATTCCTGAGCTCCTTCCTCCCCATTGACCTCTAATCTACCATCACCACATTTCCTCTAGTCTGCCTTGTCATTCTCTGCAGAGCAACTGGAGAAATGTGTTTCTAATATACACATTAGATCATATTATTCCCTATTTGAAAATATTTATTGATTTTCATTTTGTGTAAAAGCCAGTATTATAATACACTTAATAGAGACAGTTAATAGCAAAGGAGGGGAGGAAGTGACTGGGTAGAGAAACAAAGCAGACACAATTCTTTACCCCATAGGACTTAGGATGTTTGAGGAGGTACTCTGGTATTCAACAGATATTCACAAAGATAATTGCCATCATTTGTGGTGTGATAAAGGAAAAGCATAGCATACTTGTAGAATATAGGATAGCAGTTTTTTCCCTGTGGAAATAGGCTTTATCTGGGGATCTTGTGAGAAAATGTGACTAGTGAAGTGTTAAGGTAGGCAGATGGAACTGTATGTGCAAATGACCTGAGATAGGGAGGGGTAGGGGACTTTTGAGACATAAAGTAAGGCTCTTACCACTGTAATTTTGGGACTTGGAAGAGGAATTGTATGAGGTACTACTGGAAAAGTGAATTGGAGCTAGGTCCTGCAAAACCCTGTAGATCATTAAAAAAGTTCAGATCTAATACTACCAACAAATGAATGCCACTGAAAGATTTGAAAAGATGCTTAGTTTTGTTTTCTAACAACACATTCTAAGTACTAGTTAATGAACATAGAAAGATGAAAAGCAGATGCAGGTAAAAGAGTTAATTATTATAAATCTCAAGGAAAGATAGTTATAATTTGAACCAGGTGATTTTAGCAGAAATATGAAAAGTGGACATGCTCAAGATACTTTAGAAGCTGGATTGACAGGATTTAGTAATTGATTAAATTTTGGAGGCTAATGGCAACAGGCATGTCAGAGATAATAAATGTGTCAAAGATGTATCTCTTTTTTCTAGCATGGGTAGATGAATCCATAGACTAGTCAATCCTGAAAATAGAATGCAGGAGGAGCAGCTGGCTTGGGAAAGAATATAATGGATTAGAGTTCAAACATTGATATTGAGAATTTTATGAGATATTTAAGTTAAATTTCAACTATGAGATTAAAAAAAATATGAAATATCTTTGTCTTCTGCCCTAAGGTCCACACAGTTTACCAAATGTGGCTTAAATATATATATTTATATATATATATATATATATATATTTTTTTTTTTTTTTTTTTCTAAATCCAATCACTTCCCACTATCTCTACTGTTTTGACCTTAATCTACTAATTTGTCTTCTAGGTCATTATTTCTTAATTGTCTCTATGCTGCCTTTTTAGAGCCAATTTTCCACAAATCACCTAGAATGGTTCTTTTAGAAGGTATATCACACCATGTCACATCCCTGATATACCCTTACTTTGAAACACCATATGCTTGCTTTTGACAAAGTACCCTAAAATAGTCCTTATCTTTCTCCCCAAACTTGTATTCTACACTTTTTTATCCTATCCTTCACTCCATGATATACTATGTGGCCCCACTGGCATTCCTGTGTTTTGAATAGAATCCCCTGTATTTCAGGAACTTTACTCTATTCATTCTACTTAGGATTACTTTCTCCTTCTCCTTGTCTGAGTTTGAATTTACATGTCACTTGAACCTTCTATATGAGACAGGCTATTCTTCCAAGGGTGTGATATTAATGGTAGTGCTTTACCACTGAGCTAGGTCCGTAATGTTTTTATTTTTTTTTTATTCTTGAGTCAGGGAGAATGCATTCTTAATATCATTAAAGATTATGTGTGACTTGTGATACAGAAGAGCTACACCAGCAGGAAGGGAGGATGTTGTATGTACAAAAGTACTGTATTGCTTTAAACAGTTTTTGGCTAACATATGCCTCCTGATCTTGATTAATTGTGGAATGAAATCATGAAAACTGTAACTCTGATCATTTTAGAGTGCTCTGTGAAGAAATGCTAGCAAATTAAAAATCCTTATTTTGCCCTACTGAAGATTTCTGACTCTGAGGTCGAAGGTAGTTAGTTATTCAAGATTTCCCCACAAATGATATCAAAATGATTCTGGTACTGTTACTGTTACATGATTATATTAGAATTCCCATAGGATTGTGTCTCAGCAACATCGACAGTACCTTGAAGAGTTTAATCCTATTACTTTAAGGCAAGCTTTTAACAGTGAAAATAAAGATCTCAACTAAAGTAGAACAGCATAAATAACAAAATAAAGAGAAATTTAATAAACATTTGATCCAGAATTCATACATTTGTTGACTGTTGAAAAGCAGAAATTGGAGAGACAGGGAAAAGTCTAAAATAAACCCAGAGTTTCCAGTTTACAAATGTTGTAAAATTATCCTGGAGATGTCAATAAGAAGATCCAATTTGAGCACTTATTTTAGACAGACTGAGTGGGCTATTTGCATGAAATCTACATAGAAATGTCTAAGAAAATAAACAAAATGGATCCAGAACTTAACAAAGAAAGGAAGTAATATATATAAGCACCTTAAAAGAGCATGTAATGTGAGAAGAGGGGACTAGTGAGGAGGATGGAATCTGTGAACAGCAGTGTGGAGAGAGTAAACACAGAAGGATGTCATGAAGGATGCTGAGATATAGCATTAGAAGAAACAGGGCAATACAGGTAAGATTCAGCAAGAGATTAAGCAAGAGAATCCAAGCCACATAGATGCCATGTTGGATAAGGATGGAAAATTAGATTTTGGTGACACTGACACAAATAGTTTAATCTGAGAGAAAGTTGTACCCCTTGAAATAGTAAACAAAACAATTTTCCATAAGTTTCCTAACAGACTACAATTAATGTCTCTTTGGCCAGAATTTTGACACATTTGTTACTGAATCTATCACTGAAGAGTCTGAATGACCATGGCATAAACCAGTTAGGATTTGTTTTAAGGAGTGCCTCCTTTCAAACCTAAGACTACCTAATCTCTGAAAAAAATCTAGGTTTGATAAAAATGAAAAAGGTTATGACTGGGAAGTAAAGTGTGTGTGCGTGTGTATGTGTGTGTATGTGCATGTGTTTGTGTGTGGGGGCGTATAAGAGAAAGAGAGAGAGAGAGAGAGAGAGTGAGAGAGAGAGAGAGAGATTGAGATTGTCAGATGGCAGACAGAAGCAGAACGATGACTTATTTTTTTCTGAAATATGTGGCAAGGTCAATGGTACAGGGATAAGGAGGATGTGTTAGGCTTTAAGAGGGTGATAAAAATTTAAATGACATCTTTGGGGATTGAGAAAAGAGGTATGTGCATCTGAGAGCACTCAACCTGCTGGGAGATGTGAAAATACTGTTGCCAAGGCAAGTATTATTTTGATTTTTGACTTAAGGTGGAGTCACATATGAGGGGTGGAAATGATCCCTTGACCGCCCTGTTCTTTTTCATGCAGATGAAGAACGGCTCTCATTGCAGAGTTTTATTGCTTTGTGTAAACTCACCTTAGATGTCCTGACTGATGAAATTTACTCGGCTTCCCTTGGGAGCCTCCTCCATCATCCAACAGGCCAGTGCACCAGGCAGCATTCCCTGTGGAATGTGCTGTGCTCCTTTACTTCCTGGTTAGTCTGCTTCTGGCAAAAGGACCCCTCCCCTTTTCTGTGGGATTTTTGCATTCAAGCTCTTACCCGGCCTCCCTGTCACCACAAATGCTGTTATATATGTTTTGGATTTTTATTCTGTCTTTGTTCCTTTGCTTTTCCACCCTTTATAGATGAGTACTACTTTCCCTCATAATTCCTATGATTTCTCAGGCGTTTATGAATTTCATTTTTCTTATATGATTATAGTAAAGATGGAATATTCTCATGAAATGTACACCTTTCGAAGTCTAATGCATCCCCCTTATCTTCTGCTGCTGACCAGTTTGAATTATCCTCTTTAACACTCCCATCCTTGCTTTGGGAAGCCTAAAGGGCAATCTCCATTATTCTGAGGCAACACATCCTGGTAGTGTCTTAACAAACACCTCTGCCTCTCATTTCTTTCTTTAATACATTTTTCAGACTGATGACAATTTGACCTTCCCCCAAGCTCTATTTTCTACAGGTCCATCCCCTACTCAAAATTTTCAATGCCTATCCATCATCTAGATATTGAAATATAAACTCTTTAACCCATTATTCCTTTTATAGCTTGGTCCCAGAAATATTTTGCAAACCCTCCTTATGCATTATAAATTCTGAAGCAGTCAGCACTTCTGCTCTCAGTGTTCCCCTTAACTGAAATATTCCCTACCATTTATCCACTTATCCAATTCCCAGCCATTTCTGTTGGTTGTCCTCAAGTCTCACTTTTTGCATAAAATAGTTATTGATTTTGCATGCCTCTGAAATCTTATTGCTGTTGATTCCCCACCACCCATACAACTCATTCAGTGGGAAGTTTCCTATGGCAACTAGTTGTACTAGTTGCATTGCAAGTTAACTTTTTGAGAGGATTCCTTGAATTCTGGATGCATTTTTTACTATTTTGTAAGCAACATTATTGAGCAACTTGGCTCAAGTTATTTAATTTCCCTGAGCTTCAAAGTTCTCATCTAAGAAAGGGCATTAGTAATAAGTCATTTTATTGGACTTCTGTGTTAAATAAATAAAAATGTCTAGCTATTAAGTTTCTCTATAGGCATTTATAAATTATGGAAGTTTTTCTTGCATCCTTCATGTGCTTAAGACAATATTGGGTTTTAATAAATGCCAAAAATTGGTGAAGTAAATAGTCATCTGTTCACTTCTGGGAAGGGACTTTAGAGTTTCCTTTTTCTCTTTTTCTTAACTTCTTTCCTCCCTTCCTGTTTCTCTCCCTTCCTTTCATTTGTTAACCCCTCTTCTCAATTCTGCACTTTTTTCCCCACTATTTTTGACACTGGAGAACCTGGAAAGAACTCTGAATACTTTCAGATTCTAGAAGAGGCTAATTCTGTTCCATAACTTTTAGAAGACAATCAACTAGGCTGCACATGAATACAGACTAATAGTTGTTTGACTTTGATGTTTTATGGGAATTGACTTTTGGAGCTCACTTTGCTGCCTTTCTGGGGAATGAGGAGCTGACCAAGTCTTCAGAGGAGTAAGACAGAATAGCTTAGGTCAAGTTTCCTTATGGGGTTAATCTCCACTGGCAATCATGCAGGAAAGAGTCCCCTGTCCCAAGCATCTTGTAGACAAGGAGATATCTAGAGTCTACTCAAACAACTGTCATACTCATGTATTTTAGTGGTGGTAGTATAACTCAGGGTGAATGGTTGAGTACATAAATTTGAGTACAAAGATTGTGTGTAAGGATGTGTACAATAGTCAGATCTGTAGTCACGTCAATCTTGACTAGCATCTGTAGTTTGCACCGAGATGGATCATTTTTCATAACAAACCAGGACATACAGCCCTTCAATTACTTGTACTGGACCCTGTTAGTTTCCTTAACCTTGAGCACCTTCTCCCCTTAACTTTATTGAGGTTCTCCTGGCATTTCTGCTAACTCTTGATTCTCTTTATTTTAAAAAGGAGATTTATATTTTTAAGAAAAAAAAAATTAAATGTGTCCCTGAATTAATTTTTAAGGTTAAAGTTAGAATATGGTACCAAGATGATTGTCTAGTCTTTTCTCAACTGTTGACACTGACAGAGCTTGGTGCTGAGTAAAGGAATTGTTTGTGACCCTGTGCCTATATGATTCGCACCTGAAATAGGACTATAAACTGAAAAAAAAAAAAAAAAATTAACATCTCCTGGCTGTTTTCACAAATAAAAAAATAACTAAAGTTGGGCATGGTGGCGCATACCTGTAATCCCAGTGGCTCAGGAAGCTGAGGCAGGAGGATTGCAGGTTCAAAGCCAGCCTCAGCAAAAGCTGTGCTAAGTGGCTCAGTGAGACACTGTCTCTTAATGAAATACAAAATAAGACTGGGGACGTGGCTCAGTGGTTGAGTGCCACTGAGTTCAAGTCCTGATACCCACCCAAGAAAAAGGAAAAAAATAAAGAATAAATGACAATTTAAAATGCAAATTTGTCTTACTTCCCTTTTAACAGCAAAATCAGGCTATTATCATTCTTATTCTGAATATCTTCTTGTCACCATTTTAAGGTAGCAGAATTTTTGGTGTCTGAAAACTGATTAGCCAACAAACCCAAGCTATACAATTTTAACTGTCCAAAAAGCTCCAATTAACAGACTTTTGGGGGACTTCAAACAGTCACAGCCTTTGAATCTAAGCCATTCCCCAAGGCAGCATCTACTCAGGATAAAGTCAAGAGGAGATCTGGCAGTTATTTTCTTGATTTGATCAGTGTAGCTAGTCAAAGCTCTATGTCCCGGTTGAATTAGCTGGTTTGGCTGTCTACACTGATCAAATCAGATGGATAATTGTCCAATTTTCTTTGCATCTTATATGCTATAAACAAAATGTAGAATTATCAGGATTAAATACAGTCAATAAATGGCCCTTCTGCTTTTTAAATATAATCATTATGCTATTAATAGGCCAATTGCCCAAGGTCATAATGTTCTGTTGACTTGTGTCAAAGTGTTTTTATTTTGTTTCATTTCTACCCACTGTAAACCAAATTAGTTTATTCAGAGACGTTTAACATTGATTGAAATCTTAGCAGTATTCACCAACCCAACTGTGTGTAGCAAAGATGTTTGAACTGAAAAATAAGACACACTAATGAAGTATTACTTGGGTTTCTATTAACTAAAACACAGCTGCTGTTCTTTCCTATTCATAGGACAGCTCTATTCCAAGGGCCAGAGATTAACCATAGTTTCAAAATGCATTATTTAGACTTGGTTTCACATCATTAGATACTGAGGCCACTGATGATTTACACTTCTCTCAACCCATGGTAATATGCTAAAACCAGTCTTCCATTTTTAATGATATTGCTAAGCCATAGAAAGGACTATCAAATTATTAGTTTTCTTTTATGAATGGTGATACAAGGACTATTGGAAAGTGTTATTTTGTCTCACTTGCACTGCCCCCTCATAAGGTAGTTTTAATAAAAGTCTGATGGGGAGGCAGTTATTAAGTCATTTTTACAAACAAACCACCAACAAATTTGTGTTTACTCTTTTTTTTTGTAAACAAATGGGATACATGTTGTTTCTCTATTTGTACATGGAGTCGAGGCATACCATTTGTGTAATCATAAATTTACATAGGGTAATGTTGTTTGATTCATACTGTTATTTTTTCCCTTCCCCCCCACCCCTCCCACCCCTCTTTTCCCTCTATACAGCCCTTCCTTCCTCCATTCTTACCACCCTCCTTATCCCTAAACCTAAACCTAATCCTAACCCTAACGCTAACCCCTCCCACCCCCCATTATATGTCCTCATCTGCTTATCAGCAAGATCATCTGTCCTTTAGTTTTTTGAGATTGGCTTATCTCATTTAGCATGATATTCTCCTTTGCCTGCAAATGCCATAATTTTTCATTCTTCATGGCTGAGTAATATTCCATTGTGTATATATGCCACAGTTTCTTTATCCATTCATCAACTGAAGGGCATCTAGGTTGGTTCCACAATCTGGCTATGGTGAATTGAGCAGCAATGAACATTGATGTGACTGTATCTCTGTAGTACGCTGATTTTAAGTCCTTTGGGTATAGGCCAAGGAGTGGGATAGCTGGGTCAAATGGTGGTTCCATTCCAAGCTTTCTGAGGAATCTCCACACTGCTTTCCTGAGTGGCTGCACTAATTTGCAACCCCACCAGCAGTGTATGAGTGTACCTTTTTCCCCACATCCTCTCCAACACCTACTGTTGCTTGTGTTCTTGATAATCGCTATTCTAATTGGGGTGAGATGGAATCTTAGGGTTGTTTTGATTTGCATTTCTCTTATTACTAGCGATGCTGAACATTGCTTCATATATCTGTTGATTGTTTGTAGATCTTCTTCTGTGAAGTGTCTATTCATTTCCTTAGCCCATTTGTTGATTGGATTATTTGTATTCTTGCTGTAGAGTTTTTTGAGTTCTTTATAGATTCTGGAAATTAGTGCTCTATCTGAAGTATGAGTGGCAAAGATTTTCTCCCACTCTGTAGGCTCTCTCTTCACATTGCTGATAGTTTCCTTAGCTGCGAGAAAGCTTTTTAGTTTGACTCTATCCCAGTTGTTGATTCTTGCTTTTATTTCTTGTGCTATGGGAGTTCTGTTAAGGAAGTCTGATCCTAAGCCAACAAGTTGAAGGTTTGGACCTACTCTTTCTTTCTTCTATATAATGCAGGGTCTCTGGTCTGATTCTGAGGTCCTTGATCCATTTTTAGTTGAGTTTTGTGCAGGGTGAGAGATAGGGGTTTAATTTCATTCTGTTGCATATGGTTTTCCAGTTTTCCCAGCACCATTTGTTGAAGAGGCTATCTTTTCTCCATTGCATATTTTTGGCCCCTTTGTCTAATATGAGAAAATTGTATTTATTTGGGTTTGTGTCCATGTACTCTATTCTGTACCATTGATCTACCTGTCTATTTTGGTACCAATACCATGCCGTTTTATTACTATTGCTTTGTAATAGAGTTGAAGATCTGGTATTGCGATACCCCCTGCTTCTCTCTTTTTACTGAGGATTGCTTTAGCTATTCTAGGTTTTTTATTCTTCCAGATGAATTTCATAATTGCTTGCTCTATTTCTGTAAGGTATGTCATTGGGATTTTAATTGGAATTGCATTGAATCTGTATAGCACTTTAGGTAGTATGGTCATTTTGACAATATTAATTCTTCCTATCAAGAACATGGGAGATCTTTCCATCTTCTAAGATTTTCTTTAATTTCTTTCTTTAGTGTTCTGTAGTTCTCATTGTAGAGGTCTTTCACCTCTTTTGTGAGATTGATTCCCAAATATTTTATTTTTTTTGATGCTATTGTGAATGGGGTAGTTTTCCTAATTTCTCTTTCTGAAGATTCATCACTTATGTATAAAAATGGCAATAGGGATGGTTTGAGTTGTACCTTTCCTATTCATATCCCTTTAATTTCTTTGTTCTGCCTAATTGCTCTGGCTAGAATTTCAAGGACGATGTTGAATAGAAGTGGTGAAAGAGGGCATCCCTGCCTTGTTCCAGTTTTTAGGGTGAATGCTTTCAGTTTTTCACCAGAATGATATTGGCCATGGGCTTAGCATAGATGGCCTTTACAATGTTAAGGAATGTTCCCACTATCCCAATTTTTTCTAGTGTTTTGAGCATGAAAGGATGCTGTATTTTATCGAATGCTTTTTCTGCATCTATTGAAATAATCATGTGATTCTTAACTTTAAGTCTGTTGATATGGTGAATGACATTTATTGATTTCCAGATGTTGAACCAACCTTGCATCCCTGGGATAAAACCGACTTGATCGTGGTGCACTATCTTTTTAATATATTTTTGTATGCGATTTGCTAAAATTTTGTTGAGAATTTTTACGTCGATGTTCATTAAGGATATTGGTCTGAAATTTTCTTTCCTCGATGTGTCTCTGTCTGGTTTAGGTATCAGGGTGATATTGGCTTCATAGAACGAGTTTGGGAGGGTTCCCTCCTCTTCTATTTCATGGAATACTTTGAGGAGTATTGGAATGAGTTCTTCTTTAAAGGTTTTGTAGAACTCGGTTGAGAACCCATCTGGTCCCGGACTTTTCTTTGTTGGTAGGCTGTTGATGACCTCTTCTATTTCATTGCTTGAAATTGATTTATTTAAGTCTTGTATGTCCTCCTCGTTCAGTTTAGGTAATTCATAAGTCTCTAGAAACTTGTTGATGTCTTCGAGGTTTTCTGTTTTGTTGTAGTATAGATTTTCAAAATAGCTTCTAATTATGTTTTGTATTTCAGTCGTGTCTGTTGTGATATTTCCTTGTTCATTCCGAATTTTAGTAATTTGAGTTTTCTCCCTCTTTCTCTTTGTTAATGTAGTTAAGGGCTTATCAATTTTGTTTATTTTTTCAAAGAACCAACTCTTTATTTTGTTAATTTTTCCAATTGTTTCTTTTGTTTCAATTTTGTTGATTTCGGCTCTGATTTTAACTATTTCCTGTCTTATACTACTTTTGGTGTTGGTCTGCTCTTCTTTTTCTAGGGCTTTGAGCTGTAGTGTTAAGTTGTTTATTTGTTCATTTCTACTTCTTTTGTTGAATGTGCCCCATGAAATAAATCTTCCTCTAAGTTCTGCTTTCATAGTGTCCCAGAGATTTTGATATGATGTATCTTTGTTCTCGTTTACTTCTAAGAATTTTTTTATTTCCCTCCTGATGTCTTCCGTTATCCATTCATCATATAATAGTGTATTATTTAATCTCCAGGTATTGGAGAAGTTTCTGTTTTTTATTCTGTCATTTATTTCTAATTTCAATCCATTATGATCTGATAGAGTACAAGGTAGTATCTCTGTCTTCTTGTATTTGCTAACAGTAGCTTTGTCGCATAAAATATGATCTATTTTAGAGAAGGATCCATGTGCTGCTGAGAAGAAAGTGTATTTGTTCTTTGTTGGATGGTGTATTCTATATATGTCGGTTAAGTCTAAATTGTTGATTGTGTTATTGAGATCTATGGTTTCTTTATTCAATTTTTGTTTGAAAGATCTATCCAGTGGTGATAGAAGTGTATTAAAATCACCTAGTATTATTGTGTTGTGGTCTATTTGATTTCTGGAATTGAGAAGGATTTGTTTGACGTACATGGATGAGCCAATTTTCGGGGCATAGATATTTATGATTGTTATATCTTGCTGTATATATAACATATATATATATGTTATATCTTGTTATATATTACTTCCCTTAAGCAGTATGTAATGTCCTTCTTTATCCTTTCTGACTAGTTTTGGCTTGAAGTCCACATTATCTGAAATGAGGATGGATACTCCAGCTTTTTTGCTGTGTCCATGTGCATGGTATGTTTTTTCCCATCCTTTCACCTTTAGTCTATGGGTATCTCTTTCTATGAGATGAGTCTGTGGCACGCAGCATAATGTTGGATTTTTCTTTTTAATCCAATCTGCCAGTCTATGTCTTTTGACTGATGAGTTCAGGCCATTAACATTCAGGGTTATTATTGTGATATGATTTGTATTCCCAGTCATTTGACTCATTTTTGATTTTTGACATGATTTGGTTTCTCCTTTATTTGGCTATTCCTTTAGGCTAGTTCCTCCCATTGCTGATTTGCATTGTTGTTTTTCATCTCTTCCTCATGGAATATTTTGCTGAGAATGTTTTGTAATGCCGGCTTTCTTTTTGTAAATTCCTTTAGCTTTTGTTTTTCATGGAAGGATCTTATTTCATCGTCAAATCTGAAAGTCAGTTTTGCTGGGTATAAGATTCTTGGTTTGCATCCATTTTCTTTCAGGGCTTGGTAAATGTTGTTCCAGGCCCTTCTAGCTTTTAGGGTTCGGATTGAAAAATCTGCTGATATTCTTATTGGTTTCCCCCTGAATGTAATTTGATTCTTTTCTCTCACAGCCTTTAAAATTCTCTCTTTATTTTGTATGTTAGGTATTTTCATAATAATGTGCCTTGGTGTGGGTCTGTTGTAATTTTGTATATTTGGAGTCCTATAAGTGCTTGTACTTTGTTTTCCATTTCATTCTTCAGATTTGGGAAATTTTCTGATATTATTTCATTGAATAGATTGTTCATTCCTTTGGTTTGTTTCTCTAAGTCTTCCTCAATCCCAATAATTCTTAAATTTGGCCTTTTCATGATATCCCATAGTTCTTGTAGATTCTGTTCATGATTTCTTACCATCTCTGTTTGGTCAACTTTGTTTTCAAGATTAAAAATTTTTCCTTCAATGTCTGAGGTTCTGTCTTCCAGGTGTTCTATCCTATTGGTTTTGCTTTCTATGGAGTTTTTAACTTGGTTTATTGTTTCCTTCATTTCAAGGATTTCTGTTTTTTTTTTTTTTTTCTCAGTATCTCTAACTCTTTATTGAAATGATCTCTTGCTTCCCGTATTTGGTCTTTTAACTCTTGATTGGTGTGATCATTTAATGCCTGCATTTGCTCTTTCATCTCCTCCTTCAATGCCTGCATTTGCTCTTTCATCTCCTCATTTGCTTCCCTGATTGTTTTAATTACGTACATTCTGAACTCCCTTTCTGACGTTTCTTCTGCTGTGCTGTCATTGGGTTTTATTGATATAGTATCTAGGTTTGTTTGGGACATTTTCTTCCCTTGTTTTCTCTTATTGGTCAGATGTCAGTGGGAATCTGAGATATTACAGATTTCCTCTATTGGTTTATAGTGTGCCTGTAGATTTCCAGCGTATCACCTCCCAGCCTTCAGTAGCCAGAAGTCTTGGAGGAACTTGAAAATGCAGTGCTTCAGAACAAAGCTGCCCCTACCCCGCTACTGGTTCCAGGGCTTGGAGCTGGCTCTGTGCGGAAAGGCTCTCACTGGGGGGCCTGCTCCAAGAAGCTGGCCCTGTGGGAGAAGCCCACTGCTGGAGTGAGCAGGGCTACCTGGGGAAGACTCTAGCTACCCTGCCCTGCTCTGATAAGCCACCCCATCCGTGCCTACTGCCTAGGCCAAGCTTCACCCAATGTGGGAGACTCACCCTGTGGCTCTATTTTAGTCTGAGTCTCTCAATGCCTCCCCTTCTTGAATCCTGGGTTCTGGAGTGACTGAAGATGCAGTCACCCTCTTGTCTGCCATCTTGGATTGCCCCATGGAAAGAGCCTGCGGCCGGAGGGGGCAGGGTCACCTGGAGAAGTCTCTGGCTGCCCTGCCCTGGTCCCAGAGGCTGCCTGTGGGTCGGAGCTCTCCGTTGGCTCAGGGACTTGTGGCTGGCTCTGTGTAGAAAGGCTCTCACTGGGCGGTCTGCTCCGAGAAGCTAGCCTTGAAAGGCGCTTCCCGCCGCAGGGGGCCGGGCTGCTTGGGGAAGTCCCTAGCTGCCCTGTCCTGGTCCCTGAAGCTGCCTGTGGGCCATAGCTCACCGCGCTGGCTGTGGGACTTGGAGCTGGTTCTGTGCAGAAAGGCCTGTGTTTACTCTTTCTAAAAGAAGCAAGAGGAGAAACAAATGCCTTCCCTTGGAAAAGTCAATGTTCTTAAATAGCAAAGAGAGAAATCTGATTTCTTCTCCTCAAAAAGTAGGTTCTCTCTAGTGACACACTGCATGTGTGTATTTGTGTGTGTGTGTGTGTGTGTGTGTGTGTGTGTATGGAGGTGGGTGGTGTGTTCCATTGGACTTCAAGTTCAGAGTAGTTTCATGCAAGACAGTTCTGGAATAAAAAAATGCTGAATGTTGACTCTGCCCCAGCATAATTCTATTTTATTATAAGACCTTTTGTATTTTCTCCGACTGATGTTTTATTCCCACACTGCAGTTAAGTAACTCCCCTTAACTCTTCTTACTGTGTTCCTTTCTCCAAAATGAGTTTAATACCTACCTACCTTTTCACTACTCTTTTCTTTTTCCTATGCCCCAACTCCTCACTCATCAGTTTATCGATGTCAACATTACCTGATACTCTGCATGGAAAGCTAGTATGATTTTTACTTAAGTTCAGAGAGGTGTATTTGTTCCCAAAGGACTTCAAAGTAAATGGGTTGATTTTAAACTCTGAAATATAAGAAAAATATATTTTCCATCTTTTTAGCTAATATCATTACCAAGTGTTATGGTTTGGATGTTAGCCATCCCAAAAACTCAAGTGTGAGACAATATAAGAAGGTTTAGAGGTAAAATGATTGGGTTATGGCAGCCTTCATTCAATGGGTGAATTAATCCCCTGAAGGGATTAACTGAGTGGTAATTGAAGGTGAGTAGGTTGTGGTTAGAAGAGGTGACATTGGGGGCATGCCTTTGGGGTATATATTTTCTATCTATGGAGTGGAATATTTCTCTGCTTCCTGATCATTGTGTGAGCCACTTCCCTCTACCACACTCTTCTGTCATGTGTCCTGCCTCACCTCATGCCCTGAGGAATGGAGCCAGATGCTATGGACAGAGAGCTCTGAAACAGTCCCCAAATAAACCTTCCCTCCTCTAAAATTGTTCTTGTCAGGTCTCTTAGTCACAGCAGTGAAAAAGCTGACTAAAACACCATATTTTGTAAACTGATAAAGATGTTTGTTGAACTTAATACCACACCAGACATTCAATGAAGTGAAGAAGTTTGGTATGGAAGGTCATCCAAGGATTTGATTTAAAGAGTTCTCTGGTGGTGGAATTCTGTGTGTATGTGTTTGTGTGTTCATATGAATTTGTATGTATACATGTGTGAAAGTGTTTATTTGCAGGCAGAGGGTGATTGGTCAGAGAGGAGCAGAAGTATGTAAGAAAAGAAGTTGACTATCCCATATCAGGGGAAAAAAAAGGTGACAACTGAGTTGCCCTTCTCTAATTCTGCATGAATGATGGCTTGCTAAAGGAGCATTGTATACTTTCTCAGTGATCCAAATAGAGGCCATCTTATGACTCAACATAACCTTCTATTCAGTCAATACCAATTTGAATTTAGGGGAAAACCCATTCATACTCCTGGCTTGTTCGAAACCCCTAGGTCTGTAAGTGAATCTATTAATGTTTCTTCTGAAATTAAAAACTCTCCTTGTAGGCTTGCAATTCAAGACTGGAATGCTCTTTATTCTGAGCCTCTTGGGAATTTTTCACATCTCATGAAAACTTAGGGAAGCAGTTACACTTTTACTTATCTCCACAGCTTCTGTTTCCACTACTGGGTATTTGGTTGATTGTTTTATTTTTTGTATTTAACTATCTAGGGAGTTTCCAAGTTTCACATGTAGATAGGCATATGCTATATTACTTAAACTTATTAAGAGGTGATATTTACTAGAATTTGAAAAGGAAGTGTAGGTAGCTTTATTATGGATCATGTCATAGCATAGTAGTGTATAACCAAAAGGCTTTATTGTAGATCTAACCTTAATATTCACTCTACTGTGGACCACAGAGTGATTATTCAATATATGTAACATCCAATGTGAATCTAACCTGCAGTGAGGATGAGGAGGCCAGGAGGCCTAGTGGTTCCAAGTTCAGTACCAGTGCAGCCATTCAGTAGCTGTGAGATTTAGGGCAAGTTATTTAACATGTTGGTGATTCAATTTCCTTATATCTGAAAGGAAGATATTACTAGTTCTTTCTTCCTAAGATTATTTTGAATATCTGTTGCTTTAATTTATAACAACTGTATAGAAGCAAATACACAAAAATATTAGCTATTTTAGACATAAAATCAATACTGAAATTAACCACAAGATATCACTCTTAGTCATGTAACATCCAATCAGAAACATGATCTTAGTCTATCTTTACCCTCCTGATTTTTACCCACTTGACTCATAGAAAATTTATGATTTTAAGAATATACTCTATGTACCTTATTAAAAGTTAAATATATGTATTCATATATATATGAATTTGAAGCACATAACATTGTATATCCAACTTTTAGTAAATGACATATGCTAAACAAAGTGGTTAAATGTCTAGCTTTTATTATTTATTTACATTGTAAATAAGAAATGTTGAAGTGACTAAGAGACAGGGACAAAGTCAGGATTTAAACCCGATTTTCTTTACTCTCCTCATCCTCTTTTTGTAAAACTATGTGGAAATAGTGGAATGAGAGTCTAGTAAACAGACATAAGATACCACCATCTCCAATCAATATATATTTCTGTACTGAATCTATATAGATCCAACACCCAGATGCTAGGAGAATCTGCCTGAATCAATATTATTTAACACAAAGCCCTGGTTTTCTGAGAAAGAAAAATTGCATGGAAGAGTAGGGAATATTCAGATGACTCACTCCATTGCTATTGTTCTGTTTGTATGACTTGTATTTCTTTTTTTATTATTATTTTCACCTGGTAAAATAAGCAACTTGTCAATATGGTTAAAAATAATTGGTCAATTGATGCATACATATGCTTTAACTTCAAAGATGCAAATTATTTCAGGTTGTAAGAATAGTTGCTCAAGGGGACTAGAGAAAACAATCTTCTTTAACAACCTGTGATAACAACCTGCTTTCTTAGTTTCAACATTTCACCAGAAGATTATGGCAACTCCTGCCTGGCCTGTGAATTCAAACTAAAACTTCAGCAGCTATGGTGTTTGATTCTCATCTCCAGTTCCTACCCTTGCTCCTGGCAAAATGTCAAGGGGTACTTCTGACATAGTATGTCATGCAATATGACAAAAATATCTAACTCTCAGCTGTGTTCTTCTAGGCAACATCCCTTCTGACCCCATTCCCTTTACAGTGTCTGACAATACTTCCTTGGATACCATTGACTAATTACATACCATTCAAAATACCAAATGACTTCCAGAGTTTTAAACATTCAAGAGATGAAAATAAAGTCCTTGCTGTGATCCTGTTCTAAGATCCTTCAATATAATTTTTCAAAAAAAAATTTCTTCTCCAGGTTGAGTGAAAAAAATTTAAATAAAATCACTCTAGGTTTCTTCTGGTTCTACACTAAAATATCCCAGCGGGTAGAAATTCAAGATTGCATCACAAATCCTACAAAATTTTTATGGCTGATGAGCAGACCTGTGGGAAATAAATTATGATAGTCAGCTTGGACATAGAAAATGTCTAAAAATTTCTAAAAATAATGATTCCCTTTCTCTCCTATTTGACACATGGCCATTTCTACAGATGCTCATAGTACCAGTGTGGGGAGCTCTGTGCTGCCTACCCTAATGCTGTTCTCTTTGGCTTCCCTTCCTTTAAGATGCTGTGGAAGTAAACTTCAACTTCATATCTACAATGGTTCATCTTGCCTCCTCTCTCCCAAACCCATCTTTTACTCTCCTTTTCTTGGTAATAAAAACCATACTACCATCCATTCTTCTTTCTTAGTATAAAAATCAGAGCATGTCTGTCCATATTTAAGTATTTGACCTTCAGTATTTTGCCTTTTCTCAAAAACACAGTGCCCTTTGTGATACTTTATCAAAAATATATCTGAGAAGAATCTTCCATTTGTTTTTTCCTTCCCATAGCTCAGATAATGTCCATTGAAGCACACTGGAAGAAAATATTAAAATATAGTCAGTCATCAGTATCCATGGGTTGCACATCACATTCTCAAATTTAACCAATATTAAATCAGAACTATTTGGAAGAAACTTTCATTAGTACTGAACACGCACTTTTTACAGACTTTTTAATTTTTTGGTCATTCTCTAAATTCAGTGTGACAACTATTTACATAGAATTTATATTATGTATAAATTATATTAGGTATTATAGATAATATAGAGATGACTTAAATTATACAGGAAGATGTACGCAGTTTACATGTAAAAACTCTGCTATTCAATATATGGAACTTGAGCATCTGTGGATTTAGGTACCTGCAGGGGTCCTAGAACCAATCCCCCCTGAATACTTAGGGACCAGTGTGCTGAAATAATAACCATTTTTCTTTGTTACATTTTGAATAGAACTTACACTTTTCTTATATTATTCTTGCTTCATTGATTCTGTTTTTCTATTTGTTTACTTTGAATGTTATCTCTCTTTTGAGAAATCCTGGACCTTCCAAAAAAAAAAAAAAAAAAAAAAAAACTTCTCATGAAAGATAATTTTGTGTACTGCAATAAACATACTATATGGCATGGCATTTTCCTGGGCTCCCCTACTTAGTCTGTTCTCTCTGCAGTTCAACCTCAATGTTCATATCGGTTAAGACATCACCTATTCACAACAGTGTCTGCGTACCATTCACAAAGCAAGAGACCTTGTGCATAAAAGGCACCATCATTCTCACTTGGAGTGGATCTGGAGAGAGGGGACAACCTTTTCACCAAGAGACTCAATTATTCAAAAGCTAGGAAGAGGCTGCGATAGAATGCTACTGAGAAATAAAGAAAGCAGAACAAAGGTATAATTAATATAAAGAAATATGGCTCTAGAATTTGATAAGGGAGAACAAGTTAATTTGGGGTGATTTTCATAACAAACAAATAAAAGACTGGTTTATCAAAGCTCCCAAATTATACTATTTTAGGAGACCTAGGGCCCCATAAAAAAAGCTGCATAAAATATAGCTGAAAGATACCTCATTTTAATTGCATCTTCGTGTTATTTTCATTTCGTATATGTTTTCTGCAGCATTAATTATTTGTTTTTCTGAAGTTGGTCTGGGGACTTGAGACTGTGAATCTTTGTAGCTCTGTATGGCAATGTATTTCATTCTTTGTAATTTATGGACAATTTGTTTAGTATTTCATTTTCCACTTGCGTACATTCCAAAGTTTTATGGAATTTATCTTTTAATAGGGTCTTCTCAGAGGCTGGCAACTATAACAGAAGTATTTTTTATTGTTGTGGTTAGGTTATGAAGTGTCCCCCAAGAGTTCATGTGCAAGACAATGCAAGAATTTTCAGAGATGTAATGATTAGATTATGAGAGTTATGACCTAACCATTGAATTTGTTCACATCAGTAGATTAACTGGGTGCTTACTGTAGGCTGGGAGGGAGTGGCTGAAGGAAGTAAGCCACTGGAGTCATGCTTTGGAGTTTATATTTTGTCCCTGGTGAACAGAGCTCTCTCTGCTTCTTTGTTGCCATGTCCTGAGCTGCTTTCCTCTGCCATATCCTTCCACCATGATGTTCTGCTTCACATTTTACCCAGAGCTATGGAGTCAGCTGACAATGAACTGAACCTCTGAAACTGTGAGCCCAAATAAACTTTCCTACTCTAATTGTTTTTGGTCATAGCAATGCAAAAGCTAACTAAAACACATAAAATCTTTCTATATTCACTAATAGGTAAGAAGCTGGATTTAAAAAAATTCCTCAGTTTCATTCTTCAGTTTGATTTCCCTATACTTCATTTTTGTATTAAAGTATATGTATCACCATCTTAATATCAGTGGTGTTTTTAAGTCATTCTATAACTCATAAGATGCAAATTTGGTGGCAAAAACATGTCTTTAGGATATTTTTCTTAAAAAAATCAGTAAGTATTTTGTAATACTTTTAATGAAGTCTAAAAAATGGAGTAAATAATATCAGTTTTTGTATTATTACACAGTTTATCTATCTCATAGTGAAATGAGTTTTCAAAACTTGAAGTTTTGTATGTTTTAGAAAAAGTTAACAAAGAAACTCATTTAAATTTCAAATTGCTGGCATTACTGAAAAAATATTACTTTTGTTTTATTTTAGTGCACTGGGTTTTAATAATTTTGTGGAATTTCTTTTTTAATGTATAATAATTGATAATGTTTATAACTATTATAATAGTATCAAAATGGACATACACTTTATCACCCAAGTTTAAATCTCTACACACCACAATAGTCTCTTTACTGTTGACCCAACTGGGAACTACTCGATTCCACACTCAAGATCTGTATTCCATTCCATCCTCTTATATGCTAATTAATTGTTAAGTTTTTAAAGAGATTCCATTTGTGCTTTATGCTAAAGAATGTTTTGAAATATCTTTGCTTTCGATAAAGTTTGAAAATAGCACCAATATGCAGCCTTTGGAACTTGCTTTCCAACATCACTGTTACTAAGATTTATTCATAGTATTATTAATAACTAGTCCTTAACTGATTTATGCCTTATCAGATAAATATATCACAGTTAATTTATCCATCTCCAATCCATGCAAATTTGCCTTGTATTTTCAATACCAAGGTTACGAATAATTTTATACATGTCTAATGTTACATTTCCAGTCATTACTAGATCATATGCTTAGATGCAGTGGAAATTATGGGCAGTTGAGTATGTACATAAACACAATTGTTTTTAAAAATTATTCAACCAGTCTACATACTTAGTGTTTGAGAACTCACATTGATCCATAGTATTACCACCACTTAACATTCATTTTCACTGTTAAGTGTGTATAAAATTATTTGATTTTCATCTTGATTTATGTTTCTTTGATTACTAATGAGGTTTATCATCTTTTATTTGATTATTTGCCATTATTATTTCCTACACTAAAGTATGATGATTGATAAATTCTTTTGTCCTTTTTTTCTAAAGAGTCTTTTTACATTGATTTATATATAGGTTACTATTTTTTATCTTTTGATTTCTGACCAGACTGATCACTTTATTTGTGACATTTTGTGGTAAACAGAAGTTGTTGATTTCAACATAGTTGATTCATTAATATCTTTATGGTTAAACTAATGTGTCTCATTTTAAAATTTTACTAAATGTATTTTCTTACATATTATTATAAATGTATTAATGTGTGCCATTGTTCTGTAATTAACTTTTGTATATAATGACAACAGTTTATTTGTTCATTTTTAATTTGGGAAAGCAATGCAGCACAGGTTATTGATTAATCCCCCTTTTCTATGGTGATTTCCAATATCACATCAGTTAGATTTTTAATTTCCATTTGTGTTAAAGAACTCAAATAAGTTAACACAGAATAAAACAAATAAGTCAATTAATAAATGGGCAAAGGAACTGAATAGGCACTTCAGAGAAGAAGAAATACCATTGGTCAACAAATACATGAAAAAATATTCAACAGCCATTAGAGAAATGCAAATTAAAATTACACTGAGATTTCAACTCACTCCAGTCAGAATGGCAATTATCAAGAATATAAGCAACAATAAATGTTGGCAGGTGCCATGACATGCACAGTCATTAATTCAGGTAACGAATCAGGAGAGAGGAGATGAAGAAAAGACAAACAGATACACATATGGAGAAAAAACTGGGTCCCAGTGATTCATTAACAACCCTCATGGAGAAGCAGTGACCACGAACAAGCTCAATGTGTTTATTATATAAGTTTAAACATCAAAAAGATTTATTGTGAGCAGGTTTCTTCAAAATAAATAGTAAAAAAGTTGAGGGTATAAACAGTCCAATTAGAACTATCAGATTGCACCCTTGCAGCCATAATACTGTAGACCCAGGCAGCTGGCATTTGAACCCAAGGTTAAGAACTGATAAACCTGTGGCTGGCACAGAATTTTCCTTTGACCAGAGTGTTACCATAGCAGCTGGGCAGTCTCAAATCAATGCCTTTGCATTGAGAGTTCCTAAGAGGTGCATCACTTTTGTTGATGGATAACTCAAGGACTATAATTTATTTGAAGCTCCTGACAGTCAAGGATGTGGGGAAAAACATACACTCATACATTGTTGGTGGGATTGAAAAATTGGTGCAACTATTCTGGAAAACAGTATGGAGATTCCTCAGGAAACCTGAAATGGAAACAACATTTGACCCAGTTATCCCACTCCTTGGTTTATATCCGATGGACTTAAAATCAGCAGACTACAATGACTCAGCCACATTAATGTTTATAGTATATCAAATTGCAATAGCTAAACTATGGAACCAGCCTAGGTGCCTTTCAACAAAAGAATGGATAAAGAAAATGTATTTATGTACACAGTGGAATATTACTCAGCCATATGGAAATGAAATTATGGCATTTACCAGTAAATGGATGAAACTGGAGACTATCATGCTAAGGGAAATAAGCCAACTCCCTAAAACCAAAGGCTGAATGTTCTCTCTAACATGAGAATGCTAACTAAAATAAGGTGGGGGGGCAGATAGGGAAGAATAGAAGTCCTTTGGATTGGACAAAGGGGAATGAAGGGAAGAGAGAGGGAATGGGAATATGAAAGATAGTAGAATGAATCAGACATTAACTTTCCTATGTGCATATATGATTACATGACCAATGTAATTCTACATTATGTACAACCAGAAGAATGAAAAGTTATATTCCATATATGTATAATATGTTAAAATACATTTGATAGTACGTATAACTAATAACAAATTTAAAAGGAAAAAAATTTCCATTTGTTAATGAGCTCTTTCTATATCTCTATTATATTCTATTAGTCAGTTTTTCTGTACTAAAAGCAAGTCATTATTTACTGTAAATCTCTTTTTTTTTCCTTTTTTTTTTACGTGGAGCTGGGGATTGAAACCAGGGCCTTGTGCTTATGAGGCAAGCACACTACTAACTGAGCTATAGCCCCAGCCCTGTAAATCTTGATCTAAAAAATCTAACTTGTCTTTTCCTGAATCTTTCTTCTCCTCCTTTCTTCCTTCTCTTCACCAGGATTCTGGCTATTTGTGGACCTTTGTTCTTTCATGGAAATTTTAACATCAGATTGATAAGTTCATTGGAAATCCTGCTAAAACTTGGTTAAAATTGCCCTGAATTTATAACATCCATTTGGAGATTAATTATACGTTTCAATATTGAGAACTTCTATCTATAAACTTGGTATTTGTCACCATTCGTATGTCTCCCTTAGAAACAGTATAATTTTCTCCAGAAGGTTCTTGCATGTTTTATTACATAGATTCATTAATGCTTCATATTTTGTTGATATGATAAATGATGTATTTTGTACATTTGCATGCATTATTTATTTATTTAACAAAATTATTTTTGAGTCCCTATTATGTCTGTCCTAGGTGCACATGATACAGCAGTTAAGAATAATAAGAAAAAAAAAATTCCTTATAGACTTTCCATCCAATCTAGTTGAAGGAGATGTACAATGAATAAGATGGTGAAGAATGCTATACCAAAAGAAAAAAAGAAAAAAAAAAGCAGGGAAGCAGAATGGTAATGTTGGTGATTTTGATAGTGGATAGTAATTTTAAACAAGGTAGTCAAAGAAATTCTCATTGAGAATAATACTTGAGTAATTTCCTGAAGAATGGAATAGTTTTCTGCTTCACTATTATTATTGTTTGATGATACATAGACATGACAATGTATGTTTTATATTCATCTTATATTCAATTACCTGTTAAAGTTTTTAAAACATTTTTATTAATTTTATCATTTACAGATTGCTGTGGATTTGGTATGTAGACACTCTTAAGTAAGTACAGTCTGGGTCACTTAGTGATAGGGAAATTTTCTGACAAGTTTGTCATTAGGTGAATTTGTTGTGGAGCAAACATTGTGGAATTCACTTCAACAGCCTGAGTGTGTGACCCTGTCACACCCAGGTGATGCTCCAGAGCTTATTGCTCTTAGGCTATAAGCTGTACAACTTGTCACTGTGTTCGATATGGTAGAAAATTGTGACAGAATGTTACTTGTATATCTAGACCTCTCTAGAGGACGTATGGTTAAAATACAATATAAAATATAAAGACCACACACCTGTACAGTCTAATCACCCTGTGAAGATGGCAAGACTGGAAGTTTCTCCAGGTGAGTCAGTGAGTGAACAAGTATATGTGAAGTCGCAGAAAATTACTGCACATTACTATAGACTTTCCAAATACTGTACACTTCCATCACACTCAATTTAAAAATACTTTTCTTCAATAATTATCATAGTTTAGTTTAACTTTTTTATTTTCTAAACTTTTTAAACTTTGCAAGAATACAGCTTAAAACATGAACACATTAAAGAGATGAACAAAAATGTTTTCTCTCATTCTTTATCTCCTTATTCTATAAGATTATTTTACTAAGCATTGGTTTCTAATTTTTAAACTTTTTGTTACACTTGAACACAAACCAACACGTTAGACTTACACAGCTCCACAATCATCAATGTCACTGTCTTCCAGCTGCACATCTTGTCCAACTAGCAGGTCCTCAAGGACAGGAACTTCCTTGAAGCTGACTTCCCCTGTAAGAACACTGCCTTCTTCTGAAACACCTTCTGAAGGACCTGCCTGAACCTGTCTGCAGTTTAATTTTTCAATAAGTAAGAGTATACTCTAATTATAAAAATATGATATAGTAAATACACAAAATAGTAATATAGTTATTTATTATTATTATTGAGTATTATGTTCTACAATAATTTTTTGTGCCATATTTTTGTATGACGGGCAGTGCAGTGGGTTTGTTTGCACCTGCATAACCACAAACACATGGGAGATTTATTTCACTCTAATGTTAAGCAACAGCAATGAGCTAGGTGTTAAGGAGCTTTATCAGTTCCATTATCATCTTCTGGGACCACCATCATACATTCTTTCCACAGTCAATTGAAATGTCATTATGCAGAATATAACCTGTGATCAAGAAACATGCCTGTAGTTTTTTTTTGTTTGTTTGTTTTTTTGGTTTTTTGTTTTCATTCTTCATGCCTTTTCATGTTCTCTTCTTACTTCACTGAGGTCTCTTTTACAATTCGAACATAGGAGATGATAAGACATATGTTTTACTTGTTTATGATATTAAAGTATTTTTTGTGATTTCTCCATTAAATGACATTTATTGTGGGTTTCTTGTAGTAGATGCCTTTTATCAGATTCAAAATGGTTTTCCTTTCATTTCATATTTTTGTACATATTTCTTTATATGAACTGCATTCAATTTTTAAAATGTGTTATCTACAAGTATTTAGATGATCTTTTGAGTTTTCTTCTGCAATCTGTCCTTGTGGTAGATTATATTTAGAGATGTTATCAGCTAAAATATTCTGTTATGAACCCACTTTAGTTTAATGCACTTCAAAGATTTTTTGCAAAGAAATGTTTTCAAGTTTTTCTTTTTTTGTGTTTCTGGGATTGAACCCAGGGCTTATTCCTGCTAGGCCAATGCTCTGCCACTCAGCTGTAGATCCAACCCTCTCCTTCTCTTTTGGTACCAGGATTTGAATCAAAAGCTCTGAACCACTGAGCCACATCCCCATCTATTTTTATTTAATTAATTTTATTTTGAGACAGGTTCTCATTAAGCTGCTTAGGGCCTCACTGAGTTGCTGAGTCTGGCCTCAAACTTATAATCCTCCTGCCTCAGCTTCCCAAGTCTCTGAGATTACAGGTGTGTGCCACCTCTAATCGTTTTGTGTTTTACATCATAGACAAATTAAGAGTGTTCTTTTTGTGGGGTGAGGGTAGTATGTAAAATTGTGCCTGCTCTTTGAAAATTTGGCAGATCCCATTTGTAAAACCTTAGCATCATGGGACTTACTTTGTAGTAGGATTTTTACCTAACAAATATATTTCATTAGTGTTTATAAAACTATTTAAGCTTTACATTTTGGGAGTTAGTTTTAATAATTTAATTCCATTTTGAATTTAAATTCCCAAATTAAAATCACCATTAGCATAATTCCATAACAGTTCTTTAAATTTACCTATATTTATCTATTTCTTTGCTCATAATTTCTTCTTTTATCTTTGATCTTTATTTTGATGTCAATTTGAATCTCCATGAAGTGCAGTCTTTAGAAATTTCCTATAAAACATCTGTCAGTGAAAAAAGTCTCTTCATTTTTTAGAAATGGAATATATCTAGACAATGTCAGACTCACCACGGAAAACACATCTGGTGATTCAACAGCTCTAGCCCCTCAACTAGACCAATTCTGCTTTAATTCTACTCATTTACTCTTACAATTTGGACACTATTACTGTAGTGTTTTTGTGTCTTTCTATTTTTGCTTTGGGACTTGTTATTAACCTAACTGTCCTTTTTTTTGCAAATTATTTGAGTCTTTTAATTCTCTTAAGATCTCCTCTGTATCTTCACTTTCACTATAATGTAGGGATTTATTTTTTCTAGATCATTCTCATTGATAATTGCTGTCCTTTCTGTTTGTGTCAATATGTATCTCTAATGAGCTCTACAAATACTGTACTGTATAGTTTACAAAGATAGAAGAAAGGCTTTTGAAAATTTTCAGTAGAAAAAAATGGCCAATGTTTGACTAGTTAGGCTTGCTTATCCTCATTTAAGCATTACAGAATGTATACATGTATCAAAAACATCAGATGGTACCCCATAAGCATCAATTTTTATTTTTATGTGTCTGTTGAAAAATAATTTAAAAATTATAAAACATAAAAAAATAGTAGCCATTCTGTTTCATGCAGTGAATCAGATCTCTATATCTGGGAATCTGAATATGTGGAATTTTCTCATTCTGTACTTTATGTCTTTTAACTTCTATTTTCTCTCCCCCTGTTTTGCTTTATGTGTTATTTTGTCTGTTTACCATTTCACTAATTATAGCAGTGTCTAATTTGTTTGAGTCCATGCAAGCTCTTTTTAAATTTTCAAATATTGTATTTGTCATTTCTAAAAGTTCTATTTTTAAGCTGTCTGACAATTTTTGATAGTCCTCCTCCCTCTCTACTCCTAGCCTGTGTGACACAGAGAACTGACAGTTAGTTCATTTTTTCTTTTCTCCTTTTCATTCTATATATTATTTCTTTAAATAGTTCATATATGGGGAATATATATCTCATATCTGACAGTTCTGAATTCTGAATAAATAGATTGCTTATTTATGTGTGTTTATTTCTGTTGACTATGACTTATGAATGCTATATTTGCTTATTGAATTTTCATTGTAAATTCATATCTTATTGAACTTACCTGCAAAAATTCTGAGAGATCTTTTACTCTGCAAGATCAAGGGTCATTACTGATGTCAGATCACTTAGCTCCCTTTAATGACTTTACGACTGATTCAGGAGTTCTGTCCCAATCCTTCCTGGGCATGGATGGCAGTGCTGGTGAAGGCACCCCCTTCCCAAGGTAAATCCCCCTTAAAATCTCCCTGCTCCTTTACCTGTACTTCTTACTGCTTTCTGCTCTACTTTCACATAGCTACTTTTTCTCATTTAAATCATTTCCTTTATGTTTAGCAAACTCAGTAATACATTGAGAACTATTTGTTTTAATTTGCTAAACTCTTTAGCAGGTTACACTTTAGCAGGAGGAGCCTTTTGGGTAACTAATTCAATTTTGGGTATCCTTTTGGTTTTCTACTGATTCTTTAAGACTGTGCCACTTGTTGGGCACAGTGGTGCATACCTATAATCTCAGTGACTTGGAAGACTGAGGCAGTAAGATCGCAAGTTTGAGTCCTACTTCAGCAAATTAGCAAGGTCCTAAGCAACCTAGTGAGATTCTGTCTGAAAAAAAAAAAAAAAAGATGGGACTGGAGATGTGTCTCAGTGGTAAACTATCCCTAGATTCATTTCCCAGCACTTCCAAAAAACAAATATAAAAAAACAAACAAAAAAAGCCTATGCCAATTAATTTTCAAAACTTCAATGAAGGTAATATTCATGACAAGTGGGTTATAAATTATGAAGTCTACAGTTAATGTAAAAATTATATCATGTTTAACCAAGTTGATGTTTTTTAAAGAGAAACTTTTTTTATTTTGTTTTAAAATATTTTTAGTTGTAGTTGGACACAATACCTTTTTTTAAAATTTTTTCAATGTGGTGCTGAGGATTGAACCCAGTGCTTCACATGTGTAAGGTAAACACTCTACCACTGAGCTACAACCCCAGCCCACCAATTGGATAATATACCAATCAATGAATATTTAATTTTTAAAAAATTAAGTCAACATTAAAAATAAAATTAGAAATCTAGGTATTAACTACCAGTTAATATTTTCTATAACTGTGTGGAAAATCTATTTTTTAGCTTAATAAGCTGATTTTAAAGATTCATTTGCATTCCAACATAAGCATTTAAATATATACAAACTGGTAATAAGTTGTTTCTTACATACTTATTAGTTTCCCTTTTCAGTAGTAGTATCTATTACTGAGAAAATTTCTTTGGGGGTAACAGAATAACTTGGAAATGAACACAAAATCCATTTAAATATTGATTTAAAATTTTTATTTATTTTTCTTTGACTAAGAAAACTATTTTGTTTAGTTTTTTCTTTATGACTTTCGTTATCTAGTTTTATTTAATAACAAATTAAATATTCATGGATTTTATATGTGAGATAAATGTGAAAGAATGACACCCAGGGATGTCATGTGTGAAAACAATTGTTGTTTATAAAAACATTATCACTCTATGCCAGGAATGACCATTTTAAATATAATTGTGATTATTTAATCTTATGTAAATGATCTACAGTGTAGCAAGTTTCCTCCTCCCCTGCATAAATATGTATAATCCTATGCATGTGGTCAAAATGTGACTAAAACTTAATAGCAATAGAGGTAACTATTGAGAAGTCTTTCACTTGTCCTTGGGCACAAGACATTTCTAAGAAGGTACTGAAAAATAATCAACCATCTAAAAATTTTCTGTCAGTGAATTTCTATGATTCACATGACCAATTTCTACTTAGGCTAAGAGTGCATTGTATGTATGCTTTATGACGGAATTTGGACGTCTTGCATACAAGAACTAAGAATGATTATATGCAGCAAGTCACTTTAAGAGCTCACCCTAAAAGATGGCAGAGTTCTGTTGTTGCCACTGTGCTATGTTCTCCAAAGCCAGACAGACAGATGGGCTTTCATTATTTTCTTGACTTTTTGTATTTGTTGATAATTATTGTAATTAATTTTTAATCTGAGAATTTGTAAAGCAATACTTGGGGATTTAACAAACCAAACTTGTATTAATGAAGCACAAACTGTCCAAATATTCTTCCTATATCAAACTTCACTAAGCAGTAATAACTCTTTCCTGCTTAAGGGCTAATCACAAAGATGTTGGGAAAGAAAGATCCTGAGAGGCCAGCAACAATATGCACAGTGTCAAGAATGGTGGGGTTCAAACAGTTAGGTCAAAATGACTTTTAAAAGATTCTTTTCTTGAGACAGAAATGCTATTGATTAGTACATAGCTATTCAAAAATTGGAGTCCAGCTGGGTATAGAGGTACAGGCTTGTAATCCCAGAACTAGGGAGGCTGAGGCAGGAGGATTGCGAGTTCAAAGCCAGCCTAGTAAAAGTGAGGTGCTAAGAAGCTCAGTGAGACCCTGTCTCTAAATAAAATACAAAATAAGGCTGGGGATGTGGCTCAGTGTTAAGTAACCCTGGGCTCAGTTCCTAGTACCAAAATAAAAATAAACAAACAAACAAGCAAACAAACAAACAAACAAAAAAAACTTGGAGTTCTAATTCCAGGTTTGAAATTTCAAACTTATCAATAAAATCACAGGAAATTTAAAAATTTCTCAATATCAAATGATTTCCATCCTTATTTCCACATATTCTACTCCTAAATTATTTTTATACCTATTTGCATATATTTAGACTGTACAGTCTGACCTCTCTTTTCCAGTACAAAGAGAAATTGTAGTAGATTTCCTAAAATCATAGATAATTAGTATTAAAAATTTGAACTCATCCATTGTATTCCTTACACTCATAATTCATGACCAAGTTCCTTTAGATAGAATTGTCACATTAATTAGAAAAACAATAGTAAAAATACCACTTATTGATAACTAGTGTCAAACACTTCATTAAAGGATACACTAATATGACTTTATTTAACCCTCACAACATTCTTAACATACCCTTATTAATCTCTGTTTTAGAAAGGAGAACACTGAAATGTAGAAATAACTGTTCCAAACGTCACATAATCAGAATATTATCAGAAACAGAACTAAGACTTTGGTGTATGGAATATGTACCAGCCCTACCTTTCTCAGAGACTTTGGGTGTGCATGACTTAACATGTAGTATGTTCAGAAATGGGATATAGTCTCCATGAAGTATGAAATGTCCATGCTCTCCACCCAGTGGATTGACAATAAATTAGTGTTTGCATAAACTGTAGGATGCAATCTGGGGGCAAAGAGGCGGCCTGTTGTGTGACAGATAGAGTAATGTGAGTTGATTTCAGTTGTTTTCCTAAGCCTCCAGGAGAGCTTTGGAAAATGGAATAGATATGATTTGTCAGATGGACAATGAGAGATCCAAGGGGTAAAGAGAAACCATTCACCCTCGCCACCTTTTTATTTCCTTTCTCTTATTCCTGTCAAAGAATGGCTCTACTTCAAGCTCAGAATAGCTTTCTAATCCTTGTCTGCAAAGCCACATGTATTCCCTTATCAAAAACTTGACTCCACGCCAGCTTCTCTGAGGAGTCCTATCCCGATGATAGGCTGGATAAATGTATCCTCTGCCGCTTCTCTGACAACAGCATTCCCCAAACACTTTCCTTTCAGAATTTTAAACATTTTCCTCAAAAACAAAAAGAAGGAAATTATATCTGATTTGTCATCTTGTTTCGTGCGGTGTAAATTCAGACACTCCTTTGTCTGTTTTGTACTAAAGGAAGGTCAAGAATTATTTTGTGCATTAAATGGTCAATTTGACTGGTGGAATATAGGCTGGAACATTTGAAAATGACTTATAAAAGTAATTTGTACAATTCTAAAAAATCAGGCAATTTCTCTATTGATAATTATGATGTGTATCTTAGCTATAGTGTGTCACTGAACTGGGCCATCACAATAATGGAAGCATGGTTTCACTGGAGCAGTCACCAGAGGGAGATAGAATGAATCTCAAGTCACCACAAAGACATGGAGAAGAGCCAGAAGTTTCTAGGTTGGAGATGACAGCAATTTAAAGAGAGGGGGTCACCACTCCTTTAATGCAAAGTACTTAGATATCCACCTTTTGTTCTGTGATGAGGAATCTCATCTGTGACAGATACGGAATCTGAAAAGAATGGAACAGATATGGAGTCCCTTCAGAGAACACCATGCTGCCTGGGACTTCCATTGCTGTACAAAATGGAATGAGCAGGAATACTAGATAGTGCTAAGTAATAGTAGCTTGAGTACTAGGGGACAGACTGTGCTATGGCCTGAATGTTTATATCCCTCCCCCAAAATTCGCAGATAGGAATCTAATCTCCAATGCAATAGTATAGGAGGCTTTAGGGAGTGATTAGACCATAAGGGCCTGCTTGATGGAATTAGTGCCCTTATAAAACAGACCCAAGGGGACTCATCCACTCTTCTGTCCTGTGAGGATGTGGCAAGAAGGCACCATTTATGAGAAGCAGTCTCACCAGACATCTATTGGGTACCTTGATCTTGGCTTCCCAGCCTCCAGAACCATGAGAAATAAATTTCTATTATTTATAAGTCACCTAGGCTAAGGTATTTTCGTGTAGACTTAGCCAAGCAGACTGAGATAGATGAAATTTGACCATCAGAGGAAAAGAAACTATTCAAAGATTGAGAAACTAGTCCTATGTCATTTACCATACAATGCATTAACATTCCTAGATACTACTGTCTGACAGCAGAATTTCTTACCATAACCTTATGTTATAAAAGTAAGTACATGTGTAATATACAGAACGTGGGAGGGGGAAAACTATTACAGCTTTTCAAATCATGGAAATTCTCAAGATTGTGATAAAACAAGGGAAATTCATAAGAAAAACATTTTGTTCTCTTTATTGCTCTGGTAGCTATAAAGTTATAGGCATTGCCTAAAAATACTAGTCTTTTCACAAATTGCTAGAAATTTTGTTTTTAACACCTGCATCAGGCACACAGGCATTGATCTCAGCGGCTCTAGAAATCTGCCCTGTTGGTCAGTCAGAGGCAGGCTTCATCCATCACTGCTACAGGAGGACCACATTATCTTGTGGAATCCTTCAAAGGGCGACAAGTTCGCTCCTGCCTGTTGGTGGCAGAGTGTGTTGCGTTTGTTTGGCGACTAACTGTGACTCCCCACCAAGTCTGAAGGTGCATGCTAGCACACCTAACAGTGTGCACAAAAAGAAAGATCAAGTTGGCCTTCCCTTTTCTTTGGAGCTTCATGCTCACTGATCTCAGCAGAGTGTCACTGTCCTCTCTATGACAGCCACTCATTTCCCAGGCCTGCTGGGCTTCCAGACTGCCTTCCTATTGTATGTGTATACAGACTGATTATAAGTTCACCCCTTCCTTCCACCCTTTTGTACAGAGTATTATCTATGACAGATGAGTGCAATAAAATGAGTCAATTTTTTTCCTCTTGCAGGCAGCACAGTGAGTTCTAACCAACAAAGGCACATTGAGGTAAATCTTTAACAGTGTCACCACATTGACTTTCATCATTTTCACCTTTCCTTTCACTGATTTTTATCCCTGGAGTTGTAAAACATAGTTTCACATTGTGACCGTCCTCCAGTCCTCAGTAGAATTAGTTACCCTGACAAGAACATGTTCTTTTTCATAGACACTCCATCACAGTTCAGCCTTAGTTGCCTCTCTCCACAAATTCTATTTTATAGATAAAAGTTCAGAGTTTCAAAAGATGAGTAACTTTCAAAAGAGTCAAGCTTTCATTTTTAAAAGATAATACAGTACTAGGAAACTATTGAAAAAATGTGATGGAATATTTAATGGGAAGGGAAAATGTTTTCTACATGTTAAAAATCCATATATATATGTGATTTTATAAAATGTATATGTATATATGCTATTTATGTAATATATATGATTGTTTGCTTTTCTTTTAATTTACTTATGAATATGTTTGATCTTATAAGATTTTAAAATTTGTAAAGACAAAAAGGAAAACAAGTAGATCATAGGGAATGGCAAATACCATATGGTTCTTATTTCAAATTGTCTATCCTACAGAAATGAAAAAAAATTGAAAATAAAATATTTCCAAAAAGTTTGTCATTTTATTTAGTGTTTTTGTTGGTTTGGGTTGGTATGACAAAATATCATAAATTGGGTGGCTTAAAAACAACAGAAATTTATTTTTCACAGTCCAGAACCTGGGAGGCTCAAGACCAAGGTACCAGCAGATTCAGTGTCTGGCAAGATCTCACTCCCTGGTTCATAGGTGTTATCCTCTCTCTGTGTATCACATGGTGGAAAGTGTGACCTAGTTATTTTGGGTCTCCTCTACAAGGACTGACCTCAGTTGTAAGGACTCTGTGTTTATGACCTAATTCTCTCCCCAAGACTCTGCTTCTTATCTATCACCTTAAGATTAGGATTTCAACATAGTAATTTGGAGGGACAAGCATTTAGACCCTAGCATTTGTTTATTACAAAAAGAAAAGGTACTTCCAAGGGGAAGAGGCATGCAAGAAACCACTGCTGTAATATCATAGTTGTTTCTGTTTTTCTTAAAGTGCTGGTCATTTGAAGACAAATTGGGGTTACTCTGTAGGAAGGGCAGTTTTCAAAGCACCTTGATAGAAGAAATGTGAAAAGATTCACTTGAAAAGATAGAAACAGACCATAAAGCTATTTTTAAAAATTAATCACTTAAATTATTTTCATTATTTTCTTTGCAAATTGTTGTTAGTAAAGGGCAATTATAATGTCCATTTCTTTGGATCATTCTTTGCTTCTTTCATTCAGTTAACCAACCAGTAATGATCACCACTTCACCGTTCTTGTTTAATAATATTTATTTTCCACCTAATCAGTCACCAACAATTTCTGTAAGAGAACTAGAGAAGGAGGATGGATGGAAACGGCAAACTGGGAGGTGATTATTCTTTTCCTTCTCTCTCTCCCTCTCCCTCTTCCTCTTCCTCTTCCTTCTTTAGACAAATAAACAACACAAGGTAAGTATGGAATATGGGAAAAAAGTGTCATTTCAGAGGAAAAGTTATTATCTTCAGAGGCCCAGATAGGGGAACACTTACATGATTTATTTGCAAAGACTCAAAAGTAAAATCTGAACTATTGGTAGTACTTACTTCAAAGTTACCAGAGCCTAAAACTAGTTTATGACTCTGGGCATCTTGTACTTAATAAACAAGAAATTTGTGCTAGAATCACTGAAAATTGCATCCTTGGTGTTAGGACTGGAAAGATGCTAGCATCCTTGAAAAATATTTTGATAACATGTGTCCTTGATAAATAGTCCGGTTCTTCAGATTTAGGATGAGAAGACTATCAGATCTATTCTGTATAGGCATTTAAAACTTTAAAATATTTGTGAGATAGATGATCTATATTAATGAACTATAATAATGATAAATTAAAATTAGAGGGTTGACAGAATTAGGAAATAATTTGAATTTCCAATAAAAAATACTTGCCAATATTCCTATATATACCATGCAATTTGTGGAATATAGTTATACTAATTTTCTTATTTATTTGAAATTCAAGTTTAATTGGGTTTCTTACATTTTATCTGGTGAACCTAGAAATTATGAAAAATATTAGGGAAATATTAGGCATGGAGATTATTGTTATTCCTTAAGAAAAGGCAAGGGAAGAAAGAAGAAATGGAGGAAGAAGGAGACAAAGGAAGGAGAGAAAGTAAAAGGAAGGGAAAGAAGTAAAAAGGAAAAATGCAGAAGTTCCAAGGAAAGGTGGCAAGCTGTATTCCTACTTTTCTAAGAAGTTATAAGAAAAAATAACAAAACATAGAAAGATGATTATTGGAATATGTTTTTCACAACTACTTCAAGAATAGGACTAAACATTCAATTCAAGTGTTATGCTTAAAACAGGATTTAGAATGTCACATTTTGAATTCCATTTTTCCTTTTAATTTGTTAACTATCACAAAATATTTTAAATATTTAGAAAAACACAGATAACAAAGTAATACATGCATATATATCTATTTGCAGATTCAACAAATTGTCAACCATTTCCTGAGTTACTTGTAAACATTTCTAAAATAAAAATTAAAACTAGTTGAAGCCCCTTGTATTCTTCAGTCTTACACTCTTTCTTTCCCAGATCTATCAGTACTACCATGGTGTGTATTCTTCCTGACATGTGCTATGTAATATTAATGTACACTTGTATTTAGTATATGCATATATATGTACATATATCTATAAAAAAGATTTATCATTTGGTTTTGTTACCCACACTTAAGGTATTTTTTATAAAAATTGCCTTTCTTCAATTTCCATTGATAAACATTATCTTCTTGACATTTATACATGTTGACATATCTAAATTTGGTTATTCATTTATTTAAACTGCTGTGTAATACAAGTATATTACAATTTATCTGTTCTTTTACAGACAGCTATTTAAGTTTCTTTCTGCTTTTTACTATTGTAAACAATCCCACAGTGAATATCTTCAAACTATTGTCTCTAAGCACATATGTGAGGATCCCCTTGGGTACATTCCTGTAAATAGAATTGCTAGGTTATAGGTTATGTACCTCTTCAATTTTGCTTTTGAAAATGCGTTATCAAATTTACTTTCCCACCAATAATGTATGAAATTTCTCATTTATTTACATCATCATCATTTGAATCTTCAGAGTTTAAACATGTGCCATCCTCACAAATACTGTATAATTTTCATTTTCTGATTATTTAGTCAAGAGTTAAAGATATTTGCCTTCTGATATACTCTTTAATATACTATTTTGCTTCATTGTTTGAACCGCCTCTCCGTGTGCTAATACCACACTTACTTATTATTTTATTTTTTACTTCTTTGGTACTGAGGATTGAACCCATGGACATTTAACCACTGAGCCACATCCTCAGTCTTATTTATTTATTTATTTATTTATTTATTGAGACTCGGTCTCATTAAATTGCCAAGATTCCTCAAATGCAATCCTTCTGTCTCAGCACCCTAAGTCACTGGGATTACAGGCACATTTTGGTTTCTAATGTTAAATTTACAGGAAGCATTAGTTTGGACTGAGCTCCTACACTGGGCCCATCAGGTCAAACCAAAATGGAGCTATCTATGCTAAAGTTTGATATCACCAAGACAAAACTAACTGTATCAGATCTTCTAAGAAGTCAGGAAAATGAAAGATAATATTCCAAACCCTCAAACAGCTGGAGTCTTCTGTGTTTGAATATTTACAAGAAGAGTAACTTTGGTTTTTTATTTCTTCTTTTTTTCAGCTGCTTTCTACCTCTAAAACCAACCTTTGCTCTGCTCATTGGAACATGCTCTAATTTATGCAATGAAGTATTACACAATTCTAGGCTCACAAATAAAAGCCAATTAAAATCTTTAAGCTATATTTGTTGTTATTTTATCTTTTGACACTGAAACAGAGAAAAAAAAAAATGAGGAATTTTGCTTAAGGAATTTGTTAAGGGTATACTTTTGGGAGAAACCTGTGAGGTAGTGAGGAAAACCGAAAAGGGAGAAGCTCAGTAAGAATGGGCTTTCAGAGAGGGTTGCCTCCCCGAACCCTCAAAGAACCCTAAAACATCAGCTTCTGTGTAGGTTCTGTCTGCCTGGAGCACAGGAATGGAACTTCCCCATTTCTGCAACAGAAGGTGTTGCTCCAGGCTGCCTTGAGCAATGGTGATAACTCCCACATACCTCCTTTCAGGGCAACTCAATTGCCCAAGGGCAATCCTATAAAGAACTTCTCCAGTTAGCTTAAGTTTCAGTTACTATAGTTTCCAGTAAAAACCAACTCTGAGAACTTTAGAGGGGCAACAGCAGGTTTACTACAAATACTATAGATGCATAGCAAATATTCTTAACTTGTAGGGTCTTTACACTCTTTTCCCTCTTCAAACTGAAATGGATTACTCTTGGACCTTCACTTTTCCATATGAATTTTAGGGTTGGCATATTGGCTTCTATAAAAAAACGGCATCTGTATGTTTAACTTTTTTTGTTCAACAATGAAATGCACTAACTTATTATGTTTATATGTTTTATGCTTATTTTGTTAGATGTATTCCCAAGGTCCTGTTAATATGAATGAGCTCTGTATTTACTTATAATTTCTAAATGATGGTTGCTGTTACATAGAAGTGTTCTCTCAATATGCACAATCCTGCAATTTTGATAAACTCTTATTAGTTGTAATATTTTATGTACAAATATTTTCTAGTCATTTAAAGTTTCATTTTTTCCTGTTTCTTTTCCTCAGAACCTCACATTGGATAGTAGCTCCACAAACTGTTAGAGTAGGTCACCTTGTAGCTCTCCTGACTTTAAAGAGAATATTTCTGATGCTTCACCTTTAAACTGTTTATCAGAGTGAGACTATTGCATGTGAGCAGTGCTTTGCCTTAAGTGTTTTGTTGTTGCTATTGCTTTTAGCAACAAATTATTGCATTTTTTGCATTCTATCTTCTGTATATACTGAGATGACCAGATGACTTTTCTACTTTCAAATGTAATGAATTACATTAATACATTATCTAATGTTAATTCATTCTCGCATTCCTGGGATAAAACTTACTTGATCACAAAATAGGAGTTATTTATTTACTGCTGAATTTGCTAATAACTTGTTCAAGAAGTTTGGAGTCATGTTTGTAGGTGACATTTGGATAAAATTTATCTTTGTCATATGGTGTTTCCGTTTTGATCTTAAGGTTTTTCTGATGAAAGAGAGGGCTCTTTACTTTTTCTCTTGATTCTTTGAGTTGTAGGTATAAAATAGAGATTGTCTACATTAGGTTTGTAAATATTTCTTATGTGCCTGAAAAGAATAAATATTTGCCATTTTAAAAGCTTATTAATTATTACATTCAAATTTCCTGTGTCCTTGATGTTTCTTGTTCCTCTGTTTAATCACTTTGTTTCTGAGAGAATCATGATGCTATCTCAAAATAGTTGACAATTTTTTAAATTGCTTTAAAAATTCTGTCAATGTTTTAAATATTTGTAATTATTGTGTAAGAGGCATACAGTTCAGATTGATAAATATTCAAACAGTATTGACAAATTGTTTCTTTTATTATTAAGTAATGACACCATCACACCCAAGAATAGTTTTTTTTTAATGTTAAGACCCATTTTTATGCAATATTAATAGCCCCACATCCTCTTTCTCCTGAATACTATTCCCCTGGTATTTGCACATGCATGCACCAGGGTATATATATATGTATATACACATACACATATCAATACCATTGCTCTTAACTCTCTCTGCCTTTTGCCATCCAATTTTTTATCTATTATAAAATTAATATATCTTAATATTATTATTATTATTTTTTATTTATTTATTTATTTATTTATTTTTTATTTATTTATTTATTTTTATTGTGAACAAATGGGATACATGTTCTTTCTCTGTTTGTACATAGAGTAAAGGCATACCATTTGTGTAATCATACGTTTACATAGGGTGATGTTGGTTGATTCATTCTGTTATTTTTTCCCCTTCCCCCCACCCCTCCC
Source organism: Sciurus carolinensis (assembly GCF_902686445.1). Classification (NCBI taxonomy): domain Eukaryota; kingdom Metazoa; phylum Chordata; class Mammalia; order Rodentia; family Sciuridae; genus Sciurus; species Sciurus carolinensis. The sequence goes on along the minus strand of NC_062214.1, from coordinate 128,478,218 downwards.
ATCCCTCTTTTCCCTCTATACAGTCCTTCCTTCCCCCATTCTTGCCCCCCTCCCTAACCCTCACTCTAACCCTAAAACTAACCCCTTCCACCCCCCATTATGTATCATCATCCACTTATCAGCGAGATCATTCTTCCTTTGGTTTTTTGAGATTGGCTTATCTCACTTAGCATGATATTCTCCAATTTCGTCCATTTGCTTGCAAATGCCATAATTTTATCATTCTTTATGGCTGAGTAATATTCCATTGTATATATATGCCACAGTTTCTTTATCCATTCATCAACTGAAGGGCATCTAGGTTGGTTCCACAATCTGGCTATGGTGAATTGAGCAGCAATGAACATTGATGTGGCTGTATCTCTGTAGTATGCTGATTTTAAGTCCTTTGGGTATAGGCCAAGGAGTGGGATAGCTGGGTCAAATGGTAGTTCTATTCCAAGTTTTTTAAGGAATCTCCATACTGCCTTCCAGAGTGGTTGCACTAATTTGCAACCCCACCAGCAATGTATGAGTGTACCTTTTTCCCCACATCCTCGCCAACACCTGTTGTTGCCTGTGTTCTTGATAATCGCCATTCTGATTGGGGTGAGATGGAATCTTAGGGTGGTTTTGATTTGCATTTCTTTTATTACTAGAGATGTTGAACATTTTTCCATATGTTTGTTGATTGTTTGTAGGTCTTCTTCTGTGAAGTGTCTGTTCATTTCCTTAGACCATTTGTCGATTGGATTATTTGTAGTCTTGGTGTTGAGTTTTTTCAGTTCTTTATAGATTCTGGAGATTAGAGCTCTATCTGAAGTATGATTGGCAAAGATTTTCTCCCACTCTGTAGGCTCTTTCTTCACATTGCTGACATAGTTTCCTTTGCTGAGAGAAACCTTTTTAGTTTGAATCTATCCCAGTTGTTGATTCTTGCTTTTATTTCTTGTGCTATGGGAGTCCTGTTGAGAAAGTCTGGTCCTAAGCCGACATGTTGAAGATCTGGACCTACTTTTTCTTCTATAAGATGCAGGGTCTCTGGTCTGATTCCGAGGTCCTTAATCCATTTTGAGTTTAGTTTTGTGCACGGTGAGAGATATGGGTTTATTTTCATTTTGTTGTATATGGATTTCCAATTTTCCCAGCACCATTTATTGAAGAGGCTATCTTTTCTCCATTGCATATTTTTGGCCCCTTTGTCTAGTATGAGGAAATTATATTTGTTTGGGTTTGTGTCTGTGTCCTCTATTCTGTACCATTGATCTCCCTGTCTATTTTGGTACCAATACCATGCCGTTTTTGTTACTATTGCTTTGTAGTACAGTTGAAGTTCAGGTATTGCAATACCCCCTGCTTCATTTTTCCTGCGAAGGATTGCTTTAGCAATTCTGGGTTTCTTATTCTTCCAGATGAATTTCATGATTGCTTGTTCTACTTCTGTAAGGTACATCGTTGGGATTTTAATTGGAATTGCATTGAATCTGTATAGCACTTTTGGTAGTATGGCCATTTTGACAATATTAATTCTTCCTATCCAAGAACATGGGAGATCTTCTAAGGTGTTCCTTAATTTCTTTCTTTAGTGTTCTGTAGTTCTCATTGTAGAGGTCTTTAACCTCTTTTGTGAGATTGATTCCCAAGTATTTTATTTTTTTCGAGGCTATTGTGAATGGAGTAGTTTTCCTAACTTCTCTTTCTGAAGATTCATCAATTATGTATAAAAATTCATTGGATTTATGAGCATTGATCTTGTATCCTGCTACTTTACTGAATTCACTTATGAGTTCTAAGAGTTTTCTGGTGGAATTTCCTGGTTCCTCTAAGTATATAATCATATCATCAGCAAATAGGGATAGTTTGAGTTCTTCTTTTCGAATTCATATCCCTTTAATTTCTTTGGTCTGTCTAATTGCTCTGGCTAGAGTTTCAAGGACAATATTGAATAGAAGTGGTGAGAGACGGCATCCCTGCCTTGTTCCAGATTTTAGGGGGAATGCTTTCAGTTTTTCACCATTAAGAATAATATTAGCCATGGGCTTAGCATAGATGGCCTTTACAATGTTAAGGAACGTTCCCACTATCCCTATTTTTTCTAGTGTTTTGAGCATGAAGGGGTGCTGTATTTTATCAAATGCTTTTTCTGCATCTATTGAAATAATCATGTGATTCTTGACTTTAAGTCTGTTGATATGGTGAATTACATTTATTGATTTCCTGATGTTGAACCAACCTTGCATCCCTGGGATGAAACCCACTTGATCATGGTGCACTATCTTTTTAATACATTTTTGTATGCGATTTGCTAAAATTTTGTTGAGAATTTTTGCGTCGATGTTCATTAAGGATATTGGTCTGAAATTTTCTTTCCTCGATGTGTCTCTGTCTGGTTTAGGTATCAGGGTGATATTGGCTTCGTAGAATGAGTTTGGGAGGGTTCCCTCCTCTTCTATTTCATGGAATACTTTGAAAAGTATTGGAATGAGCTCTTCTTTAAAGGTTTTGTAGAAACCATCAGGTCCTGGACTTTTCTTTGTTGGTAGGCTTTTGATGACTTCTTCTCTTTCATTACTTGAAATTGGTCTATTTAAATTGTGTATGTCCTCCTCGTTTAGTTTAGGCAATTCATAGGTCTCTAGAAACTTGTTGATATCTTCAAAATTTTCTATTTTGTTGGAATATAGATTTTCAAAATAGCTTCTAATTATGTTTTGTATTTCAGTCGTGTCTGTTGTGATATTTCCTTGTTCATTCCGAGTTTTGGTGATTTGGGTTTTCTCTCGTCTTCTCTTTGTTAGTGTGGCTAAAGGTTTATCAATTTTGTTTATTTTTTCGAAGAACCAACCATTTATTTTGTCAATTTTTTGTATTGTTTCTTTCGTTTCAATTTTGTTGATTTCAGCTCTGAGTTTAACTATTTCCTGTCTTCTACTACTTTTGGTGTTGGTCTGTTCTTCTTTTTCTAGGGCTTTGAGCTGTAAGGTCATTTATTTTTTGAGTTTTACTTCTTTTATTAAATGCGCTCCATGAAATAAATCTTCCTCTAAGTACCGCTTTCATAGTGTCCCAGAGATTTTGATACGATGTTTCTTTGTTCTCGTTTACCTCTAAGAATTTTTTAATTTCCTTCCTAATATCTTCTGTTATCCATTCCTCATATAATAGCATATTGTTTAGTCTCCAGGTGTTGGAGTAATTTCCGTTTTTTGCTCTTTCATTTATTTCTAGTTTCAATTCATTATGGTCTGATAAAATACAAGGAAGTGTCTCTATCTTCTTGTATTTGCTAACATTAGCTTTGTGGCATAATATATGGTCTATTTTAGAGAAGGATCCATGTGCTGCTGAGAAGAAAGTGTATTCGCTCTTGGTTGGATGGTATATTCTATAAATGTCTGTTAAGTCTAAATTATTGATTGTGTTATTGAGATCTATGGTTTCTTTGTTCAATTTTTGTTTGGACGATCTGTCCAGTGGTGAGAGAGGCGTGTTAAAATCACCTAGTATTATTGTATTGTGGTCTATTTGGTTTTTGAGATTGAGAAGGATTTGTTTGACATACATGGGTGAGCCACTGTTTGGGGCATAGATTTTTATGATTGTTATGTCTTGCTGATTTATGGTTCCCTTAAGCATTATGAAATGTCCTTCTTTATCCCTTCTGATTAACTTTGGCTTGAAGTCCACTTTATCTGAAATGAGGATGGATACCCCAGCTTTTTTGCTGGGTCCATGTGCATGGTAAGTTTTTTCCCATCCTTTCACCTTTAGTCTATGGGTATCTCTTTCTAAGAGATGAGTCTCTTGCAGGCAACATATTGTTGGATCTTTCTTTTTTATCCAATCTGCCAGTCTATGTCTTTTGATTGATGAATTCAGGCCGTTAATATTCAGGGTTATTATTGAGATATGATTTGTATTCCCGGTCATTTGACTCATTTTATTCATTTGTTTGCTTATTTTTGACACAACTTGGTTCCTCTTTATTTGAGAGTTCCTTTAGGATATCTCCTCCCTTTGCTGATTTGCTTCTTTGTTTTTCATATCTTCTTCATGGAATATTTTGCTGAGAATGTTCTGTAATGCTGGCTTTCTTTTTGTATATTCTTTTAGCTTTTGTTTATCATGGAAGGATTTTATTTCGTCGTCAAATCTGAAGGTAAGTTTTGCTGGGTATAAGATTCTTGGTTGGCATCCATTTTCTTTTAGGGCTTGAAAAATGTTATTCCAGGCCCTTCTAGCTTTTAGGGTCTGGATTGAAAAATCTGCTGATATCCGTATTGGCTTCCCCCTGAATGTAATTTGGTTCTTTTCTCTCACAGCCTTTAAGATTCTGTCTTTATTTTGTATGTTAGGTATTTTCATTATAATGTGCCTTGGTGTGGGTCTGTTGTAATTTTGTGTATTTGGAGTCCTGTAAGCCTCTTGAACTTGATTTTCCATTTCGTTCTTCAGATTTGGGAAATTTTCTGAAATTATCTCATTGAATAGGTTGTTCATTCCTTTGGTTTGTTTCTCTAAGCCTTCCTCAATCCCAATGATTCTCAAATTTGGCCTTTTCATGATATCCCATAGTTCTTGGAGATTCTGTTCATGATTTCTTACCATCTTCTCTGTTTGTTCGACTTTGTTTTCGAGGTTAAATATTTTGTCTTCAATATCTGAGGTTCTGTCTTCCAGGTGTTCTATCCTATTGGTTGTGCTTTCTATGGAGTTCTTAATTTGGTTTATTGTTTCCTTCATTTCAAGGATTTCTGTTTGGTTTTTTTTCAATATCTCTAACTCTTTATTGAAATGGTCTTTTGATTCCTGTATTTGCTCTTTTAACTGTCTATTGGTGCATTCATTCAATGCCTGCATTTGCTCTTTCATTTCATCGTTTGCTTCCCTTATCATGTTGATTATGTACATTCTGAACTCCCTTTCTGACATTTCTTCTGCCATGCTGTCATTGGATTTTATTGATATAACATCCAGATTTGTTTGAGGCATTTTCTTCCCTTGTTTTCTCATATTGTTCAGGTATCAGTGGACTGCAGAGATGTTGCAGATTTCCTCTATTGACTTATAATGTCCCTGAAGATTGCTAGCATATCCCCTCTTATCCTTCAGTAGCCTGAAGTCTTAGAGGAAGTTGATACTTCGGTGTTCCCCTAGGTAGCTGCCTCTCTAGGGGTGGTGGTCTTCAGGTGGGGTATATTCCCTGCTAGGGGGCAGAGGTGCCTCTACTTGTTGACCAATGGTCATCCAAAGGGGAACTAGACTGCGGGCTGAGGCAATGCCTGTTTGGGCCTGTGTCTCTGGTTTTACCGTCTTTGTGGGAAAACCTCACTTGGTGGGGAAGATCCACCTGGTGGGGAGGTCTCGCTAGTCCGTTCCCCTCCTAGAGGTTCCCCTCAGTCCACAACTACCGCCTGGGCAGGGCAGCCTTCCCAAGCAACGTTTCCAGGGGCCTGGACCTACCTCCTGGGCTTGGGAGCCCTGCCCTTTGCAGACGAGTCTCCTTAGGTGGCCCCTCCTCAGAGAAGCTGCCCGAAGTCCTGGAACCTTCGCTCCACCCCTCAGCTGGTCTCTGTGTAGCTCACCTGGGCCTGGGAGCCTCACCCTTCATAGACGAGTCTCCTTAGGTTGTCCCTTCTTAGAGAAGCTGCCCGAAGTCCTGGAACCTTCACTTCGCCCCTCAGCTTGTCTCTGTGTAGTTCATTCAAGAAAAGGTGCCTAGGTCCCTGGACCGGACCTTGCTATGCACCTAATCGCCTGGCTATGCGACCCGCCCTCTGACCAGTCACTTGGAGCCTCGTACATATGTTCCAAGCCCCAGTGACCCGTCGTTCGTCTCTTCCTCCAGACAGCCACCCGGTGCTCTGTGTGGGCGCTTGGAGACCAAGCCACTCACTGTGTACCTCCACCTCCTCTGGGCAGTCCCCTCCCCGTTGCTTAGGCGGTTGCTGGATCCAAACAACTCGCCGCCTGGGCAGGGCAGCCTTTGCAGGCAACGTTCTCTTTCTCTGGCAGCCGCTGGAGCCCTGGCAGATCGCTTCAAAACCAAGCGGTGTGTCGCACAACCTCCTTTGCAAAGTTCCCCGCTTTCTGAGTTCACTGCTCCAGCGGGGGAGGTGTGTCTTGCCGCCTGGGCAGGGCAGCCTTCACAGGCAACGTTCCCAGGGGCCCAGACCTCCCTCCTGGGCTTGGGACCCTCACCCTTCGCAGACGAGTCTCCTTAGGTTAGAGAATCTGCCCGCGGTCCTGGAAACTTCAATCCGCCATTTTTCGCTCCTCTTCGCTGCCCGTGTTTACCGCTCTGGCGGGGGAGGGGCGACCCGCCGAGTCACTCTACTTCACAAAGTTCTCTGCGTTCCGGGACTACTGCCCCATCGGGGACGCCTCCCCTATGGGAGAAACTCACCCGGCGGCTTTGAGTTGGTCCCAAGTCACTATCTCCTCTTTTGAATCTTGGGTCCTAGAGCAACATGAAATGCAGCCGCCCTCTAGTCCGCCATCTTGAACCCCTATTATTATTTTTATTCCAGCTCAGAACCTCTGTTTACGACAAACTTACCCATTAATATTTATTGTGCTGACTGATGTTCTTAAAATATTTCTACCATTTTACCTTGTTTTACAATTTTTGTATTATCATGCTTTTCATTTATTTTACTTCTTTCATCTTTCTTTCTACCTTATGTTCAATTAGATTTCTTTATGAGTCATTTTCCTCTATTGTTTTAGAAATTAAATAGTAGGCTTCTATGCTTCTATGTTTTTGTGGGTTTAAAAGTTTTTATTTGTTTATTTTGAAACTGACAAGTAGAATTGTATGTCTCTATCTTGCACAACATGAAGTGAAGAAATATATAAAGTTTATTTTTTCTTTACCAGCATTATTACACAGTGTCTCATTTAGAGGTCACATTATGACATTCTTCCTGAAGAGAAGAAGTAGGAGAAAGTTAAAGGGAATAAATGATTTTACCTGCCATTTAAGAAGCCTCCTAAGACATACAAAATAAATAACTATCCCAAATTTATCATGTATTAAGTTATTAGGTGATAAGTTATAAATGTTAAGTATGAGTGATAACTTATTTAACTACAGGGTAATCCGAAGATATTATATTAACTGGGAATATTTCCAGTCCAATAACAGGCATTTTCTTAGTAAGGAATGAGAGGAGAATGACTATTAGATTGATACCAAACAGTTTCCAACCAAATGAATGGAGCAGCTATAACATGTGTGAATCTCATACTCACGTGTGCTTCTAGTAGTCTGCAATCTTCATTCCTTATAAGCAACACTTTTTCCACCCTTAGCTCAGTGCAATTTGTAACTCTACCTTGGCCATCCAGTCTGGTAGATGGGAATTTTCTAATTCCTTTTCCAGAGACATTGTAGTTCCTTAATGCTTTACATATAGGGGATTCAATTAAAGATCTGACTTTCTTTAAGTTATGCCTGTTTATTTGTTTTTAGTTGATTATATAAAAAAAAGCAACATTTGGGATTTTATGAGTTGTTTGTTTGTTTGTTTTTGGTGGTGGGAGATCAAACTCAGGGAATTGGGCATGCTAAGTAAGTGCTCTACACTGAGCTAAACCCCAGTCCCCAGATCTATGTTTTAGCCAGTTTTCTTATTTACTTGTAGTGAGAGGAGATGCTATCTATACTAGCAACAATTTAGTCAAATTACAAAAGTAAACTTTTACCTCAGGGCACTTGTTTCATGCATCAAATCTATATAGGAAGCTGGTACTAAATAAATAAGCTAAGTGATAATGATATCCCAGACTGAGCAGAAAACACATTTAATTTTTTAAAAATTCCTTTTTTATGAGTAAATTCATGTAAGTTGAAAAAGAACCACGTATCTTTCTAATCAATAGCAATGTGTAGAAATGAGGAAATAGGAAGGGTGATGGGCAAATTGACAAAATTAGTCTAAATGTAGAATCAAAATATATGTAATCCTCCTAAAAGTAACAAAAAGAATTGAATAATAAAAATTAGTGGAACTCATCTCAAACTATAACTATGTAGAAGGTAAGAAAGTATTCACTGCAATACATTAAAGGATAAAGACATTCTTGCTCTTCCATTAATTTTGTATCACTTTAGAAAAGCCACTATTTTTTCCAATGCCATTTTCTCCATGTATACAATAGAAAAATCATCAATTTTTTTATTTTAGTTTTTTTAAACTTAAAATTTACTAAAATATACCCAATATAGCTGTGGAGATATTATTTTGCAGAAGGCAGCCATTTTGAGGAAGTTACAATAACCTCCTCATATTTCCATAAGAATTTTGTATTAAACTGTGCTTCTTTTTAAATTTTTTTTAAATTGTAGATGAACACAATACCTGTATTTTATTTACTTATTTTTATGTGGTGCTGAATATCGAACTCAGCACCTCACACGAGCTAGGCAAGCACTCTACCTGTGACTTACAACCCCAGCCCTAAACAATCTTCTGATTCCCACTAGTATTCAGACACTAGACACAAAATATAGGTGAGCCCCAAAGGTCACTGAATAAAATAATAGCAGAAAATGTCAGTATGCAATATTTGCTATGTTTAGATTTTATGTAACCTCACAGTCAGTACATAGCCTTAATTTATGGTTATGAAATAAACAAGCTAGAAAATGAAAGCAAGAACTAAATTTTAGAAGACATTAATGATTATGTTCAATGGTTTCAAAAACATTGGTGTCTTCATCAATGGTTTAATCACTCATGCACCCCTTTTAAAAAATCCCAAATGTTGATTTGTATACATCTCCCAAGAAGTAGAGACAATCATATCAAGTTGTATGTATCAAGGCATACAACAAAGCACCATATTTTACACTTCTCTATCAGACATGTCTTGGATTATCAAGATCCCCCCAAAAAGAAATTCTGCTATAGTAAGATCTTTCAACTCTGATTAATAGAATACAAAACTAAAAGTAGCTTGCTTGGTATGGTGGCACTCACTAGTAATCTCAGTTACTGGAGAGACGGAGGCAGGAGGATCACAAGTTTGAAGCCAGATTTAGTGAGACAGTCTCAAAATTAAAAATTAAAAAAGAAGGGATTTAGCTTAGTGGTAGAGTACTCTTGGGCTCAATGCCCCATAGGTCAGGGAAGTAGATTAATGTAGAGATTATTATCCAAAAAGGTTTCCTAGTAAGACACTTGCAAATTAAATCAATACATCAATAAGATAATAAATGATAAAGTTCTCTCCAACATGATCAGAATATCACTTTAGTCCAGATTTGTTCCTTTATGGACATAGATCTTGTAGTTCTGTACAATATCTAGTGAAAGAACAGAGAGAAAATTATCTCTTAGGAATCCTTTACTTTGCAGTAGAAATATTCCCCACAATTTGCTCAATAGATTCTCGCTTATCTCATTGGGCATATTTGGATAACATGCCCAAAACATATACTGGCAAAATACTGTGCTTGATTTAGCTCAACTAAGATTCACTGTCTTGGACACACTGATTCTGTTAACAAAAAAAAAAAAAAGTCTTCAAAGAACTACCAAAGCTATATATCCTAGGGCTCTGTGAAAGGTTTCTACCTCTGACCTACAACCTGCTGACCAAATGAACTGGTCCATATGTAGATTTTCCATCACCATGGAGGAAAAAGAACAAAACAAAAATAAAAAACAAAAATCCCTGAACCAGTCAAAATCCTATTTCAGAAATTGGGAAGAAACATCAAGAATCATCTTATCATCTATTTGGTAGCATGTGGAATTAATGGGCATGCATGGAACATCTGAGATAAACAGTGAAGCAGAAAAGTGAACGTATAAATTCTAGTTGCTGAAGTTTACTTCCTGAAATGTGATTACTTAGCATTTCTTTCCTTTTCATGAGAAATCTTGTGTATATTGTTACAATAACCTCCTTTCCTCTAATACCTGCAGCCACACACACACATACACACACACATCTCTGCTACCTCTATTTGAGCTGGTTTTGAATTGTGGTTTCATTTCTTCCAATTCTTTTTTCCTATAACAGAGAGAAGTACCATATACTTTGCATAATGAATGAGGGATATTGAGGACTGATTATCAGATGTATGTGAATGAGACTGCATTCCATATTCCAGGATGGGAAACTAACAATCCATGAAATGCAGAGGCAAAACTGCTCGTTAGGCAAATTATGGGGATGGGAGGTAGGAATAGAAAATCTTTAGTTTTAGAATGTCTGGTTTTATGTGTATCAAGGAACAAAGACATTGTGTAACCATGATGCAGGAAGACTTCTCTCTGAAAAGCCAGCGTGCTGAAATCACTTAAAGATAAGGTCAGAAAATGATCTTGGAAGATGTCAAATTGAAACATCCATTTTCAGTGCCAGGCTTCTGTGATAAAGGTATAAACAGATTAACAGAGATTCTGACAGTTAAAATATGGAGATTTGAGAGGAATCAGATATGCCAGATGAGTTGAAAGCATTGTTGATCTTGCCATGCTTCATTCAGTCTCCTATTGTTTCGTTAATAGGATCTCGATTTTCTTTTAGATAAGATAATCAGTAAGATGTTTTGCGTTCCCCTAGCCAAGGGTGTACAAGTGACCCAAATTAAGCCAATTGGACTCTCTGTCTTGGCTTTATATCTTGAATAGAGTGATAGTAACTAGGAAAAATGGCAGGGTCGATGAATCCTAGTATTGTACTACCCGAGGGGAAGACAACTCCATGCCTGTTGCCAGGCTCTCCAAACTTTCTCTGGTTCTTGTCATGCCTGAACCAGTATCTGAAGCTTTGATTAGATTTTGAGAAGGGGACCATGAACTTTCAGTGAGTTACCTGTTGGTATAAGTTGGGGAGTTAGAAGGCAGGTAAAGATACTCAAATGAGATATAGTAATAGTTATTTGGACCAAGGTAGATCATCCAATATAGAGCAAACACATTTTGATTTTTTTTCTGTATATTGCATTTTGTGATTGGCTAGATTTGGAGATGGGGGATAGGAAAGAGTTCAGGAGGTCTCCTACTACCAGGCTTGAGACAATTTAAAAATGATAATGGCATTTATTGAAATAGAAAATAAGGAATAAAGAGCAAGTTTATTATGTGGATGTAGTGGTTTAGGCCTATAATCCCAACTACTTGGTAGGCTGAGGTAGGAGGATGACAAATTCCAGGCCAAACTGGACAACATAGCAAGACCCTGCCTAAAAATAAAAGATATAGTTCAGTGGTAGAGCACCTTGGTTCTATCCCCAGTATCAGAAAGAAAGAAAGAAAGAAAGAGAAAAAAGAAAGAAAGAAAGAAAGAAAGAAAGAAAGAAAGAAAGAGAAAACAAGTTCTTTGAAACAAATTACAAATCTAGTTATTAGATATACAGACATATTGAGTTGAGATGATTTTGCCACAATCAAGAAGAGGTAGGCCATATGCAGTTCAAAGAGTTCAGAGTAAAATTCATGGCAACTGTCAAATTCTTCTCATTATTCCACTAACATCCTGAATCCTAAAATAAGGATTGTTGTAGTAGGAAGATTCGAATGAAAGATCTCTGAGATCGCTCTTCCTAACTAGTAGAATACTACATTTTTAAAAAGCAACCACAAATCCTGCTACCATTGGGTATTGTTGAAATCACTGCAAACATACAAGACCTGACAATGAAAGCATGGTGTATCACTTAAACTTTGCTAAAACCATGCTATCGTGTGCTATAAATAGCCATCAAAATCTCAGTGTCTAATAGAAATAGTCATTTGGGTAGGTCAGGATCTGAGACTTAGATGCTCTGGGTTTGACTTAGCTGATGTTGGTTGATATTGCTCAAGAAAACCTATGGATCAGCTAGGTGACTCTGCTGATTTGAAATATGGTGATTCACATGCCTTTGTGGCACATGGCTATCATCTGATTTAGGGATGTTTAGACTAGGAGGACTGAAGTCACTCAAATCTGCCCCATGTGTCTTTTCTTCATTTTGGCTAGCACAGGTATTTTCTCATTGAAAGGAGTAAGAGAAAAGGCAAACAGAAACATACCTGTTTTCTTGAGACTATGTTCAAAACTGGGGCACGGTCACTTCTGCCTCATTCTATTGGTCAAAATAAGACACAAGACCATCCCAGATCCAAGGATTGGGAAAACAGATTATATGTCTTAAGTAAGAAATACAAAGTTATATGTTAAAGAGTGTGAATACAGAGAAGGGTGCAGTATTAAAACAATCAATTGCACATGCTAATTTCTATCATCTTCCCATTTAATTCATGTTAGCTAGCACAGAAATGTTGATGACATCTAGGGATTGCTATGGATTAAAATATAGTTATCAGATATTGACCTTAATGCTACTTCTTTTCTGGAAGTAATTTCCTTCACTTCCAAATTAATAAAAAACCATGGCACTTGGGACATGGTTATTGATTTTGCTAACCCTCTTCTGTTTGTATCTATCAATCCTAAAAGTTTGCCTTCACTTGGCAGGGCAGATGAATACCATTATTAAGCTACCCAGGGAGAAGTCAACTCTTTAATGGGGTCTGTGACACAATTTGATTTATAGGGACCTTAACCACCTCATCCTACTAATGTGTATGATACAGGTTTACAATAATAATGATGCTAATGCAGATAATCCCTGAAGGACAGAAAATGGAACGTTCCCTCATCTGTCTTGGTAAATCATGTGTGTGAAAAATGATGAAAGGTAAGTCTGATAAAACACAGGGTTCTGATACTTTTTGCTTTAGTGCCACTTCTTAGATTTAATAATTTGAGACATACTGGAATATTCTCTGCAAAACTAAGGATAAGTTGCATGAATTGTATGTCATCTGATGTGTCCATGAAGTTAGTCATGACTAGTCATGTGTTATTTTAAAGTGGAAGTGGTATTTGGGGAGTTAGAATGCCTAAGGCTACAAATAATAATTTAGCTCACGTTGATCTGAACAATAATGAAAGGCAATATTTCTCTTGAGCAGTTTTCATAGGTAGGAGGCTGTAAACTGGGGCTGCAATTCTGTTCTCCACAGTTCTCTTAACTCTTCTTTTTTGTGTGGTCTTTAGGCTAGTATTTACTAAATGCAGAAGTGGATTTTGGTATCATGTAGAGACAATTTTTGTGTGATATACTAAAAATTTGCTTAAGGTCTATGCTTGCCCAATTATAAATTCACTTAAAACTCCAACAAAGTTTCCCTATTTCAATTCAGAGAAGTTTTCTGATTGCTTGGTGTAATAACTGGCACTAGTTCTAAGAAGACAACTTAAATATGACCTTATGGGAGGTATCTAAATTAAGGTAAATAATCACCTTAAGAAGAAACATATGCAGTATTTCTGTAAATTTTACACACACACACACACACACACACACACACACATATAATATATATTTATATATATTTTATATTATATGTATATATACTCATATATGTATAGATATTTTTTCTTAGTGGTAGCATTGAACTCAGTGTTCCTCTATCATTGAGTTATAACCCTGACCCTTTGTAAAATTTTATTTTGAGACAAGGTCTTGCTATGTTGACCGGACTGGCCTTGAACCTGAAATCTTTCTGGCTCAGCCTTGCAAGTAGCTGAGATTACAGGTGTGCAGCAGTGGACTCAGTAGTATCTCAGACATATTTATATATCTAGCACATTATCAAAGCTCCAGGCTTGTATGTCCAACTGCTTACATTAGTTGATGAATGTCTTAAAAATTCCTCAAAATCATCATTTCCAGAGCTAAACTCAAGACCTCCACTCTGTCTCCATGTTCACTATCTCAGTGTCAGGCACAGCTCACTATCACAGGCAGTAGAGTCACTCTGTCTCTTCTCTGCACTTCAGCCTGGTTATCCAACCCCTCATCATCTCTTTCCATGTGGCCAAGGCATTACTGCCCCAACCATCAACTTGCTCCTAGGCTTTCCCAAAGCTCCACCTCCACTTTTATTCTACCTCCAGACTGCCCTTTTATAAACAGATTTGGTCATGTCCTCCCCTGTCTAAAATACTCTGGTGAATTGTATTTGCTTTGATCAAGATTAAATATCTTAACATGCCTTCATCTCTGGTTTCCCTCACACCACTTCTTTCCTCTCTGCTCTAATGGACTCTCACTCCCCACAGAGGTTCCCCTCTGTCTTGGAGGGCTTCATTTGTCTTCAGCAGAAGAGTGGTGTGTTCTCTGCCTGCCTTTACTATTTTAGATCTTCTTTCATGCATTTAGTGAATGCCTTGCATGCATAAGAATATTTTGCATAAGTTCGACTCTGTCAGGATGTTCTCTCCAAGTGCAGGAAGTGGAGAGGTTTTCATGGTTGTGCTGATCTAATTGGCATCCCATAATCCTCTAACTTCTGACAGATTGCTCTTTGCATTTCTTTTTCTTTCACATTCATTCATATTTTCTCATCATATTCCTTCATGTAAGAACTAACAGTACATTTCATTGGTTTACTGAGCAAAATCTCTTCAAATGTGTTTTCTTTTGATTAATGGATAATACTAAACAGCTTCTTCATCCTTTAATGTTGACAAAATACACCAAAAACATTATATTTAATTATAATATGGCGAGGTCTTCAGACACAATTATGGCTCTTGGGGTCATTTTCTTCCTGTCTGAATAACATCAGAGTTCAGTTTTATTCCTTAGGTCTCTTCTTTGAATAGCCATTTCTCATTACTTTGAGTGTGAGATTTTTTTTTTTTTTTTTTTGCTTCTAATTGGCTGCTATATGTTTCATGCAATTCTAAGTGAATGCAATCTTCTGGCTTCAAGATTTTTTTATGAGTAAAATCTTGCATTTTATGACTATCTTACTTGAGCTGAAAGGTTTTACTCATGTATTTCTGGTTTCAATCTCTGTTCAGGATAATTAAATTTGTGGCAGACTGATCTTCAAATAAATCAAACATAAAATAATATTCTTATTTTCTTTCTCACATATTCTCCCTTTAAGACTGATGCAGCTTAGATGATCTATATTTCAAATTAAGAAAATCACTATGATTATCTGTGAATAATTTGGATCTATTTTTATTTTTGTTTGTATCTTATAAGTTTTTAAAAATGATTTCAGCCAAATCATATATTCTTACTATCCTGGTTATTACATCATGGTATATTTCTCTTTGGAAGATGTCTTCTGGCATAATAAGATGGTATATATATTGAATAACTGAATATTCTGGTGTTGACCAGTAAGAATTAAGAGGAGTTTAAAGAGAACCACATGATACTCAGAGATATCTTTTGATATTATAGCTCTCTGGCTTATTGACCTTGTTTAAGAATGGTGCACATTAGGATTATAAGTGAAAAAAAAAAACTGATTATTTCTAAAGGGGCCAAGAAAAGGAGCAGAGTCATCTGCACAGGACACAGTTTATATCTGTGGTATCTCTACAACTTGCAGTGTGCACATGTGCAATGGGAGAGAGGAGCAGTGTGGCTCTGTGTAGCTGTTTGGAGGGTGAATGACCACTCATTATTTAGCCTGCTGCATCTTGGCCTTGCATCCTGTCCTTTCTTTGTTCTCTCACGCTTCCTTTTTGTTATCTTCTCCCCCTACTCTCCCCACCATCACTTTCCTCGTCCCCTTCCCTCCTTTAACAACCATTGGCCCTCTCCATAATATGAATTAATTTGTGGAAAAATTATAGTTATGTTTGGAGAAGGCAGCATAAAAATGTTTGGCTCTTTTTCCCTATCTCAAGTCATGGTTATTCCTACTGTGGCTTAATTTCATTTCTAGAATTTGGATCCATAAATTTGTGAGAAACACAAAGCCAGTTTTCTCAGTTTATTGACCTTCTGTTGAAAGCAGACACAATTTAGCCAACATCTGGACAGTATTTGTCAAGGCCAAATGTAACTCAAATCCAGACCAGAGAATGAGTTGGTGCATTTGTTAGCTAAGCTATTCCATGGGCTTATAAATAAGACCAAAAATACAAAAATTAAAAATCCTGCTGCTTTTGGTCCCATACTTGGTTTATTTTCAGCAAGGCTTTAATAGTCAGGAAGAACAGACATTCACACACCACATTTTCTTTCTTTCAGGTTCCTGTAGGAAATTGTGCACCTGGACAATACTCTTGAACCCAGGTTTCTCCTACTGAATAAACTACTTACTGTCTTGGACACTGGCCAATTTTGGCAGCTGCCTTATCTCTTTCAAATGTTAGCTTTCTATTTATTTACAGGATCACTATAGATTATCACACTCTCTGGTTGACCTTGTAGAATTGGGAAACAGAAGGCCTTCTGGCTGCATTTAGTAACTTGGATTTGCTGTGGAGGTCAAAGGGAAGCTGAGCAATGAATAGTTGCAGAGAAGAAAACATGGATTATAATAAGTCAGTCAAGGGGAGGTTGGAGTTATATATGTATAAACAAACAGTGTCTAGATCTATCAAAGCAAGGCCAGCTATGTCTGTGTGATATAAGTGGCAGAAGGGAAAATATTGATTTTTTTCATTGAAAAGGAATAGTATATTCCAATTCCATATTTGTAGACTGGAATTGAAAGACTTCTCAATACTCTGGATGTAGACATAGAGAACCTGATTGAGGGGGAAAACTGTCGGCATGTTTTCCACAATGCATGCTGCTTGTGGTCTTATTTGGGTCATTTGCACAATTTTCATGTATGGAAATGATAACTCCCCAATTTTGTCTTTGGATATAAAGTTAGCATTAGCTGTAAACTGAATAACATGACACATAAAATTCCTCTTGTATTCTTCCATGTTACCTGAATTAAATTTATTTTTCAAAATGCTGTCTAATTTCTGTCTCTTCAAACTGCTTTATGCATGGTGTGTATGTGTATTACAGACACTTAACTGGATCTGGGGGAGAAGGTCCATAAAAAAAAATGCCTTTGCCACCACGTCCCAAGGGGCAATGGAATCTTGGGAGGGAGCCAGCTTGCTCATCTTCAGAGTTGATGGGAAGACAAAGGGATGCTCTGAAGGGGAATTGCTGATTCCCCTTTTAGCTTGGCCAGGACAACTGCTTCATCAGAGATTGCTGAAAGAGGTAGAATTTTTAAAATACTCATTTGCAGTTCACTTTCAAGTCCAGTAGGTCAAAACTTTGGACTAAGGTTTGTAGTTAGCTAGCTCTTAGCTCCTTCGGTCAGAATCTAATCAAATGTCTGTAAAACACAAAACCACCAAAGTTCCCCTTGGAAAGAATTTGATTATTGGGAAATGCACTGGCAGATAAAGATTTCCTTGACTATATACATAGATACAAGCTACTCTTTAAGAAGTCTCCACAGTAACTGACCTGATTTCTATCTATTCTAAAAATATTTTTTTCCCACAGTAGAGGCCTAATTCTCCTATTAAAGAGAACTGCAGAGTAAAGTGGCATTTATCTGTTTTTTGGGATAAGCAATTTTTCTAACAGTAGATGAGCTCTTTATAACATTTCAAGAGTCTGAGTACCTTTGTATTTATTTCTTAAAAAGCAGATAAAATTTTGTGATGATGAAAGAAGTGGGTAAGGGAGTCAGTAACACTACAGAGAATTCACATCTCTTTCCTATAATCTAAATCTGAATAAACTCAATAGAGTACATTACTTGAGTTTCTGAAATATTATTTACCAATCATTAAAATTCAGACTAGTGGTTTTTAAATTTCTAATTCCATGTTTCTTCTAGCCACGTTTATTGCTTGTCTAAACTTCTTTTGAAACCGGTAATCTCGATTACACTTCTTTGAATTTAACTGAAGACAAAATAGCTTGCTTTTGGATGTCTCCATGTAATTACAATTTAATTTTGTCTGGTTGATATGCTAAAGATAATGGCTTCTATTTTGCAAAACGCGACCTAGCTACATGCAACACCATTGCCAGAGCCTATTTCAGATGCAGAAGCCAACTGTTCTCTCATTCCTGCAGAGTTCAGGCTTTCAGATTTTGGCGGCACTTCTGTGGCTAGAATGGCATGAAAATTTCTCTTATCTCCATAAAAACCCTAGCTTACCAACTCAGTGATGTGCATTGTGGATAGAGAGCAAGCTTCTGAGTCTACCTTGCCTCAAAACTTGTACCCAGGCTGGGGAGCAGTTTTTCCCTTTCTCACTCTGTTGTCCTCTAAGAATATTGTCCCAAGAAAATTGCTGGTTTGAGATCAACCTTAGCAATTTAGACTGTCTCAAAATAAAATAAATAAATAAATAAATAAAAATAAAAAAAGAACTAGAGATGTAGCTCAGTGGTAGAGTGCTCCTGAGTTCAATCTCGGGTCCTGCAAATAGACAAAAAATGAATATTGTCCCTGCTTGTGTCTAATTATTACCACAAACAAGGTTTTGTGGTCAGCTGCTGGAGCACTATTCATACATGCTAAGCAATACCATATCCTTTTGGATAACAGTTCAAACTAAGACATTTATGAGCCTGTCTTATAACTGTCATTGTTGAATTCATATAGCTTTTGGTTCCTACCATCAAGATTATTCTCACCTGTGGAGCAGATAGATGTTATATAGAGATGCCAAAAGTGACTGCCCCACTTGGAAGGTACAGCTTCGGTATCTTGTCAGGCAGTGGTGTGCTGCAGTGTAGTGAAAAAGGCATTAATTGCCCTCCAGGCATTAGAGAGGGTTTTCATCCCAGGGTCTGTCAATTGACTCTGAGGCTTTAGACAACTGTTTAACCTCTTTGGGTATCATATGTCATCAACAAAATTAACTCCAAATGTCACTTCGATAAATTTATCTGATTGAGTCTAGAGGAATTTAAAAATAATCAGATACTAATAAATGAGTGACTTTCTAATTGGTTTGTATTTCCCCTCCTTTCTCCCACATACTCCTATCTTCTTGAGGTCATTACAAAACAGATGACAACTTGCTAAAGGGAGTTTATAAAATCAGATAAGAGAAAGCAAGTGAACATATTGAAATGTTCAATGACACTCATTTGAAATTTTTTGCTATCTTTAGGAGAAATTCCACTTACTCATTTAAGTACATATTCATAATAATGCAGAAGCATGATGATTGAAAAGTAAAGTGCCTGTCTCAAGATCTCAAGCATCCAGACGGAGAATCAGATGTACAGACCAGTCCAAGGAACAGGCACCAAGTTCAAAGTCCCTTAAAATAAACACCATATAAAGTCAAGAAATAAAAACCCCAAACTAATTAATACAACATAGAAAACATCAATGTCTTAAAAGTATCCTATCCAATAGGAATTAAGCTATACTTTAGTTAAATAAATGGCTTTGGATAATCATTTGGGAGAGGCTTCTCTTTTAAATAACAGTATACTATTATAATAATACGCTTATCATTAGAAATGTATGAGATACAATGAAACAAGAAACTTGGTGTGTTTTCATGCTTATTATTTATGCCTTAATATATTATTTTTTAAAACATGTTTAGTGATTCTACTACTTTTTCATCATTACATTTGACAGGTGCCAAAATGACAAAAGGACTGAAAATATGACCCATGTGATAATTGTTTTAGTCACACTAGGTTGACAAACAATGTAATAAAGAGTATAATTTAAAAATTCTGAATGCAACTTGCAAAACATGTTATCAAGTACTGTATCAAATGCTTGAACATGTTTTTAATTGGCAAAACTTTAATGCCATTAAGAGTTTTGCATATGCTTCAGCTAGCTTTTGTGCAGTTGAGAAAAAAATATCAATACCCATCTGTCACTGTGAGTGGAGCACATATGGTAACAGAAGACCTTAAAATACATCAGATGTGGTTTCTATTATCCAAGTCACTTTGGCTCCAAAAGGGGTTCAATCACCTTGATATAGCTTTGGCTTTTAGAAGTTTAATTTTGCCAATTAAAGTTGTTATTTTGTGTGTAACTATGACAATTTTGCTTGTATTCCTCTGTTGTGTTATTAACAGTCATTAGTAAAAATTATGAGCTCACATAAATCCTTCTGTTATAATTCAGATGTGTGTAACAGTACAGGCAGTGGCTCTGCCTTCAAGCAGACACCCTTCTCGAATGGCTAAGTGATCAGTGTTGGCAGAGGCCCTCAGTAGATGCCTTCTGTCCTTTCTGGAACTGCCCTAATTTGACTTCCAGTATCAAACAAAAATGGAAAGATGAATCAATTTTCCAGATATTTCAAGTCAAAACACTAAAGTAAACAGAAAAAAAAAGAAGATATTCTTGACATGGGGAAGGAGCTATATAAGCAGGTCTCATTCATTTACCATTGAATACTACTCTGTGGCAGGTACTGTGTTAGATACCAGAAATAAAGAAATACAGATTTATGACACTCACCTTCAAGAGCATATAAAAACCTAGTGTAGGACATGTATATAAACAGAGCATTATAGAGGTCTCTAGAGAATGCTCTGGGAGCACACAGGAGAAATGGTTCTTAGAGGAAAATGAGAGAGAATAAATGAAAGAAAGAACAGGAATTGCCATCAGACACGTTGGGAACAATGCTGCTGAAATCATCAATAGCACACATATAAACATGGAGATGGGAAGGAGTATGTGAAATTTGTGGAATAGAAGCAGTTCCTGGGGAAGAGGGGAAGGCACATTGAGAGAAGATGGACCTGCAAAGAAAAGAGAGGACCAGATTCCAAAATGGTCTTCTATTTTTGGATCTGGAGCTCTATTCTGAAGATGTTAGGGGTCTTTTGAGTGAAAGCATTCTTTTTACAGTGGATCTATTAAAGGCTCTGGGATTAGAGTCAGTGAAATTATTTTGGGTGGACTAACAGGCAGTGGCATGGCAGTGAAAGAAGAAGGGATAAGTTAGAAAAAATATGTAGACTAGGAATGTACAAGACTCAAGGTTACCACAGCTTCCTGGACTGATGGAGTTTACCATGTGATGTTTGGCCTTTCCTTCGTTGCTGACTCCACACAAATCCACAGGCCTACTCCATATGATGCAGGTAAGCAAATAGGAAGTAAATGGGGAAATGGGCACTGCTTTCTTTCTTTTTTTTTTTTTAAATAAATTCAACAAATTCTGCAAAACCGAAGAAAAAATGTTAAATGTAATGCTGTAGTTTGATTGTACATGGAACAGAATCCACAAAATCCATACTTTTCCAGTTCTTGCAGCAAATTAAGCATCATATCTCTTCTATAACATTTATTTGGATGGGTTTGAATTTCTTTTAAGCATTCTTAAAGTTTATTCTTAGATTACCATAGCAAGAAGCTATATATTGCTTCAGGGAGTCAGTCTTAATAAAGAAGGAAACAAAAACCATCTGTGATTGTAAAGATAGGGGTTCACTCAGAATGGAGACCCACAATAACCATGATTTTGCATCCAGACATGAGCAGTTTAGTGACTGCTCAGAGACTTCACAGTATCTGAGATATACTGTCTTCTTTCTTTGCTTTGCCAGCAATAGGGCATTGCCCAGTCAGCACGATCTAAGATGGCTCACTACAGCATCCTTGTTTTGGCAAGTGTGAAGGGTTACAGTTGTACCTTCCTTACTTTGAAGGACATACACAATTTCAAAATCCATTCAAATATTCCTTGCCAGAAATTGGTCGTATGACCACACCAAAAATGCAAGGAATTCTGGGAAATGTGGCCTTTTTTTTTTTTTTTTTTTTCTGGGTACATGTGAGTCCAGCTAAAAATTATATGATATTATCAGAAGAGGAGAATGGACACTGGAAGACAATCAGTAGTTTGTGAAGGAGCATCCCATAACATTATTGAGGTATTCAATCATATTGGGCTATAGCATTATCACATTGCTCCTTTTTTGCATTGACTTTCATGAGCAATCAGTTCTGTTGCAGAGCATATAAATATTTATTATCCCTGTCATTCACTTATTTCACTTATTTAACAATTCAATAATCACTGACCTTGCAAGTTATGACATAAGTGCTAGAGATGGAAAATTCCAAGTCTTTCCCCATAGAACTGACAGATGAAAGATGGTGAAATAGAGAATAACTCAGTAATTACCAGAGGGCATGGTCAGTGCCACACTTTGGCACTTAGAGCCTGCAGTGTACACAGGGCAACAAAATAATTTGCCGAGATGCTCATTGCTGCATTCTTACTCCCACAGGAGGGTCATGTTCTCCCCTCCCTTTGCCTTGGGATCAGAAGACTGACCTATGAGGATCTGGGTTCTAGTCTCTTGCTTCAGGCTATTTTAAATGGTCCTTTTAGACATAAAACAGAGGAGTGTGGCACTTTACCCTGAGGCTTTCTTGGAGTTTCTAGGCTGGTTACCTGCTACTGAGCCCCAAATTCCTGTTGGGGTGAGGATGGACAG
This sequence comes from Sciurus carolinensis, assembly GCF_902686445.1. Lineage (NCBI taxonomy): Eukaryota > Metazoa > Chordata > Mammalia > Rodentia > Sciuridae > Sciurus > Sciurus carolinensis. The sequence goes on along the minus strand of NC_062214.1, from coordinate 128,455,945 downwards.
AATTAGCACACTTGCTATCTCACTATGCAATGCCTTCTGCTGTCTTATGATGCAGCAGGAAGATCTCCACAGGTGCTAAGCAGATATCAGTACTATATTCTTGGGCCTCCCAACCTCCAGAACCATGAGCCCAATAAATCACCATTCTTTACAAATTACCTGGTACAGGTACATCAACAGCAAATAGTCTAAGACACTTGCTTTTCATAGTCTTGGGGCTCTGTGCTACTTCTATGGGGGATACTCTTCCCCCAGAGCCATCTGGCCCCTTCCTTGACTTCCTTCAAGTCTCTGAGCACCTGCTTTGTACAGTCTTCCTTGACCATTCTTTCTAAAATGTCAGCCCCCAAGGCCGACTCTGTGTAACTTTTCCTTCTTTTCCTTAGCATTGATTTTCCTTTATGCAATCTTTGGAAGAAGAGGAAGAAGAGTAGACAATAAAAACAAATAATTATCATGGAATAAGGGATTTTTTCTGCTTTATTCAATAGTATCTCCCTAAGATGGCACCTGATAAATATTAGGTACCTTATAAATATTTGTTAAACGAATCACTAATGACAGATCCTTTATCCTAAGCTAGACAAATTGAAGGCATGTTCCCCTGTTGGACCATGGAACTTCAGTAAAAATCCTGGATTTCAGAACAGCTTTTCCCCAAGATTTCTGGCAGGTATCAGATGTTTTGCATCTGAGCAATTGGAGGCATTAGTTATAGAAATTTTGATGTTTTAAAAATGGAGATGTGTCATTGTCTATGCCTGAGTGTTTTGAGCAAATCTGTTTTGAGGTTTGTGGAAGTTTCTCCTTGTATCATTGATTTACTTTGATAAAGGAGTTAAAGACAGGTTCTTTCTCTCTACATTAGACTTCTCCACTCTGTATAATCTGTGTTCTTTCTTTGTTCAGTACTCCTTACAGTCAGGCCATGTTACAAAATCCCACCTAATGAATGTGATGTAGCTTACTATTCCCCCCCTCCCCTATTTCTTAAAGGATTCAGCAGAAAGAAAAGAAATCAGCCCAGGTTAAGAAGAAAACAATAATTATCTTTTGGTTAAAAGAAACAAAATTTTATATACAGAGTCTTATTCAAGTTCATTTAATTTCACACAGAAGAGTTAATTTTTAAGTTAATTTAAAATATATGAAATAGGAAAAAATATTGATACTCAATAATTTAAGAAATCAGAAACAACCATTTACTGAACGCATATATTTACTAACTGAATGAAGAGATTGATGTTTTTCATCCCATTTTACAGCAAATGAAACCAAGTTTCAGGATGTCAGTAAACACCAAGGATGTACTGCCAATAAATGGCAGAGAGATTTGTATCTAGATATGTTCGATTCTAATTAAACTTTCCCCTCTACCATACTGGTTTCCAATTGCCTTTTAAGTGCAGATATTCTTAAAGTTTTAGTCCTGTACATTCTAAGGTGAAACCTCCACATTTCATTTCTAAAGGAGATTATGTTTTCCCTTTGTCAGAAAAATACCTTTGATTACTGAGGTACTTGGTTGTATGAATTGTTCTGCTTGTTTTTTAATTGCTATGTAGGGATTTTAAGTTCCCTACTATTCAAAGCGCAGATGGAGTTAGTTCATTTTCAAAAGTCCTAGACAGAAGTAAGTTTCAACGAAAACATATTGCTAGAGACTCAGGCTCAGAATCTGAACCTCAACTGCTCTACACATTACTTAATTTGGCCAAATAACTTAACAAAGCTCTGCCCCAGTATCTTCATCTGTAAAATGGAGGTAATGATAATATCAGTGGAAGGATTACATTATTTCATATATGTAATATAATTAAAATGCTTTGAACCGAGCATGACACATGAAAATCACCAATAAAATTGTTAGTTTTACTCAAACTCTATAATCTTAAAGAGAAAATACTTTTCACTTTCTAGAGTACAGAATACTAAAATTTATAATGGTCCTCTGCCTGAATGGCTTCCTGTTAGCTCTATTTTAATGCAAAGGTTGTTCAGAAGTATGAACTGGTGAGCTACACAAGCTGGATGTGATATTTTTTCACTAGCAAGCCAGCTACCTGAAAGCAGTCCTATGTAATTCTCTTATTCTAATGACCATGCATTCATATGAACAACAATAAAAATAAAATAAAATTCACTAATCACCATCAGAGGAACTTACTGCACTGAGACAATATTTTGAAAAATGGCAAACAAAGCAGCAAAGTTAAAGTCTTCTTTTGCCTTTTCTGTGTGAACCACATCCATAGGTAACAGAATAGTAGGTAAGGGGATTCTTTTCTTCTTTTTAACAGAAGAATTATGGAACTATGTACTTGTTATCAGTGACTTCTAATAACAAAGAGAAAAAAACACAGAAGGCAGGGAACAAAGAGGAGTGAACAAACAAGTACTTCCATTTGGATGAACATGCTATTTATAAAATCATACCCCAAACTATGATTCACAGGAAACAGAGACAGATGAACATGTAAACCTATACAAGTGATGTAATCATCAAAATTCAGAATGAGAGAAATTCTACAGGATGAATCATTCATTTTCTCCACAGATAAATGCAAGATAAAATAGTCAAAGGAGATCCACACGGGTTAAAAGAGATTTCAAAGCATTTCAAGGTGTGGATTTTTTTCCAGATCCTGATTCAAACTGTAAAACATATTTTATTACATTTGCCAAAGACTCAGAAATTTGGATACTGGGTATTTGATGTTACTGAAGATTTACTGTTAGTTTCCGTAGGTGTGGAAATGGTAAATGTATTTTAAAAAATAGTCCTCCCTATTTGTTTTCAGGCAGAAGAATATGATATCTAGGATTTGCTTCACACTGATGCAGGAAGTGGCTAAGTGTGAGAATGGAACATGATTAGTCATGAGTTGGTGTTTGAACTGTGTGTTATTGACAGATAAAGAATCATGGTTTCATTATAATATTTATTTTGTGTTGTTTGAAGTTCTCTTTAATTTTAAAAATAGTTATCTAAATGAATTTTTAAAACCTTAGGTTTAAACTGAAGGTATAAATAACTTAAAGAACAAAAGACATAAAAGTATAACCATGCTCCATATTCATGGGTTCAACATTTGTGGATTTAACCTACCAGGGATAAAAAATATCCCAAATAAATTTGCATCTGTACTGAGCATGGACAGATTTCTGTATCTCCTCATTGTTCCCTAAATAATACAACATAACAAATATTTACATAGCACTTACACAGTATTTGATATTGTAGGTATTTAAAGATGATTTAAAGTATGTGGAAAAATGTTCATCGGTTATATGCAAACACTACGTCATTTTTTATAAAAAGACTGAACATCTGAAATTAATCCACCATGGATTCCTGAGGCCCACTGCATTCACTTGAATGTTGTAGTGAATGTTTAGGTGTGGCCATTGATTCTAACTGGAAAATGAAAAAATGATTCAAAACCAAGGAAACATGATACGTGCCCTCTTTCTTTAGATTTTGAAGTTACTGGTATAATTACCATAAATAATAACCCTTGTTTCCTATCAAGAGTACAGACCATTAAGTATGATGGATATCTGTTATTTATTTAAGAAGTCTCAGCAAGTCAAGAAGGCCATTCTTTTAGAAAAACAATCTCTGAACTACATCTGAGACATATCCACTTTTTGTTAATGAAAACAAAATTAACCTGAGAAAGTTTCGAAATAAGTATAGATATATTTAAGAAAACTGCCAAGTATGATGGTGCACAACTGTAATTCCAGCAACTCAGGAGGTGGAGGGAGAAAGAGCTTAAGTTTGAGATCAGCTTGTGCAATTTAGCGAGACCTTCAACAACTCAACGAGATAGTCTCAAAATAAAAAATGAAAAGGGCTGGGGATGCAACTTAGTGGTAAATCACCCTGGGTTCAATCCGCAGTACCAAAAAATAAAATAAAATAAAACCAAATACATAAAATTGACATTTTAGTTTTATAGAATCTAAGTTTCATACTTTATGCATTACATTTAAGAATATTAGATGTATTGAAGTATCAGAAAAATTTATAATTCTAATTGAGTGTATTACTGTGTAATAATAGATTCATACTAATAAGTTTAGTTCGTATTTTATTAACTCCATATTCAGTTAAGGCATCTAAGAATTTTGGGTTCACAATACTACCAGTTTAATTTATAAGGGTCATCATACTAAAGTATAGAAAGGGTTGCCATATAGTTGGGGAACTTAAATAAGAAATAGGATATATTTGGTTTAAAAATACAGTTTAAAATGCTTACATATATTTTTAAATCTTTGCAAATAAAACCAAATACATGCCTGAATGCCCTATAAAATTGTTGCCGAATTTGCTATGTATATGAATAATTTATAGGTGTAAATCAAGTACTTAAGAAAAAACAGATTTTAAATTTATAACACTAATATTTCGTGTGTTAATTTTTAAAAAATTCAAAATGATGTAACCTTTCACTAGTGGTTTCATTGTTTAAGAGGCAAAGAACTTAGAAAAACAAAAAACAAGAACCTGGACCTCACATTTTTAACAAATAAATTGCTCATTGCGTTTCTCAAAAAAAAAAAAAAAAAAAAAAAAAAAGTGTTTAATGCAATGAATAGAAGTGAATTTTGGGAGCCCTAATAGGAGTGACACTCCTGAAATGTCACTTTCTCTGAGGCTGTCAGACAAGGCAAGGGCAGGGGCAGGCTGGCGGGGAGGGCTTCAGCATTAACATATTTCCTAGACGCTCCATCTCCTTGGTCCAGCATAATGGATGCCTCCCAGCTCCCTGTGGACACCGGAGCCCATCAGGCCAGAAGCAGATTAAAGCTCACACACTTCAAATTGGCGGCTTGCCGCAGCTTGCCAGAAGGCTAGAGTTCAGCGCAGCTTTAATGGAGAAGTCTCTACTCCTTCTCTCCACCGCCCTTTTGCCTTTCTTTAAAAGGAGCTTGCATCCCAGGCGAACCTCAGGCTCGCCTCCTTGTCACCCTGCGGTAGGGCTGCAGCAGCCACGGGGCTGTGGGTCTAGAGCTCTGAGAAGGGACTGGCCAGGCTGCGGGTGGAGGGATTGGAGCTTTGGCAAGCTCCCCCCCTTCCATTCCCACCCCATAAGCGGATTGCGCTGTGCACAGTGAACTGTCAGCAGCGACTGATTTATAAGACCGATTTACCTTCTGGAGAGTGTAATTATGTTCATAGTTAAGAATTAATCAGGTGAAAGAATTATGGAATAATCATTGTCCGGACTTTGAAGGACAAACTAAATGGAAACCCACCAATGCAGCTGGAGAGCCCTCCCTTCAGGAGTCCTTTGCCTCCTTGTTAGTTACAGAATGAGGTTCCTTAGCTAGCTGTCCTCATTTGTAAAAAGAGCAAATGAGAAATCTTGCAGAGTTTTTCTAGAAGGATAATTCCTAGTCACCCAGCTTAAAAGGTGGGGAGAAGGAGATTTTGTGAAAGGAAAAAAGTTCATAGAGACCAGATTATCTCTGAGCAAGGATTTGACGGTTATTTCCTGTTGAAGAGAATTATTAGCTGAACGGCTGTCACTGCCTGAAACAGTCAGAATTTCAGAATCATTTACTTTATTGTTTTTGCTAATGTGTTTCCCCTTCACTCCAGTAGTGTGGGTTGGATGGTTTTCACTTTCAGAATTGTCTTTTTTAGAAGTGGAGGGCACTACCCCCATTGCTTTTTTTTTGTGGGCAAGGAACATGTCAGTTAATTTATTTCTCGAAATGTTGCATTACTCTCCTCCCCACACATCCCTTTTGAATTTGGCTTCTCAGTTGGGAATTGGCAGACTATTTTGTATGATCTCTGAGGAGAATTTCTAAAAGTCCCATGACAATTACCTTGCAGTCCAATCACATATCCCTTTACTATTAAATTTTGAAGAAAAGTGACTGCAATAGAAGCAAAGAATGGAACAGATTGAATGAGATTACTGCAGTGTCTGAAAGCCATCACATCATTTCCCTGACAAGATACCATCAGTTCCAACACTATGCTTCATAATTGAAAGGAAGGGGCCATGCAATCCACAACCCCATTGGCTTGATTTTGTTAGTCATTCAAGTACATCCACATAGCCAAGAATATGGTCTGCAAGAATATGATCTGCAAGAATATGGTCTGCCTGCCATCTTTCTTCAGCTCCCTCCCCACGCTCCCTTGGACCTCCACCTTATTTTACTTCTTTTGGATGCTTCCATTCTCTGACCTTGAGATTGCCCTCTTATTTCAGAGATTCTCTGTTACACAATTTGTTTCTCCTCTTCCCTCATGGCCTCAATATCTTTAATCCTCTTTTCATTAGCTAGCTGTTAGTCCTTAAGCTCCTACCAACTGTAGGAGAAGTTACACCTGGGAGCAGAAATGGAAAATGAAGCCTTTCAGGAGGCCACCCTCAGGGTGTTCAGATTCTCCACAAGCCCGATGAACAATCCTGTGGGGTTCTTCTCCATTATGTTGAAAGTGGCTACTTTAAGAGGGAAAAGGAGGAAAACATCTTTCCAATGTGTAGTTGTCCAAAAGAAGAAAAATATATATATATATATATATATATATGTATATATATATATATATATATATACATACACACAAAACTGCAGATCTACCTGCAGGTAATGATTCTTAGAGATAATCCTCCATGACAGCTATTAGAGTCACTAGCTCACATTTAATGTCTTAGGAGAAAGGGTAGGAAACCAATCACCATGCTTGCTTTCTGCTCAACTGTAGAACTTGCTCTCGGTTCTGCATCTTGCCATGTGCACTGCTTCCCCCAAACCTCACCTACCTCAAGTCCTACAGAGACCTCAGGGAGATAATAAAAACATGTCAGTAACTCTCATCTAAGCAGGACTATGAAGAATTGTTCTGCCCTATCATCCTTGCCCACTAGGATTACTTATTCCAGCTTCAATTGGTTACTGACTTTTTCATTTATCACTATTGCTTTCTTCTATGCAGACAGGCATCCTGCTCTCTTAATTAATTGGCATGGTGGGAGAATTGGAACAGCCCTTGGCTGGGAGCCAGGAGGCAGGTTCTAGTTCTGTCCCTGCTCTCCAGCAGCTGGCTGGCCCCAAGCATGTCATTTGCCTCTTTGGACTTCAGTTTCTGCAGATGCATAGCGAGGGAGATGGACCGGGTCAGTCTCTCTACACAATGTGATACTCATAAGAACACAACCTTGGAAAAAGCTGTACATTCTCTTCTCTCTTCTCAGAGACCTGCCATGCACAGGGACATCCAGTTACAAAGTCATCTTTTATACCTAGTTTGACCAAGAATTTCCCCAAGAATTTTGATTTTTTCCTCCCCCCTCCTTCCTTCAGACCTTCCCTTCCCTTCCTTCTTTCCTTTCTCCCTTTTCCTTTCTTAAAAATTTTTACTTTATTAATTTAATAATATAAGTAATGTAATTAATTAACACAGAATCAGCATTCCATGGGACTCACTGTGAAAAATGGCAGACTAAATTAATTTTCTCTAGGTTGATTGGTTTGTTTTGCTTCTATGTGTAGACTCTAGACTTACTCAGAAAGTTACAATACAAAACCCACAATATATTGTTTTAAATATTGTTTAAGAATTATTTAGCAATATTTACTGGTTTCTTGAGTAATAATGAAATAAGAACCAAAGCAAACAATATGAAATGTATTTTTAGCACAACAGAATATCACCATATTTGTTTAATGTTCTTGAGAAGAGAGGTGATCTGCATTAAAAATAATCTACATAACTAGAATTTACCATTTAACTGCCAATAACATTTTATTTATGCTATTTCTTTATTCACTCATTCAATTAATAGAGAAATTCTTAACTTATATTTGTGTTTAAAAAAATCTGTTCTAAAACAGCATGTTTAAATACCAAAAACCACATAAGATTACAAAGGACACAAATTTAAATTAATTTATCAAAAAACTTAAAAATATGTAATACATATGTGCTGCTTTTTTTACTGCATCAGAAAAGATCTAACAGTTGCTTTAAAATTAAATAAGGAGCCTGTTATGGTGGTGCATGTCTGTGATCCCACTGACTTGGGAGGCTGAGGCAGGTAGATTACAAGTTCAGAGACAGCCTCAGCAATTTAGAGAGGCCCTAAATGACTTCCAGAGACCCTGTCTCCAAATAAAAAATAAAAGGGCCGGGGTTGTAGCTCAGTGGTTAAGTGCTCCTGGGTTCAATCCCCAGTACCAAAAATGAAAGAAAAAAAAAATTAAATAATGATGAGCACAAATTTCTAAAACAGTTGGCAGTCAACAAATCCGACAGTTAAAAAAATCATAGTAGCTTTGGTTGTTGCAGATTACATTTTCCAGAGATAGCCACAGCAATAAGAATGCAAAAGCCTCTGGATGATGCCAGCCCTACTATTCAGTCAGCCCCAGCTCTTAAATCTTCCTGAGATCACACATATCATGAAACAAAGGCAAACCATCTTCACTGCCTTCTGTCCGATTCTCTGGTCCAAATAATAAATGGGCATAATAAAGTGGTTGCTTTATGCCACTATTAGGAAGTTTGTCATGCAGAGATAATAGCCACAGAAGTACCATAATAAAGTGTATGTAACTTCTTAAAGAAGTGCTCCAACCTGTAGTTTCAAGGTCAAGGTTTGGAAGCTCAAAGGACAATGACTTACTTTCTGGTTTGGGCAGTTAAATGCATGGTGTTCAATTCAACAAGGTAAATAACAAAGAACTACAAAGAATTTTGAGGTAAAGGAGGGTAGGGACTATGAGATTTATTTGGGCACATTTCTGAGTTTTTTTGATGCTTGTGGGCATTCAAATGATTAAAATGCAGATCAGGTACTCAGAAGACAATTCTGGATTAGGGGTAAGGCTTGAAGACATGAACATGAACAGAATGGTGGAGACTTTCAGCTTGGTGGAATTTTACATAGTGTATAGGAAGGGAAAAAAGAAAAAAAAGTGGAGACAGTAAAATTGGAAGAACTGAAATGTAATGGGTTGGGGAAACCCGGGAAGGAAAATGAAACTTGGTCAGCTTGAAACACAAAGGAAAGGAAGAAACATCTTGGAAACAAAAGAACATTGTAAGTTATACATTCTTTCACCTTCACTCAAAGATCTCTACTACGATAACTGTTAATATGTTTCTTTTATGCATGTAAAGGGCTTATGAGCAGAAGAGAAGATTGACATGAAGACACTGTTGGCTCTGGCAATTAAGAGAAAAACAACCTCTAAAAAGTATACATTTCCCTTCCTTCTAAGAATACTCAGCATATAGTTTCACTTTTTTAATGGTGACTTGACCAATTTCATGAACACATGATAGTCAATCTTAGAATTAAATCCTGCCTTTAGAGATGGCTGTTGTAGGCTAGGGTGGTTAGTTTTCAAGGAACAGCTCCTCCTGTGGTTCTGTGGTTGAGGACTTTGTGGTTCTACACTCCTCTCTCTTGGGGGCAATTGTGGTTTGTGGTCTTACCCACACTATGACTTTTGTTCTTAGTTGGTGGATTTATTCTCTTCTGTCTTTAGGCATCTAGGAAGATGCCAGCCATCTCTGGGTCTGCTTCAGGTGTCTCTATCTGAATTGGGAGTTGTTGGCTGCCTCAGTTGTTTTCTCTCCATTTCGTGTAATTAATATATTAGTCTCCTATGTTTGCTGTAACAAGTTAGCCCAAACTCAATGTCTTAAAGTAACATAATTTATTAATTTACTGTTCTCAAGGTGATTAGTTTGAGGTGGGTCTCATGAGCTGAAATCAGATATTTGTGGTTTTGTGTTCTTTTCTGAACGTACTGGAGGAGAATCTGGTCCTGTCCATCATAGCTTCTTGAGGTGCCACCTTGCTTGTTTCCTCATCTGTTATCTTTACAATCAGTAATACTGGTTTTCATGCTGCTTTCTCTCAGTTCCCCTCTTCTGCCTCCCTATTCCACTAGTACATTGTAATTACATTGGTCTTACCTAGTTAATCTAGAATAATCTGTATATCTCAAAGTTAGCTGATCAGTAACCTTACTTTCATTCAGAATCTTAATTTCTCTTTGTCAAACAACATAACATATTTACAGGATACAGCAATTAAAATACAGACATCTTTGGACTGTAATTATCCTGCCTGTTCCACTTAGGAAAATACAAAAATTTTCCAAGATATTTAAATTACCAAACACAATGTGTAAAATCTTCCAAAATTATCCCAGTGTATTCTGTATCTTAGAAAACTATAATCTCTGTGTCAGTTATTTTTACTAGATCTGGCATCATTTTCTCTTCAAACATAAAGTCTTTTCTGGAACGTTTAATTTGTAGAACCCTAACATTAAGATCTGAGAGACAGATGATTTCATATCAGCTTTTATGTGGGCTCAATTTCTGAACAATATCCTGCACATTCAGGAATGAGAAGATTATTTGAAATTCACTAAGTACTTAGAGGCAGATCTAAGTATCCCAAGAGTATTTCTATGACATTTGACTTTTGGCAGTTTGAAGTAGATTCCACAGTTATGAGGTACCGAGGGTCATCCCAGGAGCCTCAGGTTGAATCTAAGGTAGCATCCACTCTCTAGACAAGTAGTTGTCAACAAGTATCTTGTTTTTGCTAATTCTGCTCCCTGAGTGAGGCAGGAGTAGAGGACTTAGAATCTATTGAATTCAATTGCATGATTGTCAACTGTTTAACTTTCTGTACTTTGGGGACAAGAACTGTGATTTGTTCAACTTTATTTCCCAATCTTGAGGTGAGTCCTAAGTAAGTTTCTGACTCAGAATGGTAAAAGATGTCACAGTCTTTAATGAGGAGTTGAGTTGAGAGGATCACAGGATACAGGGGTGGGGGTGACCCTGGAAGGGACAGGGTAATTCAGGCTTAGGTAGCTGCAGGAGTAGGTCTTGGCTATTGCTCACCTTGAGCCATTGCAGTGGCCTTGGTCACCAGATGGGGATGGGTATGTATAAATTCATAGTGACTAAGGCACATCATTTTAAATATAGATGGTGTTGCCTTGTGTAAAGTGCTAGTTTTGAATCAGAGGGAGCAGGGTTTTAGGCATTTATTAGGCTGTGCCATCTTATTGTCTCTGTGCCTCAGGGCTGGCCTCAGGCTTGGCGGATCTGCTACATTTGATCTGAGCCCCAAGGAGTCTGAAGCCTCACTCTGTCTGGTTTTCTCTCTTTTTCCTTCTCCTATGCGTCAAAACTTTCATTATAAAGGCCTTTGTCCCAGCATTTGCCCTTCCAGGCTTGCTTCCTTTTTCTCATCTTGACCAACACCTATTCCCCAACAATCACACAGCACAACACTTTCACACTCAGACAAACTCCCATAAACACCTTCCCCCACATTCACACACACACATACACACATACCACCAGAGTTTATGATTTGATCAAAATTTACTCCAGAAGCAAGAATATTTCCAACTATAAGAATTATAGACATCATTCCAGAAGGGTCTAACTGGGGTCCACCTACCTACTGTTTGCAGACCTCAACCACCTACTGCGCTGCAGTATCTGGAAGTCTCTAGTCAAAAACTCTACAGTTCCTGGGGGCTATTAGTTTTATAGTGTGAGATATTATATGAAATATTTTGAGACAGAGTCAGATACAGTATGGAGTAGGAGTAAATATGCGGCTCATTTTTAAGAAAACAAAACTTTGCCAGATGTGTTGGCAGCCTTCAGGGACCTGTACTTTCCTCTTTATTGTCACAATCCTTTAAGAAAATTCGAAAGCATGGATCTACATTTTTAACTTTACTGAGATGGAATCTGAAGTGCAACCTAGGGTTAAAGCTCACATCTCCAGGCCTGTCCTAGGCTGTGCCCATCTCTAAGCACACTGCTCAGCCCTGGAGGGGGGCAGGGGACAGCTCACTCTCCTTTCCAAGGTCCCCACTGCTTTCTGGGGCGAGTGCCCTACCTGATCCCTATCATGATTAATGTGGTTTCTGAAGCATGAGATCTGATTATGACCCCGTGTTGTTATATTTAATTACAAATCTCATTACGGCCCTGGCCATAACACCGCGTAGCCCTCCTTGCAGTCACCTTTGCTGGTCTGACTGCCTGAACGTCCGTCTTTATGATTTACTCTAAATTGTTTTAGAATCATAGACTTCAGGAGCTGGAAGGGAGGTTAGAGATCATGAAGTTCAATCCCCTCATTTTACAGATAAAATTACAAAGGCCCCAAAGAGAATAAGTCATCTTCCAAAGGTCATTTGGCAGATATGGGACTGGGACTTAGGGCACTGGTCCCCAGGCCAGTGACAGTTCTCTACACCAGGCTGCCTGCCTGGTATCATGAGTAACCACCTCCTCACTCCCCTGCTTTGTGCTATGTGATGGCTTCATAAGGTGCACAGATTATATTGTACCATCTTTTCAATACAGATTTAGTTGCAAATTAAATCAGAACCACAAAGTTCTTTGAGCAGAGGATGCTTGATCAGATTTTGCACCTCTGGGCCTCCGTTTGAGTTGATAACACAGTTGGAGAATAACCTGCTCTCTATGAAGAAAGACATAAAGCTAACTAAATGTGAGAATTGTTAAATAAAAACAAATCTGGACTCAGGTAAGGAGAGAGTTTACTTAAAGACTATTGGGATGGGAAGAGGAGGGCTCTTGCCCTGGGTCAGAAGGGCCATTGCAATAGTGGAGGATGCTCAAATGAGATCTCCAGGCATCTCGAAGGTAGAAGTTCTTGTGGGCAAGAGTTTCCTGTAGGGAGGAGTAAGCAGACTAAAGAGCTGTGGCACCTGGGAGGAATGGGAAGGGGCCCTGACAGTCTATCAGAGAATGATTTTCCTTGTGGTTGGCTGACTTTCAGGAGGAGATCTAGGAAAGGAGCTGGTCCATCTACCAAGGCAGGCTCAGGTTGAGGGTGGGTCAAATTCAGGGTCCCGTGGGGAAGGGGAGAAGGCTGGATATTTGGACAGGTTAGCAGATATTTTGTCTCAATTGGTCAGTGGTGACAGTTCAGTAATCATATCTCTCTCTAGCTTCCACATATAAGAGAAAACATTTGACTTTTGACTTTCGGTCAATAGGTCTGTCTTATTTCAGTTAGAATGATGTTCACTTAGCATGAAACTCTCCATTCCACAAGAATGGAACTTCTGAGGGTCTGTGTCTTACCTAGTTATACGTAAACCAGGAAGACCTCTGTGAGATCTCTTAGTCATATGGGGAAAGGTCTTTTACCTTTTTTTGGAACACAAAAGAGTGGGTCTTTGTTGACCCCACTCTTTTCCAGAAGTAAGAGCTCAGGTAAAGTGTAACATTTCAGTGCCTAGGAAAATCAGCATCTTTTTTCAGTACAGCTTTCTCATATCACATGCTGACTTTCTCCTTCCTTTTGTTCAGGGGAAGTTACAGTGGTTTGCATTATGTCAGAAAGTTAACTTACTAATCCGCACTTGACAGATCCTTCTTTGCCTTCTTAACATTGGGCTAAACACTACTTATTCCATGGAGTCTACAATAAGGGCATAAAGAGTCATCACTATTTTATTTTTCTCTTTATATGCAATGAATAATGCTTAGAATTGAATGGAATGGGTAGGCTCTTGGGGTGTGAGCTTCTGGCTCTGTGAAGTACAGTGTATCCTTGAATTGGCTTAGAAACAGCCCAGCCATGAATAATAATTTATAAGATCATATGAGCCCTCTTGCAAGTGCTATGCATTAAGCCCTATTTAATGTGAGGCTACAGAGTCCTTTGCAGCTAATTCTAGGGACAAGAGGGTGGATGGCAATAGTGATTCCAGGTCCCTGAAAGTTCTTCACAAGCCAAGAGAGACAGCTTAAAGCTTTTCATTGTTTATAAACCTGCTCCTGAGAATTACCATGGAGAATTGCCAGCTATGTAAAAGACTATTTGCCATGATGCTAAAAATCCCAAAAGAGGCAAAGTGACGGCTGGAGGTCAGAATATAAGACAGTCTGTTCCATCTTTGATCAAATCAGACTTTCCCTTACTAAACCTCAAGGTTGATAAATAGTGTGCAAACTTAAGTGACTGGATTGAGGTGGGCAGTGAAGTTCAGCATTACCTGAGTTTTTGCTCCCACATTCATTGTAGAGAAAAAAAAAAAAAAAAAGCTGTTTTAAACAGTTTTTTACAAAGCACTACTGAGATTTCCTTTGCTAAATCACTACAGCCAAAGATAATCCCAAGATATAATAATGAAAGTCAAACCTGTTCTGATACTACCCCTCTTTCCTGGGGATATCATATCACCTAAATTCCTGGATAGTGCAGGAGCACATACTGGGTCTTCTGGCAGGGTTTGTCTTAGAGTAAGTAGGTCACTATTACAGACCTGTCTGGAAGTTCCTTGAAATTGCCCCTCCCAATACCAGTTTGTAATTCTACCTATAGATTTATTCTTTTCAATAAACTCTGTACTAAAATGTAAAGTAGTTTGGGGCAAAAAAAAAAAAAAAAAAAAAAGGAGGCAAGAGAGTTAATCCATCACTAACCTAACTGAGATTCAATTTTTGTGAGCTGGTTAGAATTTCAAACAGGGAGGAGGATTTCTAGGCTGGGTGAGCAAGACTGAATGGCAAGGTTGACTTGTCTGGGGAATGTTGCAGGGTAAGCAGGTGACAGTTCTCTCATGATTCCTCTGCCCTTTCCTTCCAACTCTTTCTGTCCCTCAGGAGGAAGGAATTTTCTCTCCATTTGCATGATGCTAATCTCTTCACTTGTACCATCCATCAATTAGTCTTACAGGAGACCTTTCTCCATTACTTGTTATTTTGTTTTCTTACATAATCAGTTCCTTTTTCTCCATCCATTCCTTCTCTTTAGTTTAGAAATTAGCAAGGATGTGTCCCTTCTTAAGATTAAAAAAATACATAAAATTTAAATAAATGTTAGAGTCTCCCAAGAAAAAGAAGCAAATTCTGTTCTTCTAATTACTGTCCCATTAACCTCATGTACAGGCTTCTTAAAACAGTCTCTAGGAGTTCATTATACTGCAAAATGTAAAACAATCAACCAACCAACCAACCAACCAACCAACCAACAAATCAACAAAACAAACAAAAAACCCTGATTAATCAAATCTCAAATAAATAGGGATTTATGTTTTTTACATAACAATAATTCTTCAATTAGAATTTTATGTTATTGGATAGTGTCCTTACTGATTAATTTCCTTTTTTCCATTTTACTGTGTTTTCATCCTAAACATGATGTCTTTCCATCTCTAGGTTTGTCACTTCATGATGTCAAAATAGCTGCTGCAGCATCAGTATCACAACTGAATTCAAGTAGAAAGAGCAACATGATCTTGTCCTTAACCCTCTATACCTTGTCCCTTTTTCCCTCCTCCAGTGTATCTTCATAAGGGAGAAAAATATATTTCCCTGAAGACCTGCAGCATATTTTTATTTAGAGTTAATGGCCCAGAAGTGGTGAGAACTATTTGCAAAGGGATTTAGAGTGTATATATTTGTTGTTTTAGTTTATAGTTTGAAGGTGGTTAAAGGAGGGGATTGAGGATATTTTTAACGTGACCAGTTTCTACCACAGCATCTTTACTTCCTCACCTCCTGATCACTCCTCACTCATGAAACCCATCTTCTGCCTCCAGTCATCTGTGGCTTACTGTGGTTAACAATATTTTTCCAATGATATATCCAACACTCTTTAACTTACGTTCCTTAAAACCTGTGTGGTGTTGCCTTTGTAGTTGATCCCTGTGGCCCTGTCTCGTGTTTCTCCTCTTCCCTGCCTGTGTGCTCCTTCCTTGTGCTTGGTTTTCCATCTGCCTGTTAAATGTTGGTTTCCTGGGGGATATCCCCTATGTGTCTAAGGCTCCAACCTACACATTAATGAAGCTTAAGACTCAATTTTGAGGTCAGATTTCTCTCTTGTGGTCAAGATCTGCATACGTAATTTCCTACCTCTACCTGGATTCACAAATCCAACATATCTCTAAACAAATTCATTTTAATCCTTAAAAACACTGTTTCCTGTATTTTAAATCATTCTGAATATAACATGAGTCCCATTTTCATCCAAAGAAAACCTGAAAACTGCATGCACCTTGGACTTTTTCTCATGCCTCAGGTTAGATGTAGTCTACTACCAATGCTGTCTAGATACTACTACCAACACTACTAGATGCTGTCTACTGACCAAATGCTTATTAAGTCCTTTTTTTGTTTTTTCTTTTTACACCCTCACTTCTCCTGAATTAGTTTAGGCTTTGGTAATTTTTAAATGGCATTACAGGCCTAACTTATTTTTATAATTTCCTCCAATGTATCATTTACATTCTTACCTATGCTTTCCTTCCAGTATTTTTCCCAAGCTTGACTGGCTGCATTTCTCATGGTCCCTCCCCTAACATGGCTTATAGAAAAAGAGTAACCTTGGCATTTTCAAGGTTGCAGGTTCTCTCTTCTCTAATGTGTTTCTCTATGCTTCAGTGTAGGAGGGTCTTCTGGTCTTTCTGTGGAACATAGCTTGGGAAGGATACTTAGGTTTCACATAATAAATCCAGTCCAACATGCTCCTTCTCCTCAGGACCCCCACACATAAATTCCCCACATTAGCCCTAGACCCATAACTTCAGCCTTTGGATTCCACCCATAGCTTATGCCAAGGCACTCCAAGCTTATCAAGAAGGTCATCATTAAGTCTAGGTCGAAGCTAACCAACCAACTAAGCCCTCATAGCCACCTGCAGTTTATGTGCTAACACATTAACTCCACAATCTCTAGTAGGTATATACATGTCATTATCTCATTATCTGTGTATGCTAGCTAGATTTAGCATTATCATTTACCCTCCTTGGTCTGAGAGCCTTAGAATCCACTACCACACACGTGCCCCCAAGTTTACACCTATATATGTAACCAAAGCACACCCAAGTGTAATCTATTTCCTCCTGGGTCATAGTTTGTTTTGGTTCCCTTGAGCATGCGGATATTTTGCCCTAGCTGGTGGCAGTGTGGAGGATTAGTGGCAGGAGATTTTGAGGATAATAATCATATTCCTTTAATATTTTTAATATATTTAACCCAGGCGAGACCATCATAGGTTTGTTTTGTTTTGTTTTTGGTACCAGGGGATTGAACCCAGGGTGAGTTTTCAATCACTGAGCCATATCCCCATCCTTTCTTCGTATTTTATTTAGAGACAGGGTCTCACTGGTTTCTTAGGGCCTCACTAAGTTGCTGAGACTGGCTCTGAATATTTGATCCTCCTGCTTCAGTCTCCTGAGCTGCTGGGATTACAGACGTGCACCATGGCATCCAACCATCATGGGGTTTCGAATAGAAGAAGGCTAGTCTCCTCAGACATTTTAGCAAAATGCTCACTGCCATAAGAATTTGAAAGTGACTTGGGACTCAAGAACATCATTTGGGGGGTTGGGGAGATAGCTCAGTTGGTAGAGTGCTTGCCTTGTAAGCACAAGGCCCTGGGTTCGATCCTCAGCACCAAAAAAAAAAAAAAAAAAAAAAAAAAAGAACATCATTTGGGCCTAACTAGATGTCACTAGTCAAAGATTCAGGGTCCCATACTTTCCCAATAAATGTCCTGACATTTACACAAGAAACTCATGAGGTTGTGAATTCAAATTCTATTATAAATAATAGTAAAACCCTTCTCAAGTAAATGTTAAATTTGATTTTCAGCAATAGTGGTCAATAGCTATAATTAATGAGAGATTCTGGTTCTCAAATCTTGATTTGAGCTGATAATTAAAAGATCTGTACTCTTTCTTTTATAAGCATGCCAATGTACTCAGAGGAATCTGTTCTTTGGTTATCCTTGGATGACTGCCATAAGCATCAGGTGCTGTAGCCACTCACTTGGGCTCTCAAGGCATATGCCCCAGTTGCCACCTCAACACCATCAACCACAAGTGACAGACTGATTAATCCTTATACCATTGCATGCCATGGATTAATAGCACCCATTTCCCATTTCTAAATGCTCAGTACTCAGCTCAAGTCCACTGGAGTGACCAAACCAGACCACAAATCTCACCTTTGTGGATCTATTTTGTGGTGCCTCTCCAAGTACAATTCTTGGCCAATTAGATTCTTATCTGGAGATATAGCAAGCAGTAATTTGTACAGAAAAAGTTTAATATAAAAATTTTTAATTATAGCAAGGGATTTGATGAGGAGGTGTAGAGAGGATCAGGTAGTCACTGCCCTGAGGGCTGAAGTAGAGTAAATCTGGAAGAGCCACCTAATCCCCACTGTAACTGATACCCAGTCTTCACTTACAGGGGTGGAGGGGTGAATAGAGGCCCCTGTGGGGCAGAAAGGTTGCAGAGGTGCTACACTGACAAGACTCTGTGGAAAGCCCTTCTCTGGAGTGCCAGGAATTCCACCATAAAAATGTACTCTAGAATCTAGGAGCAGAGCCCTTCCTTCATTTATGGTCCCTCTGGCACCCTCTACTGATAAGATCTACTGTCATGCCTGCAGGCAGTAGGAAGATGTTCCAGCATGAGAAGCAGGGCCAAGAAGAGTGGAATTGGAGCTGAGTAGCAAGAGGATCACCTGGGCACATCTGGATCAAATCCTTAGATAACATAAAAGGATTACGCACAAGGTGACACTTCCCATAGACATGACTTTATCATTGAGCCTTGCTAATCTTTTTGGATACTTCTAAACACGCAGCATTCTTCTTGCCTCATCTTTGCATGTGGCTTTCTCTCAGTCTCTTCACTTCCACATTGGAATTTGACCATTCTTCATCTTGGTCATCTTTCATAAATCCTGATGGGCTCTGCTCAAGGAACATGTTTTCCAAGAAACTTTCTACTAAGTGTTGAATAATTGCTGACTAAATAACTGACCTGAATAATTCCCACCTCATTCTGAAGCTGAAGTGATGCTGCCTTGGAAGAAGTTCTCCAAACACAGAATTAATCACACCACATAATGATGGTTGATTTTCTCCCTCTCTCTCTTGTGTGATGAAGTTGCCCATGGCAAGTACTGGACCTTGTTCGTTTTTGTAGACTTACAGTGTCTGGAACACAGCAGACCAAATGAATATTATTATGGTTTATATGTGAGGTGTACCCCAAAACCTCATACGTGAAAAAATGCAGGAAAGTTTATGGTGAAATGACTTGGTTAAGAGAGTCTTAACCTAACCAGTGCATTAATTTCCTGCTGGGATTAATTTATTAATTGTTGGCAGTTGAGGTGTGGCCAGAGGAGGTAGGTCATTTGGAGCTGTGCCTTTGGGGTATATATTTTGTTCTTGGTGAGAAGAGTCTTCCCACCCTTGACCTCTCTCTCTCTCTCTCTCTCTCTCTCTTTCTCTCTCTCTGCTTCCTGGTGCCATGTTCCAACTGCTTCCCTCCACCACACTCTTCTGCCAAGATGTTCTGCCTCACCTCTAGCTGAGGAATGGAAGTAGCGGCCTATAGACTGAGACCTCTGAAACTGTGAGCCCCAAATAAACTTTTCCTCCTCAAATATTCTTGTCGGTTTTTTTGGTCACAGCAGCAAAAAGCTGACTAAAACAGATACAAAGATAACTGGAAAAAGAAATATTTCACATTATTATTATTAGTTTCAAAGGAAACATTTAAAAGTATGTAGATGTTCATGTTTACTTACAGAAGATCAAGTCTAAAGAAAGAATAATGAATTATTTGCTTCTAATCAAAGGCTAATTTGCCCCTGCTGCCTTGTGCTATGGTTTTTATCATGTCAAAAGTATTTTTAAAAATAGATAATAAAAGTCACTTTGGGAATCTGAAAGTAGTTTACTTGTTGTGGGAGTTAGTGATGTAAAATTTTATTTTAATTAAGTGATTTTTGTGATGATAGAATGTAGGAGGCTAAGAAGAAATATTTTATTTAACTAAAAAGTCCAAAACATTCTTTGCATGAATCTTTTCAATGCTTTTTTTTTTTAAGGAAAAAAAAATTGGTTTCACAGGGATGTTGTATTTATAGCACATTAGGAGAGAAAGAGAATTGGGGCATAATTCAGACAATTGAATGCATAATTTCTGAAGCTACAGTCCTGAACCTCTTACATAATTCTCACCAGTGTGTGGGATTTTCAAGTGTATTGAGGACATGGTGGAGAAAAGATAATGTACCACTGCCAGTAACTGCTAAGTTTGTGGTTAGTATTAATTTAACTATAGAAAACTGATAATGAACCGTAGAGAAAAGCCCATCAGTCCCAGATGAATTGCTAGGTACAGCAACACTTGAAGTGTTTAGTACCTTGAAAAAGCTTTCAGTTCATGAGAATTTTCTGGAAGCCTGTGGAATAGTTGGGATTTCAGAACTCGTAGAACCCACTTGCAAAAGGTGCTCTTTGCTCTTTCTTTCTCCTTTTAAGAAGAAACACCATGAGGAGAAATAATATGTCCAGTGCAAAATTTGATTATATAAATGGCAGTGACAGGGGAGACAATGTTTTGGTTTAAAAAAAGTTTTCTGAATTTATAGTTCATTCTTACATCTTTCACAGAATTCCAGATGATGAGCTATTTGGTAATTATTTAGAAGGATGTGAATATTGTTGGCTGTTTCTTAACACAGAAGTGAAGCAAATGATAATAAGTTGTTTTGAATATTATCTGTCATGGCAAAAAAATCTAACTGCTGGAAATAATTTCTGCCCTAGAGCCTTCCAGTAAAAAGCATATAAAAGGAGAACAACGGAAAGCCCCTCTCCATTTATTTTATGAGTGATGGCTTTCTAGGAGAAATTTCAGTTCTGTAACCTCCTGTGCTGTTCCTTCTCCACTTTGGAAGGAGGACATCAGGTTTGGGAGTTTTTGTTGTTGTTGTTTCCTTTGGTGGCCATTTTTTTCCCTGAAGAATCATAATGGGAAGGGGTGCAAATTCTCAAAGACAGAACTAAATAAGAGTAAGAATGAATCAATAGATAGTACTGTTCTTGACCTCTTTCCCACCCTCACACCAAAAGAAAGAAAGGAATAAAGGAAAGAAAGAAAGAAAGAAAGAAAGAAAGAAAGAAAGAAAGAAAGAAAGAAAGAAAGGAAGGAAGGAAAAAAAGGGAGGGAAGGAAGGAGGAAGGAAGGAAGGAAGGAAGGAAAAGGAAGGAAGGAAGGAAGGAAGGAAGGAAGGAAGGAAGGAAGGAAGGAAGGAAGGAAGGAAGGAAGGAAGGAAGGAAGGAAAGCCTTAAAGATAAACAAGCAAACATGACAGCTGCCTTTGACTAGGTGCTGTATGGGCACTTTTGTTTGCTTCCACATAGCTCCTGGTTAGGGAGTTGTTTCTGTCCTTATATTCTTTTCTAATTTCTGCTGGCATTCAAGATGTCTCTTTCTTTCTGCCTCCAGGCCTCTTTGCTCCCAGAGGTTTTCTTTGTGCTTTTTAAGTCTCTATTATTTCCCAGACTCCTTTCCTTGCATTTGTCCTGGAGAACTATGATATCCACTCAGATGTTTCAAAGTTTGTGAAATTTATCTTTGTTGGAGAAAAAGCCCTTATGCATTTCACCTCCTTAGTTTGCTATCTGAAAATAAGAAGCTGCAGAAAAGGGGTAGGTCGGATTCTCAATAACAATGATGATGCTTATTGAAATCTCACTGTAACTGGGGTGTTATTCTAAGGCTTTGTATGCAACAACTCATTTAACCCACACAAGGATCCTGTGTGAGAGAATTATACTCTTTGTCCTATTGTGCAGATGAGGAAACTGAGACACAGAGACCTTGGATGACCTGACCAAACCTACTACATCCTGAGTTAGGGTTCAGGCCTAGGAAATGTGGTTTCTGAGTCTGCCTTGCCCTTCTGAGACCAAGTCCTCTTCTCTTCTTACTTGCCATTGAAACATTCTTAAGCTATTACTGTTTACTGCAAGTAAGAAGCAATCACCAGACTGGAACCCTCTGTGGTTTGACATCATGTTGACACTGTGGGAAAGAACACATGTGCATCTGGAAGCAATACAGACTTCCATTCCATACTGCAGCCTGATTGGCTTTACCAGGTTAAATAAATGAATACAATTTGTACTTGGAACTTGTTTCCTTTTTTCCTGGGTTTGGCATGACTGTTCTGGGTAATCTGCATGCTTTAATCTAGCCCTAGTGAATTTGGGGGAAGAACACCCATAGCCCATGTTATCAGGGTATTTTCAAACCTTAATCTTAATGGATGCAATTCAAGAGCCCCTCCCTTTCTCTAATCATGAACTTCTCTCCATCTTGTCTCATCAGATAAACATGTTCATTGCTGTACTATTTATGAATATATAAACTGTGATAAAGGGAATATTTTACTCTTTCACATAACTCTGTAGTAGTTTATCCAGCTTTAGTAAAATTACCCCCAAATGCAAAAAAGTCTTATTATACTTTGCTTCAAATTGAATATGTGGGTTCATTTCATACTTCTTTTTTGTTGTCAATTAAGAGTTCTGAGAAAAATGGAATTGTATTTTCAAAACAATCTATGGGATCTGGTGAATAGAAATTGTCCAATATGGTGCCTTAGGCATTTTCCAATTTCCTAAGGAAATTCCTGTTAAAGTTGACGGGGGTTTTCCATGAGTCTCCCTAGTCACTTTCTGCAGGCAAGTTGAGGTAGCACATGGTAGCTGGGTTATCATCTCTCATGTTTAGATCATAATTACTCCACAACAAATTAAAGGATACCTGAGAGTTCAGGCCTTTTCTGATCTTAATAGCTCCAGCATAAGAAAATATGTGAAAAAAATTTGGTAAATTTTATCTGAACCTAAGGGAAGGAGGAGAGCTCGGAACTTCTAATTAAATCATGGAGTTGATTTCCAATCAATACACACCTGAAAAAGATTTGAAACAGAGGAAAATTAATATTTTCTTTGGTCTTGCTAACTCCTTTTTCATTTTTTTAAAAAAGAGGTTAAAGCAAAGGGAAGATTCTCATTCAAATAATGTGCAGTGTCAGGAGCAATGATGAATTTGCCTGCAATCAGAAATGTCTCACCTATTGACTTAGTGAATGCAAAATTATATCTAGTTGTGTAACAATCCTTTCTTTATCGCTCCATATAACTGTACACCAGTGAGTTATATTCTGTATATATAGCCACAGGAAAGATCACAAATTAAGATGAGAAAGCAGGCCACCCACGATAGGTTTCTAAAAGGCTGAGAGATTAATTCCATAGATAGCTCATCTGAAAACCAGTAGTGTTCAGACTATTTCTTTATGGAAAAAAATGAATATATTTGCAGAAAGTATCCTAAAAAGTACAAAAGAAACTCTAGGTACTCTTAGAAATGAAGTACTCTTTGTATAATTTTGTCTCCTACCATTTTTCCCTTCTAAGACTACTTTCTGGGCAACCTGTGAGTCAAGAATCAGAGACACACAGATTCATTTATTTGGGTGTCCTGAAGGCAACTGAATATTTCAAGTACAGATGATGAGAAAGGTCTCATAAAACAGGTTGACAACTTGATAAACATGGAGACTCTCTGTTTATCCAGAAAGAAAAGGTGACATGTTCAACAGCAGGAGGTGAGTTTACTACACACTCCATGTGGGGACTCCTATTGTATATCTAAATATATCTTATTTTAAGAATAAATTACAACTTGAGTTGGAGATTACAGGTACCTCTGCCAGCTTGAAATTGACAGATAATCTTTGTTGTTCTTAGCTACATTGATGTAGAATTTGTTTATTTTTTCATTTACCTTTGGTAAAATTTTTTAAACACACAAGGTTGAAGAGAATAGCATGCTGAATCTGCACGTGCAGGTCACTTGGCTTCCTATTTTGCTGATGGGATTGGCTCTGTATTTTTCAATCTTATTGTATACCTGTTTAACCATCCAGAAATTCTTTGGAAACTCCTCTCCCATCAAGAAGTCCTAAAAGAGGTGAAGTTATCACCACAGATTGAGTTTCTTCTTTGTGTTAGCCAGCTTGTAGTAAGAGCAATCTTCTAGATACTTCTAGATGTTCATCTTCCAACCCACAATTTTTCTTGTACAACATTTTTGTGCTTTTATTCCAGTTTAAAGTTCACAATGCAAATAAGGGCAATTGGAGGTGCCAGAAATTTCAAATTTTCCCTTTTGTCCAGATATTCTTAGAGGTTACACAACATGGTAGGAAAAGTCTTCCCAGAAGTCTATTTTTTATTATTTTTTTTAATTTTTGTCTGTTCCTCTCTTTCTGTTCACATGAGCCTGAGGTTTACCCAGATCTTAGCCTGTGTGTGCTGCTATAGTAAAATGCCTGAGACTTGGTTCATTATAAGGATCAGTGCCATGACCAGTGCAACCAAACTCTCGGGTCTGGTGAGGGGTGAAAGGGGATTGGAAAAGAAAGATTCATAGACACAGATCTTGAAGAGAAAACTGGGATCAGGTGGAGCTCTGCTCTGTGATGGAGATGCAGACCTAAAGAGTTACACCAGCAATCTTTATTTATATATGTCTCATTACCAGGTTAAAGACTATGCAACCATTATTCTTTGTATTCAGGAAAGTTACAGAAACTAGGACATCGATGTAGCTTTTCCACAGTTGCAATCCACAGTTCCAAAGTGCAATGTTAGGAGCTTTGTGTAGCTTTCAAGGAAGTCCATTGTTGCAAATGCAGTCTTTAAAACTAAAAAAAAAAAAAAAATTAAAAAAAGAAAGTCCATTGTTAAAAGTTACCACAAAGCAGGCAGGAACTGGAGAAGCAGAACTGGTGAGACATCGTGGTTGTCTAGCATAAGAATTCCTTCTTTCCCTGGAGCTGTGTGCCTGAGATCAAGGCCAGAAATGATGGGACTCTTGCACAGAGCTTCCTCATGCAGGGCATTGCCACAGCAGCTAAGCATCCTGTGTCCTTGCACAGAAACATTCCCAGGCACCGGCATGCCATAGCCATGAGGTCATCAGAGACCCCCCAATCTCAGTCACTGCTCTCCCATCCTCTGTCACTGCTCTCCACGGATCAGAAATTTATTTTCTCGCAGTTCTGGAGACAATGACATCACAATCAAAGCACTGGTAAACTCAGTGTCTAGAGAAGACTCTCTCCTTCAGGAGATGACATAATGTTGCTGCAACCTAAATGGTGGAGAGTAGAAGGGCCAAAAAGGGCCATCCCTCTAGTCCTTTAATAAGATGGTAATTTCATGCAGAACTATCACCTTCTAAAGGCCCCGTATCTTCATATTATTACAGTGGGGATTAAGTTACAAAATGAATTTTGGAGGATGCACAAACATTCAAACCGTAACACCCAATGTCTGTGTTTGGCTCTGAGTAGTTCTGGACATAATTGTGAGTAGGTACACTGCATTATTGCTCTTAAAACTGCACTATAGAGGAGAAAATGGCACATAATAAAATGCAAGCAGAAGAAAAAAATTGGTATAAGTGTGATTTTTCTATGTACCCATGAATATGGATTCCCTCTACTCTGGGACTAGACTGGTTTGGGGATACAGATAATATAAGCAATTTCTCAGAGAATTTGCCCATTTCCATAATGTTGTCTGTGGGCTCCAAAAGGCTAAACACATAGAAGTATTTATGACTCACCCATAACCAGGGAAGAACAGGTCCTTTGTCTTCTTTTTCTAGGAAGGATATGGCAAGACATGGTGCTGTCCTATGTTGATCACTTTAATCATTCCCACAAGAGGAAAAATAATTGTTTCTCTTCTCTTTTTGTTCCCTTTCCCCCTCATTACCCTCTCTCCAAGTGTAGTAGGGATATTGTGGTAAAATTACTTCAGAAATATGCTTGCTTTGTGTTTTAGTCAGCCTTTCATCGCTGAGACCAAAATACCTGACAAGAACATCTTAAAAGAGGAAATATTTATTTTGGGCTCACTGTTTCAGAAGTTCAGTCCATGGTTGGCCGAATTCATTGTTCTTAGCCTGAGAACATCATGGCAAAAGGTCACGGTGAAGAAAAGCTGCTCAATTTATGGCAGCTGGGAAGAGGTAAGCAGCGGGGAGAGGAGCCAGGACAAAATACATACCCCAAAAGCAGGTCTCCACCATTTACGTCCTCCAGCCACACCCCAGTTACCTACAGTTACTACCCAGTTATTCCACTTAATTATAAATCCACTGAGTATATTAATTCACTGATAAAATTCACATTTCTCATAATCTAATCATTTCACTGCTGAATATTCCTGCATTGTCTGACACACAAGCTTCCAGGGGACCCTCCATATCCAAACCATGATATTCCACCCCTGACCCACAAAAGCTCATGTTCATCTTACAATACAAAATGCATTTTAGTCATCTCCAAGTCTCCGTAGTCTTAACAGTTCCACCATTGCTCAAAATTTCAAGTACAAAAAAAAGATTTCAAGTCCAAAGTCTCATCTGAGACTCAAGGCACACTCATGGCTGTGAACTCCCATAATGATCAAAAGCAAGTTACATATATCCAGAATACAATGACAAACAATAGTATAGTAAAACAATGTTGCCTTTGGTACTCCCGACCCACTGCTGCAGACTCCATTTATTGGAGAAAATGTGGAGATACAGTACTAGTAGGATTTGCTAGCTTGGATTCAAGGGCAAGAAGAATAAAATAGAAACTGAGTGTTGGTACATGGCACATACAGCAGCAGGCTGAAACTAGTCACTAAAACGATGGAGGTGGAAGAGAAGAAAGAAGAGGGATCAAGAGAGGACTGTTGGACACCTGGCAAAAATGATTCTATATGTAGAAAAGGTGATACTAGGGAATGTTTGCACTCAGGACTCCAGTGCATTCCTGATCCTTGTAAGTAATGGTCTGAATTTGCATACTCCCCAGCCCCCACCATCCCAGAAGATACTAGTCTGACAAAAAAAAAAAAAAAAAAAAAAAAAGAGACACAATATCTGTCAATGCCTTGATCTGGAGTCCTAGTCAAAGGCCAGCCTTTCACATTCTGCATTCTCCTATAGACAGTTCCTAATATGTTGTTTTCAAGCTTCTGCTCACAGAAGCTATAGCTGTCCTCTTTTTTTTTTTTTTTTTTTTTTTTAATTGCAATCTGGGTCACCTGAAACAAATTTCTCCAAGCTTCCTACTCTCTACTCAGTTTTCTATATCCTTACCTGCTCTCTCCTTTTTTACTTTAGCTTCTCTATCAGTATTTAAATTACCACAATTTTCTAAATATTCCCACTGTTGTTATCGCTGTACACATTTTTAAAGTCTGGTCTCCTAGACTTGACTGGGTTTCATATAAGGTGTTTTGATTTTTTTTTAACTTTTTATTTTCAGCCTACACTCATTTTCAGGAAGTTTTTTTTTTTTTCACTGTTTATCTCTGCATTTAGCACAATGCTTGCATGTCATAAATGCATAATCAATATTTGCAAAAACTGGAACATCTCTTTGCAGAATTCTGTTAAACTTTTCTCAAAAGTCTTATAAATGTTCATTGATAAAAATGTAAACAAAGAAGTGAGATGACATTAAATGTTCTAATACCCATGTTGAAAGAAATTATTATTATATTATTAATTAATTAATATTTTTTTGCAAAAATCTCAAAATACAAAGTCTTGGAAAAGTAAAATTTTTATTAATGACCATGAGTTCACAGGTCAACTGGGAAATGCTTCTGGTCTGGTCTGAGCTGAGCTTAGTTGATCTCTGGGCTACTGGTAATTTTTGCATCTGTCATTCTGATGGGGTGGTTAGGGTTGGCTGAGAGCTTCCTGTAGTGGAGGTATCCTGAGATTGCTTCTGCTTAGATCACTGCTTTCCATTCCATATGGCCTCTCATTCTCCAGCAAGCTGACCCAGGTTTATTCTTCTTGTGGCAAAGGCAGTGATCCTACAGGAAGGGAAAACACCTAAGTTTCTTGAGGTCTAGGCTTGGAACTGACACCATGCAAATTTCACTGAATTCTGTTGGCTGAAGCACCTGGCAAAATGTTAAAAAACAATCTGTATTGAACATGAGGAACATGTACAGGCTATTTTTCTTGCTATTTCCTAAACAATACAGTATAACAAGTATTTATGTTGTATAATTATTATAAACATATTATAATTATTATAAGAATTATAAGAAATATAATTATTAAAAGAAATATAAGAAATATTATAAGAAATATAGGTTATATGTAAACACTATGCCATTTTAAAATAGAGGACTTGAACATCTATGGATTTTGGTGTCCACACAGGTCCTAAAACCAATTCCCCACAGATAGCAAGGGTTGACTATATCTCATATATAATATAAATGTGTACTCTGATATACAATATTATGTGCAATATGATATATTATAAATATATATTTGTTATAGTTGTTATAAATGATATATATATAATTTACAAACTGGAATTATAAAACTTAATATTCTCGATTCATTTCACACTACCAGAACTATTCTTTATTTTCTTAAATGATCTTTGAAAATATCATTCTAGCAGTGCAAAATATCTAATTATATTGATAAAATATATTAATATTAACAGTATATGAGCCATTTTTATTTATTTTATTCAGTTTTTTTTTTCCTATGGGATCTACTATATTGCTCAGGACAGCCTTGAACTTCTGGATTCAAAGAATCCTCCTGTCTCAGCCTCTGAGGGGCTTGAACTACAGGCATGGACCATCACATTCAACTTCGTTCAGTTTTTTGAAACATGTCCATCCTGCTTTAATTATACATTATAGGTTTAAAAATGGTGGTGATAAATCTTTTCAAAGTAGAATTAAAGAATATTTAAGTGATAAAAATCCAAAAAATAATAATAAGTAATTTTAGGGAAATATAAAGTTATTAAACAAAGGATTCATGATTCATAAGTTTTCTTATATAATGATAAAATTCAAATCATTCTGAGTCACAGTGGGAAAGATTGAGCAGAGAGCATCTTTCCTTGTCTGGTACTAGAAAGGACTGTGTGTAGCATGTTTATCATATGATCTGTGGCTCAGCAATTCTGCTCAAATGCATATTATCTAAAGAAGCTCTGACATATATGTCATACAAATATACAAAAATGTCACAAGGGCATAATTTTTAATAATAACAAAGCTGGAAATACTGCTATGTCCATCAGCAAGAGAATAGCTAATCGTATTATATTATATTCATAAAATAGAACACTCTTTAGTGGAAAAAACTAATGAATTCCATCTGAAGTTCCAAACAGGGTCTCTGAAGCCAACTTGCTTTGGTTCTTGCATAGCTCCAGCTCTTAAGACCTGCACGATTATGAGGAAAATACCCACTGCTACATTTTCTTATCGCAGGTGGCAATAATAAAAGTACCTACCTCATTGTTTCTTCAAAGCATTAAATGCACATACATGTAAGTCAAGTATAAGAGTACTTGACACGAGCTCCAGATACTGCTGTCACTTTATTAAGCTGTATTATTATTTTTTGTTGAATTGATTTTTATATTTTACTTCAGGAGGATGGAAGCTTGGGAAGCAAATCACATCAATAAACAATTTTCGGCTTGGGTTCTTTTTCTCTGTCTTACCTTTGAGTAAAACTGCTCACACCTTGGAGTTTTGTAGGGACTCCTCCTGTTGCCTAGAGTGCCTTTCTCTTTCATCCACTTAGTTCTGTAACTTTCCTCAAGCTGTTCCTTCTTCCCATGCTGACCACACATGTATTTAGAATTGCATATTCCATCCCTGATCTGGTAGTTTTTGACTTGACTTTTCTTTATTCTCATCCCCCACCCCAACTTGTAACACACTGTACATTCAGCATGCCAGGCTGATCCTCCTTGCTAGGATCATGTTTCTCGTGCCCTGAGATGTTTATTTACTTTGTTTACTTCCTTGGACTGAACACTTAGAGCAGTGCTGGTACATACATGGTAAGCAGTTAAATGTTGTTGTGTTTTTTATTATTATTATTATTTTTTTATTATTATTATTATTTGGAATGGTGAAAGAATGAGTAGGTTTGAATCCTCACCTAATGACTGACTGACTTACAATCTTGGGAAGTCATTAAACTTTTCCAGTCTCAGTCTCCTTATCTCTATTTTAGAGATAAGAATGCCTGCTTTGGAGCTCTGGAGGTGTGCTGTGAATGATCCAAGGTGATGGTCTATGAAATACCAGCATCAGGATCAGAAAATTTTCTCAGTCTCAGGCGTCTTCCTTTCTTCTCTTCCTCTCTATTATGATCATCCTCATTTTCTATTAAAATGATGGAATTACTCTCTAAATCTTTAATGAATTGTTGAATAATATAAGTCATAAGGCAATTAAAAACCTCAAGAATGACATACATTGAGTGTTACAAATGTTCAGGGGAAGGCTGAGATGAAGGGAATGGGGACCACCGGGAGGGTTCCATAAGGATGCTGGAGCCTGGCCCTGGGGTGGCTGAACCCAGGAACCTCCCTCATACTGAACACCTTGAGTGTTGCCAGCTAAACACCTCGAGTGTCTATGGTTTCTCTCAACAATTGGTCACACATTTAATAATTATTGTTAACAATATCTTCTTTTCAAGTCTGGATTGAAGATCAGATGAGATCATTATTTTACATGCCTCTGCTTGATACTGCTCATAGTAGAACTTGAAAAGCTGGATCTGAGAAGACATTTGGTCTTTACCAAGATGATAAGAACTTCAATGTTTAGAGAGAGGAAAGGATTTAGAGAAAGGAAAGGCATAGATGGAGAGCATTTTTGAATACTTAGTTTAGCTTCTATGAGAACTTTTAAGAATTTATGATTTAAAAAAAATTGACTTCAGCTGGAATCCAAGGAGTCTTCTCTTCCACGTAGAACATTTGGAATTATTCTCTGGTCAGCGGCAAACCTTAAGAGACTTTTGAGTGTGATATTAATAAAATGGAAACCATACTTTAGTAAGATGGACTAATATGACAGCAGGTGTGCAGGCTTGATTGAAGAGAGAAGAATACAAGCAGGGAGACCAGTCCCTACTGGGTGCCTATCATTTAACAAATATTTGTTGAATTAATTGAATATTAAAAAATGTATTTGCATTTGGTTAGGTGCACTATTCACCATTCTAATTGGTGTCTAGAGACATTGTACACATGATGCTGCTTGCTTACTTTTTCCGTCTCTAAAGCACGTGACGGGAATAAAGGAAATGGACATTTCCAGAGATTCTCAGGACTGACATACCATCTCCTTTTTGCCTCATTTGAAATGCAGAGATTGAAAGTCAAATTTAAAGGATAGAGTAGATTCCATTAAGTTATTAAATAAAATGTCCCCAGAGACTGAAGGTATGATGGGATGTAAATAGCCATTTGTCAGCGATACAGGAGGAACCACCTTAAGCCTATTTTTTTTTTTCCCTAAACAAAATGATGGCTCTTGCAAAACTGAGCAGACTTCTTGTTTGAAGTGATCTTTTGTTGACACTTCTGCCCTAGTGGAACTGGCATCCCAATTTGTGAATGGGCACTCAGCCAACTTGCAAATGGGCATGAACATAGGCAGCCAGTTTTTGTGGCTGACGTGCATTGATTATGCAGGATGTCAGGCTAGTAAAGTTGAAATGGCCGTCTGTCCTCAGCTTCTGTGCTGGCCACTGAGGGGATGGGCTGTCATGAATCCAGCTTTCAGCTCAATTAATTCCAAAAAATAAAAATTAGCTTCTGCAGTGAATGGCACCAAATTAATACGCCTAGGAAATGAGAATAGGTATTCTTCCAAAAGAAAAAAGCAGCATCTTTCTCTTTATGGTACAAAAATGAAAGACAGGCTCTATAATAAAATATTACCCCCTACCCTAATTTTGTTTCTAATTTTCTCTTCCCCTAGAATGAGTAATATTCCAGGAAATGGCTGAATTTTACCCATGTTTGCCAAGAAAGCTATGAAGTCCAGGACATTGCCATTTCTAAGCCTTCCGATATTGGTTTTTTTTTTTTTTTTTTTTTTAATAAGAATTTTTTAATTAGAAGACATAATTTAAAAGCAGAGACTAAATCTATGTTGTCAGTGCATTAAGTCAAGTGATCTGTCACTGATGGTTCCTGGACTGCATTTCAAATTTTCAGTCTCTTTAGGTACTTTTTAAGGAAACTAATAGATTAATCTTATTTGCACTTTCTAGGGGGAACCGTGATAATCTCTGGGTTTGGTGTTTTGGCTCTGCCAAACTGTAAACTTCCAAAGGACAGCTCTTTTGTTTGTTCATGGGCACTTCCTCACCACTACCACTAATCATGGCATGTACCAAGGGCCCAGTAAATATTTCTTAAGTCAGTGAATGAAACTTATTGTGTGGGCTTGGTTTGTGGGAGTTCGGGGGCCATAGCAGAAAGAAAGGTGAAAAGAAATGCAACCTACTAAACTACTGCAAGGCACCAAGCACAATGCTCAGTTCTTCAAACATGCATGGTTGTTCCTTTATTCCATAAGTATTCCTTAGTACTTTAATGAACAGTTCAGGTGTCACCATCTTCATCTAGCAAACCCTTCTAATCACTCAGGTCTGGGTTACCTGTCTCTTGTGTATGTTCCCATGTACTTCTCACACAGCACCTGTATATCACAAAGTATTAAAACAGTTTGTTTATGGATTATCATTTTCCCCTAGACTGCAATACCCCTGATTCAAGAGAGAATGTTAGGTTCCATTAGGTTAAACCACTTACCAAAGTCCAGTGGCAGAACCCGAATTAAAACTCAACATTTCTTATAGGTGACACTGCTGGGCTCCTTCATTACACTGATGATTTGCCAGAAGCCTGTGAAAAGAGATGTTCAGAGATCTGCCACCTGAGGTGTAGAAGCTTCTAGTCTTGTGTTGACCATTTCTAATAGAGTAATGTTGATCTTGTCCCTTGCAACTGCATCCCGAAGCTTTATGTTTATTTTCAATATTTCATTTATAAAAGTAAACTCAGTGCCTGGACATCTGGGTATATAGGCAAACAATAAGATATCATACATTTCAATTTCAGCACAAGCCAGAGGGACTCTCTATCAAATCAGGCAAAAGCCTGACTGGAAAGAAGGGATAAATTTTTATCAAGAGAATATATTAAAAACAGATGGAATTGGGAAATAAGTACAAGTACAAATCATACATATAGTACCTCTGCTGCCTCTAACTATATTGTGGAAGCTCAGGCTACAGAGTCCTAAAGCCAGTCTAAGGAGAAAATAAGAAAAGAATGAGCAAACATCCTGAGGGTGACTTCAAGTTCCTCTGTGAAGTCTTTCCCTAGAGCTCCCTATCATAGAGGCAGGGTCTTGGGACACAGAAACAAAAGTTTCAGAATTTGTTTATTAGCCTAATAGGAAAATAAGATAGAGAAATAGCAAGGGAGAAACAGAACACCCTCTGGCTAATATTTCTCAGGGTTTCTGTCTTTAGTTAGTTTGAAGAAAAGGCAAGAAAAAGTTTAAATTTATCTCTCCTTGCATATAAGCCATAAAGTTTTTTAGAAAAGCCTTCAAAGATGTTCCATATGAAGTTGCCTCGAGGGGAAGAAACTCTGAAAAAAATATATTAATAAGAACAGCACAGTGATCCATATGACAATTGCATAAACAATTTTGATGAAGAAAACATCAAGTCATATACTAAGTAAATGTTATTCAAATGCTTTGACCTTCTTTCAGAAACAAAACCTGTCATGTTCCTCCATATTCCTTTATACCTTCAAACTGTTTTCTATGAGTCTGATTGTTCATCAAACTTCTCAGTTTTATATCAACTCAGAATAAAAACAACTTACAATACATTATATATTGTATTGTATCAATCTTTGTTTTGATAATGCACAGGACCAAAAGGCTGAGCCTAGTGAGAATTTTTCTTCTTTTATGTAAAGAACTTCTTCCTTTCATCTCTGCCCCATGCAGTATTATGGCTGTGAAAGGGCTTTAAACACCAGTTAGTCACAACCCTTTATTTCAAAGATAAGAGAGACACATTTGACACTGTTACACAACTCTTTCCACCCTGTATCCTTGACCCTTAGAAAGAGTTCCAGACTTAACACAATAAGCACAAATGGTGGTATTGGTCTCATAGTAGAGGTGGCATCCTTCTCCCTTGGTTGTCCCCCTAAAGGGTCAAATTTCTTCAAAGTCTAGGCAGCTTCTGGTTTTCTTTGGGTTCTTTCCCCACTCAAAGGCCTTCTTGGTCTTTTAAGTCAAATCAGATGGCATTATTTGAGCAGTACTAGAGTTTTCTACTCCCCAGTTTAAAATACAAAATATGTACTTTTCTGCTTATAACACATAGGTACACTACACTTGTAATAATATGTATTCTATACATGCATTGTGTATGTATAGAGAATGCATGTATAGTTATTGGGACACAGTACAAATAGGTACGTTAGGCCCGACAGAAAAACAAAAATATTATTGTGTGTTCACATAAGAGAGGGTGGAGAGGAAACTGTGGTGTATATGGGAACTGTGGACTATCATCTAAATTTCACAGTAAATATAAACCTATCCTAAAAAGAAAAAGTACAATTTATAAATAAATAAATGAAGTCTGCAGTCCACAGATTTATTGCTGCCTACATTTTCTCTGTTCCCTTAAGTGTTTTATTCTAGGTCCAAAGTTGCTTAGCTAACTGAAATCCCAAGTTGATACCCACAGGTAGCAAAAACCTGTTAGTTCACTTGTAGACTAAATAGAAACCTCAATCCCTCAGTGCTTAGAGCTAGCTTTAGGTAATATTTTGCTGAAAAGAAAAGGAAAGAAACTAACAACAAAAATGGTTGGGTTTTGTTTGAGTAACATGGCCTCTGAATATTTCTACCTTAAATCTTGTAGGAA
Source organism: Sciurus carolinensis (assembly GCF_902686445.1). Taxonomy (NCBI): domain Eukaryota; kingdom Metazoa; phylum Chordata; class Mammalia; order Rodentia; family Sciuridae; genus Sciurus; species Sciurus carolinensis. The sequence goes on along the minus strand of NC_062214.1, from coordinate 128,421,214 downwards.
GCATAGATTCCCTGAGGCCAGCATTTAGAGTGATTCTTCTACTCTCTGCAATTTCTATGCAGGATGGATTTTATGTGCAATTACGGAGGAAAAACATATATATTTATACAAAGATTGTACTTTGTTGTTATTATTATGATTATTGCAAAGAAAAGAAGGAAATGAGTTTGCATTCTAACAAAAAAAAAACAATGCTACTAAAAACAAGGACTATGATATAAAAGGAGAATGACAAAAAAAATCATTGTGTTACTTTGTGTTCAGAAAATGAATACATCAATGCTTAATGTTATGGAGCAATATAAACCAGCTTCAGCTATTTCTCTTGAGAAAACAGATGAACTGGTTGCGAGTAAAAGAACACAAAACAAATAGCATGGCTAACTGACATGTAGTCACCCCAATCATGTCTGTGGATTATGTGCTGCAGAGATGTTTCATGGTGTTAGTATTTACCAATACATTATTCAGAAATATTATGAGCACATACTCAGCAACAGACTTCTAAAAGAAATCTGCAATGAGAGCAAGAACCCATAGCATATTAAATTTATAGGACATGGAACAGTTAATAAATCATTTTTTATTAAGGCTGGATTTCCCCCTTTGGTTTGACACAGTGATGTATGCATGCAACTAAATATCATAAACCCAATATTTGGGTGCATGTGGATGAAAGTAAAAATATTCAGCTATTAATAAAAATTATTTCCTAGGGCATATATTCACGCAGGGATTAGTTCAGTCTGAGCTCTATTCTTTAAAAAAAACATTAAAAGGCAAGATCTTTGCTAGAGAAAGTCACCTTCTCCCATCTCCCTACTTTGCCTGGCTCAGCTGGAAAACTACCTCAATTCTCTACTCTATTCGGGGTGACGAGACCTCCTGATCTTGTGACTTAATGAAAAGCTGGGAAGGTTCTTATTTACTCTTGTACAGAGTCAGCCATTTTAAACACATTTGTATTCACAGCGCTGTTCCCAGTCAGACCAGACTGCATTCCACGTCGCGTCCCTAATGCCTGCGGCGGGATGGTCCTGCAAGTAGCTCCTGATGGGCTGGGCTACCTTCACTACCTTCTCCTGGGCAGGATGCAGGCATAGGAGGTACCTCAGTGCCCCAAAATCCTGCTTGGCTCAAGCTCTCCCTGTTGTCATTTTCATGAAGATGTGAGCAAAGGAGGATGAGAAACGGAGCATTTCGACTACATTAATAAACACAGAACTGAATGTTGGGAGTGGTACACGGTAAATGGAAAAAACCAAAAAGCTGACATATGCAAGCAAGGGTAATTAGGTAACACTGGATGAATTGCCACCCTCTCCTCTAAAATTCCACTGTGTCTCTTATGTTCTTAAAAAAGGCATTTGAATTCGGGCTCCCTGTGTGACTGTGGTAATTTCACACAAACAACCTACATTCTTACCACATAAATATAGCTCGCCACCGGGCTCCTGGGCGCACGCCTGTAATCCCACTGGCTCAGAGGCTGAGGAAGGAGGACCATGAGTTCAAAGTCAGCCTCAGCAAAAGTGAGGTGCTAAGCAACTCAGTGAGACCCTGTCTCTAAATAAAATACAAAATAGTGCTGGGGATGTGGCTCAGTGGTCCCTGGGTTCCCCCTCCCACCGAAAAAAATAGTTTTCCAGGGGTGTGTACCTGTATGTGTTTACATAAAATTGCTCATAAAAAAAAAAAAAAAAAAATTGAAAGTCTCATGAGAGGGGAAAGTGGGCCTGGCTTGTGCATCCTGTAAAAGAAAAACTCTGCAGTACTTCCTGGTTCACAGACATATGCCTTGTGATACCTAACAGCACATAGGTCTTATTTTTTTTTTAGGAAAAGATACTGGAGATCAAAACACCATCTCTATCTTTATAGTAAGAGAAGTAGGATGAAGCAGGAGGAGCAGGAACTCTCAGAGCCTCACCATGGGCCTCAAACCCCAGCTCGGCTGCAGCCGTGTGGCGTGGGCAAACTACTTATTTGTGCTTCAGTTTCTTCTCCTGGAAAATGGTTCTGAAATGGTCCCTACTTCACAGAGCTGCTGCAGGGTTAAATGAGTTTCTGTAAGTAACTTGCTAAGGATAGTGTCTGGCCCACAAACAATGGCAGCTTCCTTCCTTCTTTGGAACACAGCAATGGGATGATGCCCTTCAGACCCTGCCTTCGCAGTATCACCAATTCCCCAAGTAAGAAAAAAATAGCAAATGAATTTATTTCAGTATCTTGGGGAGATTCAGATGTGACTTTGGTCCCTGCCTTCAAGGAAGTTAGGATGTGATAAGAAATTAGGATTACCACATAATAAGGCAAAACACATATCCTCTCAAGCCAGGTGAATATTTAAATAGAAATCAAAATTTCATAAATCACTAGAGGCAAATGACACTGGAGTTTTATTAACTGAAAGCCAAAGCAGAATATTACCTAATGTGAATGAATATTAGTATCTGCATGAAATGCTTTTAGTTCTTCCTTACTTGGAAATAACCCTTCTTCATCCTGCTATAGAAAACTCTGTTTCCCTTAAGAGGCATTAAGCCAACACTAATTCCTGTGGTTTCCCAATCAATAACAAAATGGTCACATATGTACATAGTTTCTCATGTTGGTTAAAACTCTATGGACTGCAAGTTATTTCCCCTCTGATGCTGTTTTTATATTCAGGTCTTCTAGGTAACATAAGAAACAAAATTAAGAGTAATATATGTTCATTTTTAAAATAAGCAAAACTAAGCTATAAAATTTTAGTTGCCTTTGAGTGTACCTCAAAGAATGTGACATCAGCAGTTATATAATTTTATTGCTGATGTGAAGACTGTGACAAACTCTCAGCTACAGTTTGCTCTGGATGTCGGAAAATGAACCTTATGAATTTTAATGTCTTTTACTTTTGACATTGATTTATGTTTTGTACAGCTGTACTTTTCTATACACTGATATAAATAAACAGCATCCCTAATAGAACATTTGGAGAATGCCTTGTTTCAAAGTGTTGTTTTTTTAAACATCAGCTGGAGGTTGTTTAAGTAATAATATTCAAAGTGTGTACACTAATCACAACAATTTGAAGTGATATAAGGATGTCTATAAATGTTTGTGTATTTGTTTTACAGATTCAAGCTTTTAGGTATGAAAACAGTGTTCAAATAAAGCTGCTAGAGGTGCTTTCAAACACTGCCAAAAACAAAGATGACATGATGATAATCTAATAGACTTGGAGCCAGCATCAGCTGTGACTCATTGAGATAGGAGGTGTTTGTGCTCATTCAAGGGCAAAGTTTGGCCTCCAAGATAGGGAAACAGGGTACAGAAAGACAAATTTTCCTATAGTCTGTTTATCTCTTATACCACATTAGATGGCATCTTAATTAATCTGATTTTATTCACATGACAGACACTTGGAAAATTGTTCTGTTGAAGTTGTAGGGCACCCAGATAGTTCAACCCGCTATCCTCCACCACTTCATGCAACCAACGTGATAGTGATCAAAAGTAGGGAGGCTTCTTATGAGTCACCTTGCCAATGACATTGTGTCTTACTTCTTTTTATTAGTAGGAGGTGACCACAAGAGAAGGACTGCTCTCCATCATGAACAGGTTTTGATTCAAGTTACTTCGTACTTTTGTTATTCACGGCCTACCATGACCAAGGAAGTATGCAGGAAACATCCATATGTTACTATGAACCTTTCACATAATTGGAAGGTGTGATTTTTATTCCACAAAACTCAAGTAAAAGAAAATAATAGACTCATTTATTTTCCAAGTCAGTTCATCTACTTTGAGTGTCTAGATGGCAGGAAATGAAATCCTGATTATTTTATGGGGAGACTTTTCTCTCTTGCTGGGTGGTAAAAGAATCTCGGTGGTTTCCTAAATTCCAGAACATTGCGGGAAAGAACCTGAGTTTTGAGAACTAGCCACTGTGAATATGTTATCAAATCTTCACGATCCATGCTTTGTAAACTCTTCCAAGGAAATGGATGACACGACAATATGCAGTTGGAGTCTGTATCCTAACATTATCTTTTTAAGGTTAGTTTTCTGTGAAATGGTTAGTATTATGGTCATCAAGAAATTGTTCCTGATGTGTTAATAGTAAAGTAATTGGGAACTTGAAAGGTTCACTACTAGCCTATGACAATTGAAGAAAATATATTCTGCCCCAAGGCATTTACCTCTTCTTGGAAATTGTCTCCAATGTGAATGGGGTCCTCTAGTTGTAGGGAACTGTACCACTGCATACAGCATCTCAGTAGAGGTTAGAGATTTTTTTGTTTTGTTTTGTTTTGTTTTTCAACATTACAGATGTTAGGATTATGGAACTACAAGGCACTTCATGATCATTTGACACTTAAGAAAACTGAGGCAAAATGCATAAAATGAGTAGTTAAAGCTTGTGTTGATAAAAGCAACAAAAAAGACCCATCTTCTAATTTTTGCCATATTTTCTACTTTGATAAAATTCTTAAAAAAATTTTGCTTTAAAAATTCTAAACATAACAAAACAAAAATAATAAGCAGATAAATATGAAAGAGTTAATTTCGTTATCAAAAGATTTGCTCCCATTAACAATAGCAAAGCAAAACAAACTTCCATTAACTTTAAAAACAAAATGCAGCTAGTTATCCAAAGGTAAATGTACATGCAACTTCCAGGAATGTGCTTTGTTTGGAGAGGGATGCTCCCATACAAGTAGCAATATATTAGGGTCTGCATGCTGTGTAATGTGCCAGAAGACATGGTATCTCTCCATAAACATTTTCTTCTATACAGCTACTAAATAAAGAATGTAGGTTAGCAGTTACTTGCTAGGGCTAGGTAGTGTTACCAGATGACCAGCATTGCCTAAAAAAATAATGAAAGTCCAACATCATGGAATCATGATGTCATTATCATTGTCTCTCTCCAGCTTAACCCCACCTGGCTCCTTTCACCTTTACTCTTCTGAGATTCCTTTCAGGCATTTGTGAGGGCAAAGCTGGCTCAGTGCCTCAGTAGTTTGGAAAAAGCTTAATGATGCTGTTGGAATCAGCAATACAATTAATAAGGAACAAATGGTAGAGCCCTTGGTGTAAGTACCCTGCTTTGTCCTTTACATATATTTGCTTTTGATGAAAAATAATGAAGACTTCTTGAGTTTAGGGACATAATAGCTTCTATTTTCATCAGAGGGTGATTTTTTTTTCAAGGGCAGAACAAATTACTTAGATTTATTACATATTTTACTCAGTCCATCTACACTCTACCTCATGCGTTGCAAAATAGAATATTTTATTCTCTATTAAAGTCTTTAATTTTTTTCCTAGAACTGCCATATTTCCTAGCTTAGACACTCACTTGGGTTATGGAAACTAGTGTTTTGAAGAGATTTTCTGTTTTTATAGGTTCTGTCCTCAGCATGCTGGGCAGTAATAACATGCACAAGAACGTGATGATTTTTTTTAATATAAGAAGATCTTATGCTATCCCCTTCTCTTATTTTCACATGCTGGGTGCATTATCCTCCTCCAGATCAGGCTGCTTTCATCTCCCATCTTTCAATCAGGTCACAAAAGGGGACAAAATCATCCAAAAGGCCTGAAAATCTAGGTGTTATCCAAGTGGGAATATTTATAATATCTAACTGGAAAAGTGATTTAAACACAATGTAAGTACAGTACATTGATGGAAAGGGAATACTAAAGCTTGTAAGATCATTATGGTAACATAATAATCACTACTCAACTAAAGGGATGAAAATTATGGGGCTGTTTGCTCTGGGCTGATGACATCCTAGATCCCAGATGTCATCTCCTTCACCACCTTGCCTTATGAGAAAATGGAGCATTGAAATGACTGTATTTATTGGCCAGAGTGCTAAGTGCAAGTCCTGAACCTTGGACACTTTCATATTTTTTTAATAATCTAAGAGACTATAAGAGCAATGTGTTTGTTAGGAAGGGAATGCTATATTCTGCTCTTGAAAATCTAAAGACAATTAGGGAATATTCTTTCACCCCCTCTCCCCAAATATAGCCTCTTGCCTTTCTTTTGATTGACATCAGCTATGAGACTAGTTTTTAAATTATGCATTTTTTCCCTAGCTACAAAATTTAAATTGCACCTGGCAACACTCAACCCTAGGCTCTTGTCCTTCAAAACTCTGAAGAGGCGATCCTCCCTTCTTATTGTAATGCTCTCTTGGGTAAGGGAACACAATTTCTCTGTTAGTTGTCTGAGAATTTTTCTCACAAAATGCGGAGTCCCAGGAGCAATTTAACCATGTGAATCAAACTGATTAGTCACAAAATCAGGTGCTAATAAGTTACTATTTGATAATCTGATTATCTCGATTAACTGGCTGTTTTATTGAGGGACTTTCTCCCTCTAATAATAACACCTTTCTCATAAGAGTTTTCAAAGATGGGATGGATTGTCTCATTACAGCTGCTGAATCATTGTAAGTGGTGAAAATTAATGAGGGCTTAAACTCTGAAATTCTATGAACTGATATTTCAATTCAGTCAAAACAGTAGATCTAGTTTCTATCTATAGCACACTCTGATAAAGCATCTAAAAGAAAACTCAAGTCATTGGTTAACATACATAAGGTTCCTTACAATTTCCTTCAGCTACAAGACATATGAGTCAATGATTTATTTTTATGAATGATATTTATATTATTGTTTAAAAACTTGTTTTTCTCTCTCTCTCTCTTTTTTTTTTTTGATGGGACTTTTACTGGGGATTGAACTCAAGGGCACTGGACCACTGAGCCACATTCCCAGCCCTAGTTCGTATTTTATTGAGACAGAGTCTCACTGAGTTACTTAGCACTTCGCTTTTACTTAGGCAGGTTTTGAACTTGTGATTCTCCTGACTCAGCCTCCCAAGCCACTGGAATTATAGGCATGCACCACCACAACCAGCTAAAAACCTGTTTCATAAGAGGTTCTTCAAATATATAATAAGAGATAGCCTATCTTTTTCAAAGTTTCTTCTTTCCCACATCAAGACATGATCAGCTGTAGTTTAGTTTTTGGGTTCCTCAAACGATAGGGTCTTATTGGATATTATTAACACATTTTAGTTCATTTTAAATCCTTTACACATGAATGCTTTCAATTCAAGTTTTGTATTTTCTTAGGTTATTCTTACCCTAACACAGGATTTAAAAATTAGATTGTTGACTTTTGTTTTTCATTCTGGAGATTTAAACTCAGATTTGGAGCTAAAAGAGATTTTTTTTAACTCCCATTTCTTCATTCAGCATTAGCCCTCCCTGTGAACTTAAGAATTTACATAAATGTGATCAACATGATTTCCATGTCTTCATCTAAATTATTCATTGAATATTAAATGTAGATACAAATATTGAACAGAACATGAAAAAGGCAAGTCTGGGGATATGATATGATCCCTCTAGAATGATGTTTCTAAAACTTATTGTGCTAGACTAAGTTTTAAAGGGGAAAATTTTCTTCATTCTCAGTGTTGACTTAAGTTAACAATTACAGATTAAGTATGTACAAATTTTATATGCATAACACTTTTATATATATAAAAATTGCAAATTGCAAAAAGGAAAGAAAAAGTAACAAAAGTGGGCATTTTGTTCCTTATTCAAAATAAAGCAGTGATGTTACACTTACTAGTAGAACTATTATGTTCAGTGTGTATTTCCAGCTTCATCAGTTTCTTGAATATTAGCAGTGGACATGGACAGTTGTCGTGGGCCCAACAGCAGTGACAATGTTTCTAATGCTTCCTCAGTGTGTGCAAAATTTGTTTTAATTATAAATAGCTGCTATCAGGTTTAAGGAAGGGCATGTATAAAGTATACATATGTGTGTGCATAAACACATCATATACATATAATACCCATTTAAAATTTCTTATTATACTTACCTTGCTAATGATTTATTTGGGAATTTTGTATCTACACTTACAATTGATATGGGCCTTTAGGTTTTTAATTCTGTACTAATTTTCCTTCTCTAGCTTAAATATTACAGATATATTTGCCTAATGAAAAACTTTTGATGAAATATTTTTAATGAAAAACTTTATTCTAATGCCTAGAAAATTTCAAAATAAGAACTGTATTTTCTTGAAATTTTGCTGCATTCCACATATACAATGATCTAGACTTAATGCACTTTTGTAGGGAAGGCATGGGAGGGGAAATATTTGAGTGCCATTTTAATTACTTAAAAGGTTATTGCTATATATTGCTATCTATTCAAAGGAAAATTAACATAATAAACAGCACATATTTACTATGTACATTTTATTGTTTTGAAACATAAATATTTGATATATGTGTACTTGGTATATGTATACTTAACATATAGCTATGAGCATTGATGGAACAGAAAATTTTAATTTTGAAGAAGTCCCAGTTAGCAATGTTTTTGATAAATTATATTTTCATGACCTAATGATAAAATCTTTGTCTAGCTCCAGTTCATAAAGATTTCCCCCTGTTTTGTTCTAGAAGTTTCAAATGTTTGCATTTTGCTTTTATGTCTATAATCCATTTTCAGTTCATTTTATAGTGTGAAATTATGTTTTTTTCTTTGCCCATGGATATAAATTGTTCTGTGTTGTATGTCGAAAAGATGATCCTCTATCAATTGAGTTAAACATTTATCGAATTTCACTTTTGTGTTTGTGTGTGCATGTGTGTGCTTCTGTCTTTCTCTGACCTTGGTTCTGTAGTGGCTGTATATTGCAATACTAATGCTGTGCTGCTGTATTTGCCATGGGTTTTTAGCATGTATTAAAAGCAGATAGTGTTAATACTCCAATTTTGTTTTTCCTTTTTAAAATTGCTTTAACTTTTGAAGGTCTTTTGTTTTCCATGGTAGAATAAGCTTGTCAATTTTTTTCAAATGTCTGTTGGGATTTCGATTGAGATTGCTCTGAATCCACGATCTATTTGAAGACAATTGACATCTTAATGATATTGAGTCTTCCAATCTATATATCCAATATATGTCTACATTTATTTTTTACTCCATTAAATCCTCTAAGCAGTATTTTGTAATTTTAAGTGTATTGGTGTTGCACATATTTTTTTAGGTATGTTGCTGAATAGTTCATAACTTCAGTGCTGATACAATTTGTTTTTCAGTTTTAAAGTATTCCTTGCTAATATATGGTAGGTAGCAAAATTGACTTTTTAAATTGATTATGTACTCTGTAACCTTGCTAGATTCAGTTATCACTTGCAATAGCTGTTTTAAAGATTATTTAGTATTTTATATAGGCAAGCATTTCATCTGAAAATAGATTTATTCTACCTTTCTAGTCTGTATGCCTTTTATTATTTTGCAAGCCTTATAGCACTGGCAAGGTCTCATAGACTATTGAGGAAACCATATGATCTTTTTGTTTGCTTTTAAGTATGTTTATGTATAAGAGCAAATATTCTTGTTTGTAGCATGACCTTAGAGAAAAAGCATTCAGTTTTTCATCATTAAATAGAACGTTAGCTATAGACTTTTTTGTCATATTGAGAAAGTTTTCCATTATATCACATTTCTGATAGTTTTTAAAATCAGAAATGGATATTAGAATTTTTGTGGGCATGAGTACTGGATTTCGTTAAATATTTTTTCCATGCCTGTCAAGAAAATCATATACTCTTTTTCTTTTGTTTTTGTTTTTAAGTAGTAAATAATATTGATCTCCAAATGCTCAACTGGTCTTGCAATTCTGGGATAAACTCTTGTTGTTCATTTTGACAGGCAGAATGCTAAGGTGGTTCTGGAGACTCCCACTTCAAGGTGCATACAGCCTGTCCTTGAGTGGGAGGGGGTGTAGGAACAGTTAGAAAATGATTCCCCATGTTAAATTAGAATGTATGAGACTTCATCGTAGCAGACAAGAGAGAGATTTTGTTGTTGGCTTTGAAAAAGTAAATTGTTGTGTTTCCAGAAGCCCAAGTTGCTAGGACCTGAAGGCAGCATCTAAGAGTGTAAAGTAACCATCCACCAACACCAGCAAGAATATGAGGACTTTAGTTCTGGAATCACAGTAAAAAAATATTACCAATAACCTGAATGAGGCCAAGAGAGCACAATGATCCTCAAATGAGATTACCATTTTGGTTAATACCTTGATTTCTGCCTTGTCAGACCCTTGAGCAGAGGACCAAGCTTTTGTGTCCAGATTCCTGACCCATAGCAACTGTGGGGTAAAAAATTCATATTATTTTAAGCCACTAAGTTTGTGGTAATTTGTCATACAACAATAGAAAATGAATACAGTATGAATAAAGTCATAATATGCTTTCTTTCTCTTTCTTTCTTTCTTTCTTTCTTTCTTTCTTTCTTTCTTTCTTTCTTTCTTTCTTTCTTTCTTTCTTTCTTTCGATACTGAGGGTTGAACCAAAGGGCACTTTTAAAGTCCTTTCCATTTTTTTATTTTGAGATAGTCTTGCTAAATTTCCAAGGCTGGCTTTGAACTTGTGATCCCTCTCCCTTAGCTTTCTGAGTTTCTGGGATTACAGGTGTATGCCACTGTACCCCTTCTTGCTTCTCATATTTTAGTAGATTTTATTTGCTAAAACTCTCTTAAGAACTAATTATTAGTGAGCTAATCCAAATGCCTAAGAATTATGTTTTTGTTATGATTTTCTGAATTCTTACAGTGTGATCAGAAAGCATACTTGGCATATTTAAATCCTTTTACACTTACTGATGGCAGTTTTAACACTTAGAATGTTGTCTTTATTGAAACATGTTCCATGTGCACTTGAAAAAGGTAGTATTATTCTGTTGAGGGTAGAACATCTTATAAATATCAACAGGTTGAAGTTGTTTGACAGTATGTGTTGTAAAAATCAGAACATGAACCACTGGGCAGGGTAGAGTCAGAGTTTCTTAGATGATTCAATTTGTCTTTACAACCTGCATAAATATTTTGCTTAAAGCTGCAAATAGTCTTTTGGGTGGAGATTTTAAATCACTTTTCAAACAAATGCAGTATTTTATTACATTCTAGAACAAAGCAGGAAGCTCAATTTCTATGTGGCTGATATGAGGCAAAGGAAGCTTTCTGTATTTGCTCATCTGGCATCGTGGGCCAAACCTAGTCTACATTCTTTTTTTTTTTTTTCAATTTGACCACAATAATTCCATTTTTGCATGTTAGAGAATTATTATTATTTGAATAAGTGTGTTGGATGAGGTGGTGACAACAGTGTTAAAGTTTTGTTTGCTAATTTGGAATAATTAGTCCTCTTTCATAGCCCAATATCCATCTTTGAGGAATGCTTGAATAGTAGTTTTGATAACATTGTATAGCATTCTTATTAATGTCAGAACTTGGTTTCGGGGTATTATTGAAAATGCTATTTGAAAAACTTTCAATTCATTTATTATCAGAAATAGGAATTGAAAAGGGATTCATTGAGTTTTTCTCCTAAGCAGTAATAAATTATTAGAAGTTGCAAGAATAAGACTGATTCTCCTATGTGCAGATCCTTTGTTTTTGACTTGTTCATAAACCCACATGCCTATGATACTTCAACTATTATACAACGTTTTTTCAAATTACTTTAGCAATTTAGTCCAACTTCCTATCAACTTCTTGTAGCACATAGGCACAGCTGTGCACATACCAACAAACATGAGCACTAAATTTACATGGTAGTATTTAATTAGAAAGTAAGAATGATGATAATTCAGAGTATAATTATTTTAATTTATGATTAATATTAAAATTAAAATTAAGCCACAGAATTTTAAACATTATTAAAGAATACATTTGGAGAAATATTATTTTAGACTCTAGTATATATTTTCAACTTAAGACACTAAGAAGGTTGATATTGGTATTGTGTTGAGGGATGAAACTAGATCTTATGGGTACATTATAAATTTCTTGGACTTTGCCAAGCAGTTGGATCTTGGCATTAGATTCTCCCTCCTCAGAGAGTGTGCTCCTCAGACTGAACACCTCTGTCCTAGGGAGATCGTGAGCAGTAAATTAAGTCAGGTTAGGATTTTTTTTTTTTAAGTTGGAAAGTTTAAATGAGGATCATATACTTCATTTTAAATAAATTTCCTTTCTTTGTTCTTTAGACACACAGTATACTAGATGAAATATCAAAAACATAACCATAAAGTGTAGCTTGCTTCAGAATGTTACAACAATTCAGCGCAGAACAGACACACCTGTGGTAAGTGAGAGGGAACTGTGTTTCATCTGGTCCTCAGTATGTATTGAGGCAGCAGTAGCTGGAGGTTTAATATATGCAAAATATACCACGGTAAATGGAGTCCAGAACCTGAGATGTTCTCCTGTTTTTGAAAGGAGACTGGGGAGTTACTGACCTAGTGCTTAGGGTTATGGCTTTCTAGGACTCTTTGGGTTTAGGAAAGTAGAAGGAGAAAGACAAATCCTCAAGATGAAAAACTGAAGTCATACAGTGGCTTACAGGTTGAACCCTCTGCTGTTATCACTAGCACCCAGAGCAGGAATCTTAAAATACCTTTATAAAACTCAAACAGGAACTGGAGGTCTAATGCATCAGTCAATCACAAACTATAGATCCAGAGGGAAAGAGAGCAAACCAATAACACAATGAACCGGTACTCTTCGACAACATTTACCCTATTCCTCCCACCAAGTATGAAGTGTAATTTCTCTCCTCCAGCCAATATATTGGGCTGGGCTTTGTGGTTTTGTTAGGCCAATGGGATAATAGCAGATGTGACACAAGAAGCAGCATAAATTGTGTTCATTAGTTTGGATAATCATCATCACCATGAGAATGTGTACAGTCTTTCCTGCTGGTCCAAGAAGGGTGAAAGACACATGAGGTAGGCAAGGAGCCAAATCTGAGACAAGTCCAAACACTTAGATCCAAGACCCCCCACTGCTGACCTGCAGAACAAGAATAAAAAATTGTTGTCTTATGTCATTGAGATTTGGGGTGGCTTATTACTGAACATGATTATAGTTACAATTAAATACATTAAAGAACTTACTCCCCAAAATCTAACTTAAAATGACTGAAATCCCCAAATCTAGAATGTTTATAAATTTACCAAATGCATGTAATTACAATGAAGACATGGGAGGAAATAAATAATAGAATTAATTTGCTTGTGATGAAAAGAGGGGTGGGAGGGGTGTGGGGGAAGGGAAAAAAATAACAGAATGAATCAAACAACATTACCCTATGTAAATTTATGATTACACAAATGGTATGCCTTTACTCCATGTACAAACAGAGAAACAGCATGTATCCCATTTGTTTACAATAAAAAAAATAAATAAATTATATTTCCAAAAACTTATATTTTATTACTATTTTATTTTATTTTTTTTTTTATTGTAAACAAATGGGATACATGTTGTTTCTCTGTTTGTACATGGAGTAAAGGCATACCATTTGTGTAATCATAAATTTACATAGGGTAATGTTGTTTGACTCATTCTGTTATTTTTTCCCTTCCCCCCACCCCTCCCACCCCTCTTTTCCCTCTATACAGTCCTTCCTTCCTCCATTCTTGCCCCCCCACCCTAACCCTAACTCTAACCCTAACACTAACCCCTCCCACCCTCCATTATGTGTCATCATCTACTTATCAGCGAGATCATTCATCCTTTGGTTTTTTTGAGATTGGCTTATCTCACTTAGCATGATATTCTCCAATTTCATCCATTTGCCTGCAAATGCCATAATTTTATCATTCTTTATGGCTGAGTAATATTCTGTTGTATATATATACCACATTTTCTTTATCCATTCATCAACTGAAGGGCATCTAGATTGGTTCCACAATCTGGCTATTGTGAACTGAGCAGCTGTGAACATTGATGTGGCTGTATCTCTGTAGTATGCTGGTTTTAAGTCCTTTGGGTATAGGCCAGGGAGTGGGATAGCTGGGTCAAATGGTGGTTCCATTCCAAGTTTTCTAAGGAGTCTCCACACTGCTTTCCAGAGTGGCTGCACTAATTTGCAGCCCCACCAGCAATGTGTGAGTGTACCTTTCTCCCCACATTCTCTATAAGTAATATATTGTTTGATTTTTCATTTACATAAAACTAATAGTATTTCTCTTTCCACCGGAGACCTTACTCCATTTATATTTAATTAATTATTGTATATTTGAATTTAAACTACCATAATGTCATGTGCAATTTATATATTGATTTTAAAAGTAGAATTGGGAAGCTTTTATTAGATACCAAATTTTATCTCCCTAAAACTCATACCTTGAGGCCCAAAAACCCCAGTATGACTATATCTGGATGTTGGGCCATGACAGAGTTAATTTAGGTTAAAAGAAGTCATTAAGTTGGGGCAATAATCCAAATAGTTAGAGTTATTATAACAAAGAAGAAATCCCACAAATACATACACCCAGAAAAAAGAACTTGTTAAAGAATTTGAACAAGGCAAGGAAAGAGAACTCATGAAAAATTAAACCAACTGGTACCTCGACCTTGGATTTGCAGCCTCCAGAACCTTGAGAAAATGAATTTGTTTTTCCAGCCCCCCCCCAAAAAAATTCTGAAAATTCAAGGAAGACTTTAACATGATAATATTAGAATGTTTGTAAAAGACTGAATATGCCCCAAACCCCCAGCAAAACTGAATGTTGAAACCTAATCCCCAGCATTATGGTATTTGGTGATTAAATAATGAGGGTCATTAAATAATGAGAGTAAAGTAAACACTGATAAATGGGATCAATGTCTTCATAAAAAGGACCCTATACAGTTCCCTCATTCTTTCCATTGTGTGAGGACACAGTGAGAAGGCAGCCATTTGTGAACTAGGAACTGGACCCTTACTAGACACTGACACCTTGCTGGGGACTTGATTTTGGCCTTCTCAGCCTCCACGCCTGTGAGTTCTCCATCTGCTCCAACTAATGCTCCTGAGTTCTCCTTAGGGGGCATAGTTAGAGTAAGACCCCAAAACTGGCAACACCTTGCCCTTGCCAAGGAGTCCAGCTTTAGTGGTATCTAATCATAGAGTAATTTATACCTCAGCACGTTGTCAAAAGTTATTGAGACTTCGGCTAATAATTAGTGAAGGCTAACAGCTATGTGTGATATCCATGAAGGCAGACAATTTAGAATCTTAATTGGAGATCAGGGAAGGAGATAGTAAAAGAAGCTTGCTAAAGCCACAGACATCCCTGGTGGTCAGGAAGACCTATCAGGTACTTGAAACTGGGTCTTAGGAGTGCTGTCAGAAGATGTAAACTTTGTAGGAAATGGACCTTATCAAGCTAGCCCAGGTGCACCACTTTAACAAAAACTAACAGATTAGCAAACAATAAACCTCTGAAGGGGAAAGAGAATTCAGGATTTCTATAATATATTCTATAAAATGTTCAGTTCAAAAATTATGAAACAATAAAAGAACGGAAAACTATGACCCACATATGGGGGGAAAGTAGGCAATAGAACAACAGAAAAAAAAAAAAAAAAACTTAGAAGAGATCCATAAATTAGGCTTAGTGGACTAACAAGAAGTAGCCATTATAACCTACAAAAAATAGATAAATTTTTTCAAACATACAACCTGCCAAGACCGAATTATGAAGATATGCAAAATTTAAACAGACTAATACTGAGTAAGGAAATTGAATATGTAATAGAAAATCTCCCATTAAAACCCAGAAATTTGTGTCTTCACTACTGAATCCTACCAAATATTTAAAGAATTAACATCATTCTTTCTCAAAGTCTTCCAAAAATCGAGAAGGGGGGAATACTTTCAAACTCATTTTATGAAAGGAGCCTATTACCCTGATACCAAAGTCAAAGACACTACCAAAAAAATTATAGGCAATGTCACTGATTAACCTATAAGCAAAAAAGCTTTAGAAATGCCAGCTAACTGAAATCAACATGAGATTCAAAGCTCACATTCTTTATGACGAAGTGGAATTTATCCCTGGGATGCAAGAGTAGTTCAACATAGACAAATCAATAAATATGACACATTGCATTAACAAGATGAAGGACAAAAAAAAAAATGATCATCTTGAAAGGTGCAGAAAAAGCATTTGACAGGATCAACATCCTTTTATAATAAATACTTTCAACAAATTAGCCATAGAAGGCATGCATCTCAACATAATAAAGGTCAGATATGACAAGCCCACAGCTTGACTTTAATTCAACAGTGAAAAGCTGGAAGCTTTCCTTCTAGGATCAGAAAGCAAGACAAGGATGCCTGCTCTCACTACTTCTATTCCAACTAACCAGAGCAATCAGGCAAGAAAAAAGAAGGCATCAAAACTTGGAAGGCAGAATTCAAATTGTCTTTATTTGCAGATTTTAAGCATAGAAAACCCTAAAGATATCACACACACAAAAAAATACTGTTAGAATAAAAAAATTCAGTAATATTGTGGGATACAAAACCAACATATAAAAATCAGTAACATTTCCATAGATGATAGTGAACTATCCTAAGAGGATATCAAAAAAATCTTATTTATAATAGTATCTAAAAAGAAAGAAGTAAAACATTTAGCAAAAAAAAAAAAAAAAAAAAAGAAAGAAAACAAAACCTCATAGAATTACAGGATGCTATTATGTGCACCAATGTGATAAAAAGGGACAAGAGTAGAAAATATATTCAAATTAATAATGTTTGAAAACTTCAGAAGAGGAACTCAGTGGTAGATTTGAGCACGCAAAAGAATGAGTAAACTGGTATTCTCATCACATTTATATTGGTGGGCCTAATGGTGTCCCATGTTCTCTGAAGCTCTATTCAATCTTTTCCTACACTGTGGAAAATTTTCAAAAATTTTGTCATATGTTCCAATCTCCTGATCCAAAACTTTACCTGCCTTTACTGAGAAAATACAAATCATTTGGAGAGGTCAGTTTTCTGCTATTAGACTTGCTACACTATTTTTCCAGGCAGTTAGCTATCTTGAGGTACTCACTGTATGTTTGAAACACACACGTAAATTCACATATACACACAACTCACAGTCAACTTACTTTGAAACCTTGGCATTATGTTTGCCAGTATAAGTTCATTCTAACTTTTATATCTCTGACATTACTATGTCAACATGCATGGACATAATTTCCCATTTTTAATCAGCTATATACTATTAAGTTTATTGTTGACACTAAAAATATGAAAGCACTAGGATTTTCTTGTTTCTGTCATTTTACTTAATGTACTTTTAAAAAAACATAAATTTGTATATTTTTGTTTATTTCAATGCTTTTAACTGCTGTTGTCTTTTAGTTATCATATGGAACTGTCTATATTTTTTCTCTTAGTAACTCAAAATATACATTTTAATATCCAGGGTACATTTATGACTACACTTGACCTCCTCTTTCTTGGATATTGTATTATTATTTATACAACATCTACTAAGTGCCAGATACTTTACTAAGAACCTACATTTATTATAGTCATTATTTAATTTAATTTTTTTATAAATCCATGAGATATAATTGTCTTCTACATTTTATTGTTGAGGAAATGGGCTTAGGTAATTTCCTAAAGCCACATACCTTTTGGCAAGACTGAAATTTAAAACAAGGCCTGTATGAATCCAAAGCTGTACTGCTTTTACTGTATTATGTTGTCTCTTACATTCAAACTCTAAGATGATGTTAATTCTTTTCTCTAAAGTTAAGAGTTTCTGGTTTTGATTATGTCTTTTATATTGTTGAAATTTCATGGCAGCTTCCTGGGGTTCCAACAGCATGTCTTGGAGGAACAGAAAGCCTAGCCTTCACATCATCCTGTTAAATTCAAGGGCTTATTAATATGAGGAATGTCAAAAGGAACTATTCCAGAGTTTCTTAAAATTCTTAAAAAGTTTCTATTAAGCATAAAAAAGATAAGATACATCATTATTAAGTTACTAAGTTAAACAGAGACAAGGGAAGAGGAACAAAAATTAAAAGTAAAAAAATCAGTATTTATTGAGCTATTACCATACAAAAGATATTAAATTGAAGGTCTTACACAAATAATTGAACCTATCATTTAAATAATTAAATTCTGATGCCCCATATTGTTATTCCCACTTTACAGATAGCAAAATGAACCCTGGAGGGTTGAAGAAATTATTTAGCTTTCATATGATGAATAACTAGTGTTGGGGATGTTTTCTCATCTAGCTTTATCTGAAATTGAAGTTTGTATTCTTAATCATTATGCAACTCTAGGAACCATCTATCATAAAAATTAACAAAACCATAAAAGCAACTCAGACATTAAATTAGTTCTTGTATGAATTTTTTATTATTTAGTTATGTGTGTCAAGAACTAAATATATGCACTAGAAAAATCTTCCCACTGTGTCAGGATTTAGAGCTGAATGCAGTATGATAAAATAATAAGAAACATTTATTAAGTGCCAGAAAAGACACACTATGAGTAGTATCTCAGGGTTCAAGCTCTCTGAAGTCACACTCAGGATGCACACACTATGGAAGAATTATTAATAAACCTGGGGATGTTTGAAATTATAAGATTTTCAGTTAAAAGAAGAAAAATTAAAGTTCTTTTAACTGAAAATTTCATGATTTCAAGCATTTTAAGATTAGGTGTTTTATGCTTAAACTGAATATGTAAAGATTAATCTGAGGATATCTTTAAATGAACAAAAAAAAATTAAAATTATCCCCTCTACTGCTTGAATTTTTTTTTTTTATTATTATTGCTTTATTATACTATTCCTAAAGTCCAAAAATCCATTTTATTTCTCAGGTTTATCATTAATTCAACAAACATTGTATATATATCCTGATGTGACTAGAGATGAATTAAAACTTTCCCAACAATATTTTTCGTATAGGACTGGGGATCAAACCCAGGGCTTCATGCATGCCAGATGAACACTCAGCCCTTTTAATTTTATTCTGAAACAACATCTTGCTAAATTGCTGAGGTCGCTCTCAAACGTGCAATCCTCCTGCTTCAGGTTTCTGAGTAGTTGGAATTACAGTCATGCCTCACCTTGCCTGGCTCACTGAATATGACTTAGTGGTAAATTCTTATGCTTCAGTGATCTTTCTGTGGTATTGGTGTTACCAGCTCCAAGTGACTAAAGGGGCAGGAAAGAGAAAACTTCACACACTAGAAGGATTAGTACTGTTCTTCCCAAAGCCAAAGAAAAAAAATAAAACAAAACAAAAACAAAGAAAAGTCATTCAGGTTGAAAGAAGCAAAAGTTATTCTTGTATAAATATATTTGCCTTAATATCAAATTTTAAATGTATAAAAGTGTTAATTATGTGGTATATGAAAAGGTTTTCAGGCATATTTTTCTTCTTTCCTGTTTTTCTCTCATCTTTCTCCTTTCCTCCCCTCTCTATCTTTCTTCCTGCATTTTTTGTTACTCTTTCCTCTGTCTTCTATAATCTCTTGATCTTCTATTCTTTTCATTTCCTTTTATTTTTTCTTAATCCCTTCTCTTCTTTGGTTAATTTATTTCAAAGAGATTCTTTGCAATATAATTATTTGGGAGAGGTTGAATCTGTACCAACAGTATTATATGAATGTGTTCATTTCTGATTTTGACTTTGTCTACTCAGAGTCCTTCACAGTTCAACCAAAGAATAGTGACCTTGAGTGGCACATAGGTGAAGAAATTTATTTTCTTTTGTCAATACCTATGCTTCAGTTGACCTATATAGACAGAACAAATGCAATTATAGTAACTCTGACACGCACTGAAGAGTAATTATACTTAGAAAACATTTGATATAATGTGTTTAGTCCGTAAGATTGGTGATTTCCTACTTCTTTTCCTGGGAGCAAGAAGTACCCCTCTAGGGTGTGACAGTTCAAAACTCTAAATCTCTCATACCAGGTAAAGCCATGGAGTTCAGACAGCGCATAGATCACCCATCATCATAACACCCAACAGCAAAGAGTGGGCAATTGTCTCTATTGCTTCAGACTGGGCCTTGACCTTCCTATATTTGTGTGTGTGCACACATGCAAGAGAGAAAGAGAGAGAATCAATTACTGATTCCATTACTATTGGTGAGGTTGATATTTCACTCGAGATATTCTTGTTCAAATCTTAAAAAGTTAAGCTTTGAGAAGAATAGGGCTGGGGTTGAAGAATGAAACCTCTATGTCTCATGCAGTCTGAAGACTTCTATTTCAGAAACAACTTGTTGGCATCAACTGGGACTCTGAAACTTGCCTTTAAACAAGAAAATCCATTACGTGAGAGATTACCTTAGGCCCTGAGCCTGTTTTCCATTGCTAGTATATGGAAAAGCAACTGTGTGAAATTATTTTAACACCTTGTCAGATGAAAGGAGAAGGGGAAGCATTCTCTTTTTTGTAAGAGTGAAATGGATTTACTATTAGGAATGCTTGCTATCTGTTTGCAAGCATTTTTCTAGTGGAAATTCCCATGTCTGATGTGGAGGAAATAGAGGGGAAAATGAAAACCAAAACAGAAACAAAATCCTGGGTTGATTCTACGAGGTTCTTGACTTACAAACGGCAACCCTCTAACTGAATGAAAAATGATGACATGAGCTTCAGAAACTCAACCAGTAACCAAACACAACTTCATTCAGATGAGTGGAAACCAGTCACTGAGCAACCCTGAGAACAAAATGGCACCTGACGTGCAGCAGGCTCAGGAAGCCATGAGGTCTCTGTAATGAAAGGGGTCAAGGAAAGGATAAGGTTAAGTGGAGAAAAGACAGCAATGGAGAGAGAAAACAACAGAAAACTGTGGAGTGATAGGAGACAGAACAAGAGGCAATAATGATACAGGGCTTAGCTAACTTAAGTGAAGGATCACTATGCTCCAGGCAGCATGGAGGCTGTACTTCCACTTAGAGGCAGTCAAGTTCAGTCAGCTGAAACTTGGGAAAGAACATGTATTGGATGAATTTTATTTATTTGTTTGTTTGTTTGTTTATTTTTGTGGTGCTGGGAATTGAACCCCAGGGTGTTTTACCACTGAGCCATAGCCATAGTTTTTTATTTTGAGACAGATTCTCACTAAGGTTGATCTGGAACTTGTGATCTTCCTGCCTCAGCCTCTCTAGTCACTGGGATTTCAGGCATGGGCGATCACAGCCGCTGTTATCAGTTGGATTTTAAATGCAGTGTTATGGAAGGTGGTAGAGCAGAGGGTTAAAAAAAACCCACAATAAGCAGGATTGATATTTTCAGTGACATTTTGGGAGTAAAGGAGACAATAGAAACTTTCATCTACCTTATGACAGATATACATATGCAGTAATGGCATTATTTTCAATTCAAATATAAGTTAGATTGGAACTGTTTTCCTACACAAAGGTAACCTGGGGCCAGAAAATTACACTGGTCACCTACAGTCATCCCATTCCAGTTATTTCAATATGTCATATTTAGTTTGGATGCTATTTTCCTTGCTTTTGTGTGCCTGTCTTTGAACCTGATGCCTTGATAGAAACCCTGTGATGGTATAGAAGCACAGCCTGTCTCAATGTTTTCTTATTTCTTTTTTAGTTTTTGTGCTACTGGGGATCAAACCCAGGGCCTTGCACATTCTAGACAATCATCTGCCACTGACCTACATCCCCAGGCCACAATGGTTTATCTTTGTTTGCTTTTCTACCATTGAACATGAGCAAAACCAGTACAGAGTGACAAGGAGGGACACACACAACCTTTCAGTGGCTTTTCTACTATTCATAAACATTCTATATGAAACTCAGAAGCAAAAGTCCAGTTATCTGTTTCTTTCCGAGTTCTGTATTCTGGTTTCCATATCTGGCCTCTTTTATAAAAGGAGATTACCTCTCTTTTCTTCTATCTTTGAGGATGGGCAGATTGGCCAGCATCTGAGATGCCATTTACACAGGAGACAGGACTCTGGAGGAAGAGACTGCTCTTTTTCCAAGCCAAATCTCAGGCACTGATAGCACAAACAGCAGCAGAAACATAGGGGAATGATCTCCCAATGTTCTGTCCTCTGCATTGTCTGAACATATGAACTTTTGTTTAAATGAAATAAATGCTATAAGGAGGTAGGTTTATCCTCAGTACAGAACACTTACCATCACGTGGAGAGCCCCCACTCTTCTCATCCTCCACCAGGCAACTTCACTGGGTAGACGAGACCTTTGAGATCAGCAAGCCTGACCTCTTTCCACAATTTTCAAATGATGAAGCTGAGGCATGAAAAAATTATGCATGTTTGTAAGAAAAGGTCTGGTTAGTGGTGGAATCAGGACTAGAACCTGACTCCCAATTCTTAGCCCAGTTCTTTACCCAGTACATTGCCACTTCATGCTCTAAACTATAAATAGTAGTTAAAAATACATTTCATCATCTATTTGAGACCCTTGTTTGAATTTTGGGGGAATACAGCCATTATTGGATTTGCTGGACCATATGGCAATTCTGTTTCATATTTTGAGGCACTACCATTCTATTTTCTATATTGGCTGCATCATTTTACAATCCCACCAACAGTGTGTGAGTTTTCTAATTTCTCTGCAACCTTGCCAACATTTATTTCTTTCTGGTGAAGCATATTTTTATGTACTTGTTGGCTAACACCTTAATTTTGATCAGATTTTCCTCTTGATGCTTCAACTTGGAAACAAGTAACACTTATTACCACATATTATATGCTGATGACATTCAGAGAAACGTGGATATTTATGCATAACTACCTTGCTCTATATTAAAATTTTGTAAAATGTAATATGTAAGCTGGGCATGATGGCACACAACTATAATTCCAAAGGTTCAGAGGATCACAAGTTCTAAGTCAGCCTCAGAGACTTAGCAAGGACCTAAACAACTTAGCAAGACCCTATCTCAAAATAAAAAATAAAAAGGGCTGGGGATATGGCTCAATGGTTAAGTGCCCCTGGGTTCAATCTCTGGTACCAGAAAAAAAAAAAAAAAACCTAATATATGCATTATCTTTTTTAATGATGATTTTCAGTGTTTTTGAAATTTTAGAATACAAAGTCCTCTAAAAAAATTGCTAACTCCTATATGAGAGTACTTACATACACTTTTACTAATTAGAGATTGAGAAAACATAGGAAAAAAAACTATGATTGTGACTTCAGTTATTTGTCTTACTGGTCAGCTTAATTAACTCTCAGTGTTGCAACAAACAAACCTGAAATCTTTGCTACTTGGCCCAAATGGGTACTTTCTCATTCATGTGGAGATAGTAAAGGTCAGGTGATCTCCCCTTAGAAGGCAGGTACTCCAAGATCATTGCAAGAGGAGAAATAAGAAATGAAATAAGTCCTGAGGATACCTAACTGCATTGACCTTGAAGTGACCCATTCCATTTCTTTCCATGATCCATTGACTCCCCCTAGAAATAGGACACTAATCAATCTGTAGTGGAGACTTGGAGATGTAAGAGTATATAATTTGGGATTCCTGATCTGTAAGACATGTTTAATGAATTCATACTATTTATTTATACATGTGCAGTACTGGAGATTGGCGATTGAACCCAGTGCTTCATGAATGCTGGGCAAATGCACTACTCCCCCAGTCCTAAACTTGTATTATGTTAAACAAAATGACTAGATATATTGTTTAAATTGCAATAAAATATGAGTGTGATTTATTTAGTCCACAAAACTTGTACACAAGGATTCATAAACTTCTTGCAATAACTCTTTGCAAGTTAAGCTTTTGTAGATCAGATGTGTTCAGTGTCCATCATTAATCAAATTGTACTGTAATTTCAACTAGCAAAGAATTAGAAGCATAAAACTCAAGACCATTTGGTTTCTAGAGAGAATATCACTAAATTCAACAGATGAATGTATTTTTTTTAAATCCCCAGGGAACATTATTAGTAATGTTTTCTTCTGTAATTACTCACTGAAAATCTTCATTTCAATGACTTTGACATGGGATTTAAAATTATTCCTTACTAGGCACTCTTTTTTTTTCTATTGCATAACAAATTAAGTTTGCCACATTGATTTTAAATTTTCTGAGTTGCAATAGTTGTTTTGACTAATTGATCACATCTTAAATTGTTTTTATTTAAAGAGATATTCATAGACTCATGTATAAAACTGACTTAGTTTCAGTTGAAAAACACATGGCATATTAAGCATACTTTCCATAAATACTTAATATCTTATGTTTGTGTATTCTTAATAAGTACATAAAGACTGTGCCCACATTGTACCAAATAATTAAAAAGCTCTAAGTCTATGAAGTTAGTTATTTTGCATTAAATATCCAGGCAAGGGGGGAAAAACATTGCTCAAATGACTCCAACTCATAAAAACTACCAAATCCCATCAAAACATATTTTATATTGGAACACAGTGAAAACACATAACAGTGTTGTCTCATGCTTTATTACAATGGCTAATTTTAGTCCCCTAATATAGTTTCTGGTGGCCTTGTCTAACACATTTGAGAAAAATAGATATTAGTTTCCACCTTGCTGTGAACTGACTCAAGAAGCCTTGATTTATTTTTCAAAAGCAGAGCCAATATTCAGTTACTTCCAAAATATATTTTGGCAATAATGGGAATTTATTTGAAACTTTATTTCCACAATAAGTAACATTGGAATCATCTTGCATGATCAGGTGTTCTCATGCATTTTGAATATACTTAAAATTACATATAATGTTTGATTAATACTAGATCAAGTCTTTATAAGGTTATAATCCAGAGTTATGATTTGTGAGCCACTTGGTTTTTTTGTATTAAAACTGCAGAGTGAATATCAGCAATGGATGAGATGCGTGCCTGACTCACAGGAGATTTATATAGAGGTAAAGTAGTCTAGAAGACTACTTTAATACAAGGGATCAACATTTCCTCCATAGAAGTACAGGAAACAAATAATAAAGTCATAGTTTTGGGGAAATGTAAGTGGATGAAGGAAAGAATTGCATGCTTTTTATTGTGGTTGCAATTAGGATGTGAAAACTATAGCTTTTAGAGACTATTTTCAAAAGACTTTTCTTAACCAAAATCACATATTCTGGTTTTTGGTAGGTTTGCTTTTGGTTTTTGTTTTCAGTACTGGGGACTGAATCCAAGGGTACTCTATCACTGAGCTGCACCCCCAGACATTATCATCATCTATGATGATGATGATGATGATGATGATGTTGATGATGATGATTAGAGACTGGATCTGACTAAGTTGCTGGGAGTGGTCTTGAACTTGTGTTCCTCCTGCCTCAAGTTTCCAAGTAGGTGGCATTACAGGCTTGTGCCACTATACCCAGCTTCTGGTAGACTTGTTTTTGTCATTTCCTCAGTTGGACTGGCTCACATTCATTTAATCCCACTTAAATCATTTAAAACAAGCAGGGCAAAATGACATCCCAAAGTTCACCCAATAATCAGCAGTGGAAAAGAATATTAAAATGCTTAGTCTGTGAACATCTGCTTTGTTTCATAGCCCATAGAAACTCCCTATGTCATTTGTCTCAAGTTATTTAAAATTCTTTAGTAGAGTTTCTCTTCAGAAAGATGTTGTCTTCCCCACATACCATTTTTTTGCTGGAAGGAAATGAATTAATTTCTTCCTAGTTCTGTATATGGTCCTACTTTTATTCATATTAAATGCATTCTATAAATCCTACAGGTTTGTTTTGGATTGCTTATAGAAATACACTGGGAAGGAAAGAAAATGATTGCTAAGCTGGATTTCAGTAATGGAGTAATCAGAGACCTTCATGGAGTTCATTTTATGCCTTATTTATGATTTATAGTTGTTTCTTTAACTGCCTGCAAGATACATGAAGGAGCATAAGCAAGAAAACCGTGGAAAATACATAAATATTTATTCAAACATATTATTCTTCAACTCATAACAATGTTTTTTTTCCTTGAAGTTTTCTTTATTGGAGCATATTTTTCAGAGTAACTCCCTCGATTTTTTTCCTCCTGTTTTGTTTTGATTTTATTCACTTTTGCAAATTACGAGAGAAGAGGCAAAAGTTTTATTTTCCAAGAAGAAATTACACTCAGAGCAACTTTATCATGCCCTCAGTTGAAGAGCACAAGACTGTGATAATGATGCTTTTACTACAGTTTCCCAAAGAGCATGGTGAGAGCAAACCAAGCACAGTCCTGCCTTCTACATCATCTGCGGCATAACACTATCCTTGCACAGATCTAGAATTTATGCCACCAGGCTCATAGTCTGCATGTGTGTATGGGGGGTTCTACCTTTCATTCCTTAACCACCTTATTAGATATATTTATATTGTGCCCAAATAAATAGGTTGACCAATAAAAAAAAAATTAAAACAACTGAAAGTGCCAAATAGGTGTTTTAACTGAAGTACCCTGATTTTACTATATTAGCTATCGTTTTAACGTTATTAAGAAAAGGAGTAAATCTTGGGACTGCTAAGTCGAAACAGTCCCTGAATGATAGCCATATATATGCCCTGGAGGGTGTTAGTGATACTGTCATCCCAGGCACTATCTGGTGGCTGTGTAATCAGAAGTCCTGGCTTTAGATTATGGCTCTGCACTCCCTAGCTGTGTGATCCTAAATAGGTTACTTAATCTTTCCAGTGCTCAATTTCCACCTCTGTAAAATGTGAGTAGAGACAGTACCTACCCTATTTTTGTTTGGGGGATTAAATATGCTAAACCATTCAACCATAAAATGTGTTAAAGGGTTTAAGTACAATGCCAGGCACTTAGTAGTCAGTAAAATTCATTGACATCATTAAAAAAAAAAGAAAGAAAGAAAGTTCTCACTAAAGATTTTACAGCTCACTGACATCTCATCAAAGACTATTAGGTATGTAGGCAACAATCGTGTCCAGGAGAAGAGTGAGTCCATAGGCATTGAAGGCACATTTTTCATGCAATTTGTTTTGGAAATGTTAGAATACAAATCAATTTCCTTAGTAATTAAAGGAAAGATCTCCACTGAAACAAAGCAATGTAGCCTATGACTTCAGGAAGAAAATAAAACTGACTCATGTTAGAAGTGTTTTGCAATCTTTGATGTTCAGTGGAAGAAAGATTTTACATGACTTCAAGCAGAGATAGCTAGGTTTACCATAGATTCAAACGGACAGGCTGCTTGTGAGATCTTTGTGACAGGAACCACAGGTTGGATACCACTGATTTAAGAGCAGGAATTCCAGAGGGACTGGAGTTTTGTTTTTGTCCCAAATACTAAATGTATAATGCTTGAGTACTCATGATCAGCATTTGTTTTTTGGCATTGAACAGTATATTTAGTGTATGCCAATCAAAGAAGCACAATATAAGAATAAATATTTCAACAATAACAACAACAGCAGTAACAAACAGTTCCACAGAGAATTCATATTCCCCAATACATACGAATGTCAATAGTTATTGTTCTGTTTTGTAATCCAGCCTAAAACATTCTGTAATTTTCAGATAGTTGACTGTAACTAGACTTCTTCATGGCAATGTGCAATACTCAAAGATAGCAGAGAAGCATCTGTTTTCTAAGATAAAGGCACAAACATTTTCAAATATGCAATATAATATAATTACTATGAATTCTTCTTGAAGACACTACTAGAGATTAATACAAGTCAAAATGAAGTCTATTGTTGTGTACATCTAAATAAAATAATAATAAGAGATGAATAGGGCAAAAGATATGGATAGACTTTTCTCAAAAGAAATATATATAGCCAATAAGAAAATGAAAAAAAAAATCCTCAATATCATTAGTCTTCGGGAAATGGAAATCAAAGCAAAAATGAATAATTATCATCATAATAAAAAAGGTAACAAACGCTGGCAAGAATGTGAAGAAAAACAAACTCGTTATACACCATTGGTGGGGATGTAAATTAGTATAATTACTATGGAAAACAGTATGGAATCTCCTCAAAAATCTAAAACCAAAACTGGGATACGTGGGGGCATGCCTTTAATCCTAGCTACTTATAGACTGAGGCAGGAGAGAGTGAGTTCAAGGCCAGCCTTCCTAGGCAACATAGGAAGAGGTTGTAAAAAGAAAGAAAGAAAGAAAGAAAGGAAAAAGAGAAAGAGAAAGAAAAGAAAGAAAGAGAAAAAAAAAAAGACCCCAGCAGCTCGGGAGGCTAAGGTAGGAGGATGAAGATTTCAAAGCCAGACTCAGAAAAAACAAGGTGCTAAGCACAGTGAGACCTTGTCTCTAAATAAAATGCAAAATAGGGCTGGGGATGTGACTCAGTGGGCCAGTGCCCCTGAGATCAATCCCCAATATCCTCCCCTCCCCCCCCAAAAAAAGAAAAAAAAAGGTAAAGAAAGAGAGAAAAACAAGAAGCAACAACAAAAAATTCAAAATAAAACTACCGTATGATCCAACTCTCCCACTCCTGGGTATATCTAAAGAGAGATACCTGCATGCCCATGTTTATTGTGGCATAGTAACAGTAGTTAAGATATGGCATCAGCTTAGCTGACTGTTAACAAATGACTGGATAAAGAAAACATGGTGTTTGTACAAAAGTCAGCTCCAAATGAATCAAAGACCTAGGGATTGAACCAGAAACACTGATTCTGCTAGAAGGAAACAGGGCAACACCCAACATCTTGGCACAGGCATCAACTTCCTTAATAAGACTCCTAAAGCACAAGAAATAAAACCAACAATTAATAATGCCCTGGCATCAAATTAAAGAGTTTCTATGCAGCAAAGGTGATAATTAAGAGCTTGAAGAGGGAATCTACAGAATAAGAGATCTTTGCCATCCAAACCTCAGACAGGGAATTAACATCCAGAATAAACATATAAAGAACTCAAAAGAACTTAACACCAGAAAAAACAAATAACACAATAAATAGGCAGAAGAACTAAACAGAAACTTCTCAAAAAAAAAAAAAAAAAAAGAAGAAGAAGAAAAGAAATACAAATGACCAATAAACACATGAAAAAATGTTGAAATTCCTAGCAATTAGGGAGAGGCAAATCAAAATTTCACTGAGGTTTCATCTCAGGACAGAATGGCAATTATCAAGAATACACATAAAAATACATGTTTGCAAAAATTTTGGAGAAAATTTACAGTCAAACATTGTTGGTGGGATTATAGATTAGTGCACCCACTCTGGAAAGCAGTATGGAGATTCCTCAAAAAACTGGAATGGAACTACCAAATGAGGCAGTTATCCCACTCCTCTATATGTATCCAAAAGATCTAAAATCAGCATGTTATAGGGATGCAGCTACATCAGTGTTTATAGCAACAAAATTCACAATAGTCAAGCTACAGAACCAACCTAGTGTCCTTCAATAGATGAATGAATCAAGAAAATGTGGTATATATACACATTAGAGTATTACTCAGCCATAAAGAAGAATGAAATTGCAGCATTTGCCAATAAATGGATGGAATTAGAGATCATCATGCTAGGTGAAACAAACCAAAACCAGAAAATCAAAGGTCAAAAATTTTCTGATATGCAAAACTAGTCCAAAATAAGAGGAGGGAAGTAAAGGGGGTTAATTGCATCAAAATAAAAAGATCATTGGAATAGAGGAAGGGAATTGAGGGGGAGGGAGAAGAGACAGAATAAGGAAAGAACAGTGGAATGAATCTGACCCAACTTTCCTATGTACACATATGAGTATACCACTGTATCTCACCTTTATGTATATCCGCAGGCATTAATTTTTTTAAAAAATCTGTAAGTAAAGAGCAGAAAGCTCAGTAGAGTAGAGAAAAGGGAATGGGTAGCAGGAGGAAGAGAGGGAAAGAGGAAGTACTGGGGACTGAATTAGAGAAAATTATGTCAAAATGAATCCTAATGTTATGAATAACAAAAAAGAAGTAATGAAAGAAAGGGGGGGAGGATCTCATGAAAACAGAAGGAAGACCAATAGAGTAATGGAACAGAGAAGGAGTGAGGAGGGAAGGGCATAGGGAAGTACTGAGGGATAAAATCTAACAAATTAAGCTTTGTCTATGGACAAATATACCATGATTAACCATATTTATTTATATACATATATATATACACATATGTTTATAACATACAAATTAAAATATTAATATGATATTTTCATAACAGAAGGGAGATCAGCAGAGTAGAGCAAACAGAGGTGGGAGAAAGAGTGGAGGGGAAGGAAAGGTACTAAGGAATGAGTTTGATCAAATAATGCTATGTGAATGTACAAATATGGCATAATGAATCCTACTACTATGCATCGTTATAAGACACAATCAAAAATGTTTAAAAAATATGGTCTGCAGAAACAATGGAGTATTATTCAGTCATAAAGAAGAATGAAATCCTGTCATTTGAAGCAAAGTTGTCGGAACTAGAGAACATCATGTTAAGTGAAACAAGCCAGTCAGTAAGATGAGCACTACATGTTTTCTCCTATATATGAGACTTAAAAAAAAAAATAAGTTGACTCCAGAGTAGATCATTATTAGGGACTTGAAGTTCTTGGGGTTTGGGAAGGATTGAAGAAGGGGAGATGGATGTGGTCAATACATGTTGTATACATGTGTGGAAATATCACAGTGAATCCCATTACTATGTATAATTCAATATGTGTTAATTAAAAATACATACTAAGAAAGTTGATGAATAGAAAACTACAGTGAAAATTCTGGACAAGAGAATTGTAAGGCTGTGATTGGGGCTATTATTGGAAGATTAAGAAAATTAGGATTTTGAGACTAATAGTCAACTGTGGAGACTACAGTTATAGAATAAAGATCACTTGTCATAAATCTTGACAATGAATAAATCATTGGAAAGTAGGAAGGAAGGGAGAAGTACATACATGAAAGAAACAGTGTGTTTATTTTTTAATAATGTATAGCCATGGAGTAAAATATACACATAAAACTGATAAATCAAGTAATAGTATAAAACAATTTAAAAGAAAAAATTTGAAATTCTAAGGAAGATAATACATGTATAATGTGCAAAAATTGATGGTGAAGGAGAGAGGAAAATGCAAAAGAAGAAAATTCATTCCAAATTACTAAATTTGTATCAGTGATCATATAAAGTATCAAAGGAACTATGTAAGAAAGCAAAATTTACAATTCTTATTAATCTTATAGTTCTTATATCAAATCAATAAAATACTTCTTTTTAATATCAAAAAAATCTTGCAAATTACCAGAAGAGACACCTAAACACGCATGCATACATGGAGCCAATCTTTTCATATTTTCCAATCTTTATCATACTTTCCAATCTTTCTCACAACATTTGATCAATGAGGGTTTTCATTTTTTCCAACTCCATTATGAACTTAATAGCATTGTGAAATACTTTAATATTTAACTGAATTTCTACATATTTTGCAAAAGTGATTGCAAATCACTTTTAAGTGATTAAATCTTAAATCTTTTAAGCAACATTCTTAATAGAAGTATGGGCAATGATGTAAAAAAATGTAGTGAAGCATTGAGATCTTTCACTAATGTTATCTTTATTGTTGTAAAAGTCCTAAACAAACCAATTCCCTGATGAAGTTGGGGTTATACTACATACATAGAATGTAAAACATTTAAAAAACCTCCTAAGGTGTTTAAATAATTGAATACATAAAATGTGCAAAAAGTCACAAAATCATAAATATTAATGTTGAAAATTAACTTGATAAATTTCCATACATTTTATTTTTATTAATTATTATTTTAACTGCACTAGTTTATTACTTACAGTATAATAATTAATGATCAAATCAGAAGAGGAAACATTTTCATCTCCTTAAACATTCTTGATAAAAATTTAAAACATAGGATACATAATGCCTTCCTAACATGATAAAATATACCAATGCCGACATGATAAATCACATGATGCTTAATCTGAAAATAATGAGTTAGATCATGAAGTTATAAATATGTCAAGTATGTTCACTATCACTACTGCTATTTAGCACTGTCCTAAAGCATTAGGCTAAGCAATTAGGTAAAAAAATGAAAATAGAATTGTCTTAGTTCATTTTGAGTTGCTATAACAAAATAGCAAAAATTGGGTGTTTTCTGGTGAGGGCCTCGTGGTGGACAGCATAAGATGGCAGAAGATTGTATAAACATAATAAATGGTTTATGCATAAGAGGCCAAGCATGTGGGACGGTCTCTCTTTATAACAACCCACTCTTAGGGTAACTGATTTAGTTTTTTGAGGTCTACTCCACTCCTGCGAGACAAGCATTAATCCCTTCCAAGGGTGGTACCTCCATGACTAATTGTCTCCCTTAAAGTATCCACCATACTAGTACTGCTACACTGGGGAATGAAGTCTCAACATGAATTTTGACAGTGACAAACTCCATCATCAGACCATAGCAAGTGGTGTACAAGCAAGAAAAAGAGGAGGTAAAAACCACCATTGATAATAAGAGATTTTCATATCTATAATACCAAAGGGGATTCTATCACAATATAGCCACAATTAATGAAATAATTCAATAGCATATCTCTGAATAAAATTAATGTGTAAAACTTAACATTAGCATTTGCATTTATTATTTATATTCAAATACTTATTTACATTCAAATGATAAAATTAAAATATAAACAAAAACCTTCATTTATGGTAGCAATAAATATAATAAAGTATTTGGGGGCTGGGGAGATAGCTCAGTTGGTAGAGTGCTTGCCTTGTAAGCACAAAGCCCTGGGTTCGATCCCTAGCACCGCAAAAAAAAAAAAAAAAAACCAAAAAAAAAAAAAAAAAACAAACAAAAATAAAGTATTTGGGCATATAATTGATAAGAAAAGAGCAGGTTTTATGCTTTTAAAATGTTTAGGGGCTGGGGATATATCTCAGTAGTAGGGCTCTTACCAGGCATGCATGAGTTCCAGGGTTCAAACACTAGCAAAACAAAACAAAATGGAAAACTACAAAAATAACAGACATTTTTTAAATGTTACTGAGTAAAAGACTTCAGCAAGTGAGAATACATGCCATGATTTATTATGAGAATATAAACATCAAAATTTCCTTACATTAATCCAGAAATTTCACATGATCTAACTAAAAACTGCACAATTATTTTAGGAAATGTCAATGCTTCTAAATTTTGTGTGGAAAAATAAATAAGCAATAATGATCAACAATATTCTGAAAATGAGAAATAATCAGAAAAAACTGACTATTCTAGGCATATTGTTAAAATGAAACATTAAGGTAAGAGGGTAAGTCACTGGGAGATTTTCTGTACATAATCTTATGTCAAGGAAACATTTTCTCAGTAAGACTCAGAGAAATCTTAAGAGAAATGATTAATACATTTACCTCAATAAAGATTTTAGAAATCATGGGAAACAACATCATAAACAAGAAAAGTAGACAAAAGTTATGGAAAAAATACTTGCAACTTATAGACAAAAGACATTTTTTCTACTATATAAAGATTTTAGCCAATCAGTGATACAATGACCCAAAGGTTCAATAGGAAAATGGGAAAGAGAATGCATGCATTGTTCACAGAAAATAATATCCATTGGCTCCTAAATATGTGAATAGCTGCATGAACCCACTCAGGATAAGGGAAACTCAAATTATAACTATAGTGAGATACCATTTCTTAGACTGGTGAACATCAAAAAGATTGACAACACATACATTGATAAATGTGTTAGGCAACAATTTAAATGGTATGCTTTATACTAAGGGCAATTTAACAATATATAGCAAAGATAAAAATATACATATTCTTTGAGTTAGCAATTCTATTTCAAAATGATTTATCTTACAAACTCCAACACATATAAAATGACATATGTACAAGTTATTGTTGCATCATTTGTAATAGCAATAGATTAAAAATACTAAAATATTTACTAAAATAAAGAAGAATATTATGTAGAAACACACAGTAGAAGAGGGGGATGTAGGAAATTTTGTCTTATGCACATATGTGGAATGATGTTCAAGGTCTTAGTTTCTTCAGGTAGCTATAACAAAATACCATAAATGGGATAACTTTTAAAAAGCAGAAATTTATTTCTCCACAGTTCTAAAAGCTGAGTAATTCAAATATAAAGTACAGGAAGATTTTATATCTGATAAGGCTCACTTACTGGTTCATAATGCCTTCTTCCTGTGTCTTCCATTGATGGAAAGGTACTAATTCTTAAAAAGGTATTAATCCGAGTTTCAAGATGGCGGACTAGAGGGCGGCTGCATTTCACGTTGCTCCAGGACGCAGGATTCAAAAAAGGAGATAGTGAGAGATTTGGGACCAACTCAAAGCAGCCGGCTGAGTCTCTCCCGTTGGGGAGGCGTCCCGGATGGGACGGTAGCCCCAGAACGCAGGGAACTTTGTGAAGTAGAGTTGCTCGGCGAGACGCCCCTCCCCCCCCGGAGCGGTAAACATGGACAACTGGGATCATCGCAGAGGAGGCGGCTCAGCACAGCGCTTGGACTCGGAGCAACCACTGGGGCTCAGGGCGGCTGCCTGAGGAGAAGCGGCGTGGAAAGCTGTTTAGACTCAGAGCGATCGCTTCTGAACACCGGGGGGCTGCCCGGAGGAAGAGGAGAAGTGCGGCGGGTCGATTGGTCTAGGAGTGACTGCATCAGAGCTACAGGCAGCTGCCTGGGGAGGAGCTGTGTGGCAAGCTGTTTGGACTCAGAACAACTGCTTATGAACACCGGGGGGGTTGCCTGGAGGAACAGGAGAAGCGCAGCGGGTCGCTTGGTCTGGAGTGACTGCACCAGAGCCACAGGTGGTTGCCAGAGGAGGAGGTGAGTGGTGAGTTGTTTGGACTCAAAGTGACCACTCCTGAACACCGGTGGCCTGCCTGGAGGAGGAGCGCAGTGGGTCCCTTGGTCTCCCAGCGACTGCTCCTGAACACCCGGGGGGCTACCCCGAGGAGGAGGAGGAACAGGGTGGTTCACTTGGACTCAGAGTGACTGCCTAGGGCTACGGGCAGTTGGCGGGAGGAGGAGACGCGAAATGAGTTGCTTGGACTCCTAGTGACTGCGTCAGAAACCGGGCGGCTATCTGGAGGAGGAGGTGTGTGGTGGGTCTCTGGGTCTTGGAGCTATTGTACGGGGCTCCAGGTGGCGGCCCAGAGGAGGGGCCGCATAGCCAGGCGATTAGGTGCAGAGCAGGGTCCCAGGACCTAGGTGACTTCTTGCTGGAAGAGCCGCACAGTGACACGCCTAGGGGCGGACCGAAGTTTCCAGGACTGCGGGCAGATTCTCTGAGGAGAGGCAGCCTAAGGAGACTCGCCTGCAAAGGATGAGGCTCCCAGGCCCAGGAGGTAGGTCCGGGCCCCTGGGAACGTTGCAGAGGAAGACAGCCCAGCCCAGGCGGTAGTTGTAGATTGAGGGGAAACTCTAGGAGGGGAACTGACCAGCGAGACCTCCTCACTGGGTGAGTCTTACCCGCCGGGTGAGGTTTACCCACAAGGTTGGTAAAAACAGAGACACAGGAACAAACAGGCCATGCCTCAGCCCGCAGCCTAGTTCCCCTTTGGATGACCATTGGTCAACAAGTGGAGGCACCTCTGCCCACTATCAGGGAATATACCCCACCTGAGGGTCACCAACCCTAGAGAGGCAGCTTCCTTGTGGAGCACCGCATTATCAACTTCCTCCAAGACTGCAGGCTACTGAAGGATAAGAGGGGATATACTAGCAATCTTCAGGGACATTATAAGTCAATAGAGGAAATCTGCAATATCTTAATGACCCACTGATTCCTGAACAATATGAGAAAACAAGGGAAGAAAATGCCCCAAACAAATCTAGATGTTACATCAATAAAATCCAGTGACAGCATGGCAGAAGAAATGACAGATAGGGAGTTCAGAATGTACATAATTAAAATGATCAGGGAAGCAAACGATGAGATGAAAGAGCAAATGCAGGCATTGAATGATCACACCAATCGACAGTTAAAAGAGCAAATACAGGAAGCAAAAGATCATTTCAATAAAGAGTTAGAGATATTGAAAAAAAAAAAAAAAACAGAAATCCTTGAAATGAAGGAAACAATAAACCAAATTGAGAACTCCATAGAAAGCACAACCAATAGGATAGAACACCTGGAAGACAGAACCGCAGATATTGAAGACAAAATATTTAACCTTGAAAACAAAGTTGAACAAACAGAGAAGATGGTAAGAAATCATGAACAGAATCTGCAAGAACTATGGGATATCATGAAAAGGCCAAATTTGAGAATTATTGGGATTGAGGAAGGCTTACAGAAACAAACCAAAGGAATGAACAATCTATTCAATGAAATAATATCAGAAAATTTCCCAAATCTGAAGAATGAAATGGAAAATCAAGTACAAGAGGCTTATAGGACTCCAAATACACAAAATTACAACAGACCCACACCAAGGCACATAAAGAAAATATCGAATATACAAAATAAAGACAGAATTTTAAAGGCTGTGAGAGAAAAGAACCAAATTACATTCAGAGGGAAACCAATACGGATATCAGCAGATTTTTCAATCCAGACCCTAAAAGCTAGAAGTGCCTGGAACAACATTTTTCAAGCTCTGAAAGAAAATGGATGCCAACCAAGAATCTTGTACCCAGCAAAACTTACCTTCAAATTTGATGATGAAATAAAATCATTCCATGATAAACAAAAGCTAAAAGAATTTACAAAAAGAAAGCCAGCATTACAGAACATTCTCAGAAAATATTTTATGAGGATGAGATAAAAAACAAAGAAGAAAATCAGCAAAGGGAGGAATTATCCTAAAGGAACTGTCAAATAAAGGAGGAAACAAGATGCAAGATGTGTCAAAAAAGAAAGAAATAAATAAATAAAATTTTAAATATGAACCAAATGACCGGGAATACAAATCATATCTCAATAATAACCCTAAATGTTAATGGCCTGAATTCTTCAATCAAAAGACATAGACTGGCAGATTGGATT
Organism: Sciurus carolinensis; assembly: GCF_902686445.1. Taxonomy (NCBI): domain Eukaryota; kingdom Metazoa; phylum Chordata; class Mammalia; order Rodentia; family Sciuridae; genus Sciurus; species Sciurus carolinensis. The sequence goes on along the minus strand of NC_062214.1, from coordinate 128,384,400 downwards.
AAAAAGAAAGATCCAACAATATGTTGCCTGCAAGAGACTCACCTCATAGAAATACCCATAGACTAAAGGTGAAAGGATGGGGAAAAACATACCATGCACATGGACTCAGCAAAAAAGCTGGAGTATCCATCCTCATTTCAGATAATGTGGACTTCAAGCAAAAACTAGTCAGAAGGGATAAAGAAGGACATTTCATACTGCTTAAGGGAAGCATAAATCAGCAAGATATAACAATCATAAACATCTATGCCCCAAACAGTGGCTCATCCATGTATGTTAAACAAATCCTTCTCAATTTTAGAAACCAAATAGACCATAACACAATAGTACTAGGTGATTTTAACACGCCTCTCTCACCACTGGACAGATCTTCCAAACAAAAATTGAACAAAGAAACCATAGATCTCAATAACACAATCAATAATTTAGACTTAACAGACATTTATAGAATATACCATCCAACCAAGAGCGAATACACTTTCTTCTCAGCAGCACTTGGATCCTACTCTAAAATAGACCATATATTATGCCACAAAGCTAATGTTAGCAAATACAAGAAGATAGAGACACTACCTTGTATTCTATCAGATCATAATGGATTGAAGTTAGAAATAAATGAAAGAGTAAAAAACAGAAATTACTCCAACACCTGGAGATTAAACAATATGCTATTATATGATGAATGGATAACAGAAGATATTAGGAAGGAAATTAAAAAATTCTTAGAGGTAAATGAGAACAAAGAAACATCATATCAAAATCTGGGACACTATGAAAGCAGTACTTAGAGGAAAATTTATTTCATGGAGCGCATTTAATAAAAGAAGTAAAACTCAAAAAATAAATGACCTAACACTACAGCTCAAAGCCCTAGAAAAAGAAGAACAGACCAACACCAAAAGTAGTAGAAGACAGGAAATAGTTAAACTCAGAGCTGAAATCAACGAAATTGAAACAAAAGAAACAATACAAAAAATTGACAAAATAAATAGTGTGTTCTTCGAAAAAATAAACAAAATTGATAAACCTTTAGCCACACTAACAAAGAGAAGACGAGAGAAAACCCAAATCACCAAAATTCGGAATGAACAAGGAAATATCACAACAGACATGACTGAAATACAAAACATAATTAGAAGCTATTTTGAAAATCTATACTCCAACAAAATAGAAAATTTCAAAGACATCAACAGGTTTCTAGAGACATATGAATTGCCTAAACTGAACGAGGAGGACATACACAATTTAAATAGACCAATTTCAAGTAATGAAATAGAAGAAGTCATCAATAGGCTACCAACAAAGAAAAGTCCAGGACCAGATGGGTTCTCAGCCGAGTTCTACAAAACCTTTAAAGAAGAGCTCAATCCAATACTTCTCAAAGTATTCCATAAAATAGAAGAGGAGGGAACTCTCACAAACTCATTCTATGAAGCTAATATTACCCTGATACCTAAACCAGACAGAGACACATGAAGGAAAGAAAATTTCAGACCAATATCCTTAATGAACATCAACGCAAAAATTCTCAACAAAATTTTAGCAAATTGCATACAAAAGCATATTAAAAAGATAGTGCACCATGATCAAGTGGGTTTCATCTCAGGGATGCAAGGTTGGTTCAACATCAGGAAATCAATAAATGTAATTCACCATATCAACAGACTTAAAGTCAAGAATCACATGATTATTTCGATACATGCAGAAAAAGCATTTGATAAAATACAGCATCCCTTCATGCTCAAAACACTAGAAAAAATAGGGATAGTGGGAACATTCCTTAACATTGTAAAGGCCATCTATGCTAACCCCATGGCTAATATCATTCTAAATTCTGAAAAACTGAAAGCATTCCCCCTTAAAACTGGAACAAGGCAGGGATGCCCTCTTTCACCACTTCTTTTCAATATCGTCCTTGAAACTGTAGCCAGAGCAATTAGACAGACCAAAGAAATTAAAGGGATATGAATAGGAAAAGAAGAACTCAAACTATCCCTATTTGCTGATGATATGATTGTATACTTAGAGGAACCAGGAAATTCCACTAGAAAACTTTTAGATCTCATAAGTGAATTCAGTAAAGTAGCGGGATATAAGATCAATGCACATAAATCTAAGGTATTTTTATACATAAGTGATGAATCTTCTGAAACAGAAATTAGGAAAACTACCCCATTCACAATAGCATCGAAAAAAATAAAATACTTGGGAATCAATCTAACAAAAGAGGTGAAAGACCTCTACAGTGAGAACTACAGAACACTAAAGAAAGAAATTAAAGAAAACCTCAGAAGATGGAAAGATCTCCCATGTTCTTGGATAGGAAGAATTAATGTTGTCAAAATGGCCATACTACCAAAAGTGCTATACAGATTCAATGCAATTCCAATTAAAATCCCAATGATGTACCTTACAGAAATAGAGCAAGCAATTATGAAATTCATCTGGAAGAATAAAAAACTCAGAATAGCTAAAACAATCCTCAGTAGAAAGAGTGAAGCAGGGGGTATCGCAATACCAGATCTTTAACTCTACTACAAAGCAATAGTAACAAAAATGGCGTGGTATTGGTACCAAAATAGAAAGGTGGATCAATGGTACAGAATAGAGGACACGGACAAAAACCCAAATAAATACAATTTTCTCATACTAGACAAAGGTTCCAAAAATATGCAATGGAGAAAAGATAGCCTCTTCAACCAATTGTGCTGGGAGAATTGGAAATTCATATGCAACAGAATGAAACTAAAGCCATATCTCTCACCATGCACGAAAATAAACTCAAAATGGATTAAGGATCTTGGAATCAGACCAGAGACCCTGCATCTTATAGAAGAAAAAGTAGGTCCAGAACTTCAACATGTCGGCTTAGGACCAGACTTCCTCAACAGGACTCCCATAGCACAAGAAATAAAAGCAAGAATCAATAACTGGGATAGATCAAACTAAAAAGCTTTCTCTCAGCAAAGGAAACTATCAACAATGCGAAGAAAGAGCCTACAGAGTGGGAGAAAATCTTTGCCAATCATACTTCAGATAGAGCACTAATCTCCAGAATCTATAAAGAACTCAAAAAACTCTACACCAAGAATGCAAATAATCCAATCAACAAATGGTCTAAGGAAATGAACAGACACTTCACAGAAGAAGATGTACAAGCAATCAACAAACATGGAAAAATGTTCAACATCTCTAGTAAATAAGAGAAATGCAAATCAAAACTATCCTAAGATTCCATCTCACCCCAATTAGAATGGCAATTATCAAGAATACAAGCAACAACAGGTGTTGGCGGGGATGTGGGAAGAAAGGTACACTCATACATTGCTGGTGGGGCTGCAAATTAGTGCAGTCACTCTGGAAAGGAGTGTGGAGACTCCTTAGAAAACTTGGAATGGAACCACCATTTGACCTGGCTATCCCACTCCTTGGCCTATACCCAAAGGTCTTAAAATCAGCATATTACAGAGATACAGCCACATCAATGTTCATAGCAGCTCAGTTCACAATAGCCAGATTGTGAAACCAACCTAGATGCCCTTCAGTTGATGAATGGATAAAGAAAATGTGGTATATATATACAATGGAATATTACTCAGCTATAAAGAATGATAAAATTATGGCATTTGCAGGCAAATGGATGAAATTGGAGAATATCATGCTAAGTGAGATAAGCAATCTCAAAAAACAAAGGACGAATGATATCGCTAATAAGTGGATGATGACACATAATGGGGGGTGGGAGGGGTTAGTGTTAGGGTTAGAGTTAGTGTTAGGGAGAGGGGCAAGAATGGAGGAGGGAAGGACTGTATAGAGGGAAAAGAGGGGTGGGAGGGGTGGGGGGAAGGGGAAAAATAACTGAATGAATCAAACAGCATTACCCTATGTAAATTTATGATTACACAAATGGTATGCCTTTATGCCATGTACAAACAGAGAAACAACATGTATCCCATTTGTTTACAATAAAAAAAAGGTATTAATTCTATTCATTAAAACTTTGCCCTCATAATCTAAATATCCACCAGAAGCTAATTCTTTTAATACCATCTCCTTGGGGGAGGGGTAGGATTTAAGCTTGAATTCTGGAGGGACAGACATTCATATCATAGCATGTAATAAGTGAAAAAAGAAATCAGCCGCAAAATACATGCTAACATTTAAAGAAAAGGTAAAATAAATTCTTATGTATGTGTTAACTATTTCTAGGTGCATAGTTAAAATTAATGCATATAAAATTACTTTAGAGAGAAGAATTAGGTTATAGGATTGAAGTGAAGAAGAATAATTTACCATATTATTCATTTTTAAATGTTATAGCATTAGTAATTGTCTGTTTTCTATTGCTATTAAAGTATATCTGACGTTGGGTTATTTATGGAGAAAAGAGGTTGATTCTGGCCCCTGGTTCTGGAAGCTGGGATATCTAATGTCCCTACATCTGCTGAGGGCTTGATACTGCTTCAACTCTTGACAGAAAGCAGAAGGGCAGTAGATGAGTGTGGAAGTGAATGGGCCAAACACCCCTAAGAGCTAATCCATTCCCTTGGAGTCTCTATCTCACAATCACTCCCACTTGGCCTGCCTTCCAGTACTGTCAAAATCCAATCAAATTTCATGAATTTCAGAGATAATAAACTATAACAGTACTTACTATGATTAAAATGAATTAAATTTAAGTTAAAGGAAAACCGCAGTACTTACCTGTGCAACTCATGAACTCAATGGAAATAGGTCATTGGAATGGCATGAATGGAGTAGGCTGAGGGGACAAAAGTGTATGAAAAATTAGAGAAAATACAATAAGATATAATT